>NW_011494708.1:8578965-8615184 GCF_000754665.1 Bison bison bison | reverse complement strand
CAGCACTTTCACAGCATCATCTTTCAGGACTTGAAATAGCTCAATTGGAATTTCATCACCTCCACTAGCTTTGTTCGTAGTGATGCTTTCTAAGGCCCACTTGACTCTCAAATAAGCTTGCCTTTGTGTGTAAATGAAAGTGAAAGTCACTAAGTTGTTTCTGACTCTTTTCATCCCCATGGGCTGTAGCCCAGAGGCTCCTCTGTGCATGGAATTCTCCAGGCAAGAATACTGGAGTAGGTAGAAATTCCCTTCTCCGGCGAATCTCTCTGTACCAGGGATTGAACCCTGGTCACCTGCATTGCCGACAGATTCTTTACTGTCTGAACCCCCAAGGAAGCCCCAAGAGTAATGACTATTCAGAAAATCAGCAAACCCTGAAGATGGTAGACTAGTTTTTCAAAGAACGATCTTCCTGGAGTTAGAATTCGAGGTTTGTTTATAAAAGAGGAGGGAGAGGTCCTGGTTTAGTCAGACTCCAGAGGGGAATGTGTTATTTCCTTCCTGCAGCCATTCACAGATTCACAGGTGGGACTGGTCAGGATGTTTCCTGTGAGCTATACAAAGGTATTTTAGGTTAATGGCCATTACTTCGGAGATAGGATTCCTAGAGATGGGCCATTATGTATACTTTAAGCTTACAGGCAGCATACTTTTGGTGAGTAACTTGTTCTTCCCTATTACATACACATTTTACATGGTATAATATAGTTGACATTACATTATAGGTAATAAACCTGTACTGTGTTAGATTAAAAGAATAATGGCAACATTGTTTGAACACTTACAATGTATTAGGTAATACAATAGGCATCGTGAATAGATTTACTCATTTAATCATCACAACCACCACACGAGGAGATATTGTTATGCCCTTTAATAAATGAGAAAATTGTAGCTTAGAGAAAACAAGAAAGAAAGCCAGAAAAAAATGATATGGACATATGGTCAAAGGTCCAGGAAAACTGAAATAAAAATTTTGGCTATTTCTTCAAGGCTGTACATTCCACCAAGAATTCCAAGATGATTGTCCCACTACCAAATAGTTCATAAAATCTATCACTAAATAGAAATAAAATGAATTAGTTCTAGAAAGACTTTCATTTAAAGTCATTTACTGAAAAGTAAGCCAACTATTTCTGGAAAGAACTACTAGAAATTAAATATCTAGATTATAAAAGGAGTAACCAATGATTGTTAACAATATTTGTCAAAACATATTGATGAGGATCATTGTGTTTTGTCAAAAGCTTATGTTGCTTTTTCCTGATGAGCACTTAGCTGAGTACTTCATATTTTTCTGGTAATATATTTTATGCTTAATTCAAAGGAAGAAGGATCTAAACCAGAGATTTAAGAGTTTCTTGAAATGGTGGCATGTTGCAATCTGATATTTAGGTTATATGTACAACTAGACTTTTTAAAATTAGGGCTACAAGGTATTGCTTTATATTTAGAAGAAAAAAAAAATATTTACTTGAAATATTTCCCATGATTCCTCCCTGATAATCATTTCCCTAGATTTCCTTTTCCTTTAACATTTTTTTGTGAAGAAAAGATATAGTTGCACTTTCCCTAAGAAGGTTAAATTACATCAATGACATATGTTTCACATTAAACTTTTCTTCTCTTTTGTGAATAATGCAAACGTTAGTTAAAACCATAAATTCTAAATAGATGTTTAGTAATATTTTTGTCAGCAAATTATTCTAAATACACTACTAGTTTCGAGACACATTCCTCTAAGAGTCTGTGCAATTTGAAGAAATCTTGAAGTATTGGAATTCTGCAATCATAAGACATTAAAAAAATAGAACTGGTGATTAGGAAAATTGGCTATTTCATTATGGTGTAAAAATATTTCTATTATTTAGGGTTCACTTTCACAAGGTTCTTTTTTTTTCCTATTATTCCCTTACTTTAACTACCATAACTTTGTCATGTGCTCTGCTCTTTTTAATTCTTAAAATTTGCTGCTAAAGCAAATTGGAATTGTTTGATTAAGGCACCTACCTATATTATTGTCTAATCATTAAGACACAAATTATTTTAATTTTCTGAATATTTTTCTTTGTAACCAAAGTAATTATTGACTAAAAAGAAAATAGCTTAGAAATGCATTCTCACACTTGATTGAACAAACATTGCTAAATTATTTTCTACTTGCCCCATACAACTTTCCTTGTTCTTTGTTTTCTTTTTCCCTTAAAGCAACTCAGTAAAGAAGCATTTTATGAATGAAACAAGAGAGAAAGGAGCTTTTTTCCTCACTATAGATATTATGTTAATTATAACTGAGCCCACCCAAATGTACAATACTTGTACATTGTCCAATTAGTAATCATTAATGTATTATATGTATCTCTTTTTCTGGTTACATATGACCCTTGTCATGAATTAGCCTCTAAATATTTTTCATTATCCTATTCTACAATGTAGAATCAGTTGGGATTCAAGATTTTCCCCCATTCAATGTCTTCCTCTCTTGGCTTTCATGAGCTACATTAATCAAAGAAATAGTTCTTTTATCTTAAGCAACAAATCTCAGGGAATAATTCTGGTATTTTTCTATGATACCTCATAAAGTGTTCCGACAGGCAGTAAATTCTCAAAAAGTTACAAAATAACAGACAGTTTCCCTGATTCATATTCAGTCACAAGGGTGTAATTTTCCATTTACCTGTTTTGTTATATAGTACACATATTGGAAACTCAGTTTTGTTTAATGTGATGTAAACTGGTTTTCTAGGAAGTATCTTCACTCAGATAACTCTACAATCTTATTTGTCTGCCTAGACAAGCTAATCTGATTGTAATCATGTTATTTATCTTTTAATTTCTTTTGAAGCTGATGTACATCAGAAGTGGCATTCAGCTGGGACTCACATAGGTAAAATCGACTTTATCAGATTTAAGTGTTTCAGGGCCTGGGCACATGTTTTTATATATGCAATCTTAAAGCACCCTGGGTGAGAGTCCAGCAGAGAAACTGCAGGCATAAACTCAATGGTAAAATATCACAAGACTCAAATAATGCAAACATGGTCGTAAGTAGGGTCCTGGTGATTCTGATCCCCATTTATCTTTTTCGAGTGAATCAGCCATAAATACTTGTCAGAAATGCACAATATTTTATTAAAGAGCAAGAGAAACTATTGTTATTCAAACAATGCCCAGCTGGCATCTTCCTCCTGAATTGAATCCACCTACAATATCAAAAACAAATATTAGGGAAAACAACAAAAATATCTTTCATTTCTAAACTAGATTCATGAGAAAAATTGATGAGAGTATCAATTAATGGCAAAGTCATTTAAAATGAGGCACATGAACTGAAAATTTTACTTTGATACCCACTACTTGAACAGGAAAAACTAGAAACTGTAAAAAGGTAATAATAATTTTGTTTAATTCATGATCTTGCACAAACTATTTGAGCTGAGAAAGAGCCAAGTAAGCTTCAGCTTCAGGATACTGAATTATATAATTTCCCAAAGTCCCTTCTTCAGAAATTTATTGCTGAGAGCATTTACCATGGTGAGGGGGGTCCAGGTATGATGGTGGGTGAATGCCCAGCCATGCAATTAGAAAGCAAATCAGAACCATGATGAAAATCATCCAGTGTTTGTAATCACAGCAGATGGCTGAACTTCTGGAGAATGATCAATCACAGCATTGTTTGTAGTCACTGAAAGTTGGAAATAACTAAATGCCCATCATTAGAGAAACAGATGAATAGAATGTAGAATACTAATGGAACAATTAACAATAATGTATTAAATATATAATGAGACTGAGAGGTGCACACACATGTACACATACACAGAGAAAGTGAAAGATACTTAAATAGAATAACTGAAAAATCAAGTCCCATTATCATCTGTATTTTTTTAGTCTCACACTCCAAAGTAAAATTGTTACAAATAAAAATATATCTGTGTAAAACACACACTAGAACTGTATACACTGCCCTCCTGATGATGTTTTTTTTTTTCCTCTGGAAACATGGGCAAGGATTGTTTTAAAGGAAATAAGATTATAACTATTATTATTCTTGTGCTTTTCTGTTATTTGTACATGTATTTAAGCAACAAAAAGGAAAGAAAGAAATACATGATACCAAGAGAACCAGATATTTTGTATAAGGACTTCTGGAGCATTACTGTATAGAGCTAACATGCATATGTATTACTGGGGAAATCACTTGCTGTAGATGATTGCATTACTCAGGACTCTTGGTTACAAATAACAAAAACCATGTTTAAGTAATTAAATAAGGAGGCCATTAGACTGAGGTGGCTCCAAAGCACTGCTGGTCTCTATAAGCAAAACAAAAACCAAGCCAGGGTCAATGCACTTGAATTTGACAAAGTGAAATTTGAGAAGAGACAATCACAGTTAACTAGCCTTCCTAAATAAAGCAACTACTTAAGTTATAACCAATCTTTTTTTTTTTCTTTTGTTTCTGCATATAAGCCTTTCCCCTACCTTCTCCTGTCAGTGGAATCATTCCTAACCACTTGCATTTTGGCACTGCCCTGCTGAAATTGACATATACTTGAATAAACTGAAATTTTGAATGGGTCTCATTGATCTTTAGTATCCATTAATGACAACTTAAATATGTGGAAAATATCTTTAAAATCCAAGCACATCGTACAGGTAGGCTCAGGACAGAGTTGGGTCATTAGAAGTGTCTTAAAATTCAGGTGGCCTAAGAACTTGCTTAATTTTGCCTTTTCCTTTTTTCTCCCCTCATTTTTCTCTTTCTCCCTGTAGACTAGGTTCCTTCATCTCTCCACACTAGACATCTCTCAGTCCCAGCTCCAGTTTCTTTGTGAACAAAATTTATGCAAACTGGGTCTTTTATTCACTTCTGGTTCAATTAAATTGCATCTCAAATAAGAAAATAAGGAGATGGAGAACAGGAGTCACCGTTTGAAAAAGAATGAAAGAAAATGTAACTCTCCTGGTAAATATATATTGAAGGACAGAGGAGCAGTTTTAAAGTAGTGGATTCTGAGAGTCCCTTGGACTGCAAAGAGATCAAGCCAATCAATCCTAAAGGAAATCAACCCTGAGTATTCACTGGAAGGACTGATGCTGAAGCTGAAGTTCCAATACTTTGGCCACCTGATGTAAAAAGCCGACTCTTTGGAAAAGATCCTGATGCTGGGAAAGATTGAAGGCAGGAGGAGAAGGGGATGACAGAGGATGAGATGGTTGGCATTATGGACTCAATGGACATGCGTTTGAGCACGCTCCAGATGGTGAAGGTCAGGGGATGTGGCATGTCACAGTTCATGGGGTTACAGAGAGTCAGACAGGACTGAGAAACTGAACAACAGTACCACATTTAATGATTTTACACATGCCGTTGTTTCAGTTTTAAATAGGCATGTAGGTCTTGACACCTATTCTGTCATTACCCCTTTAAGACTCTATATAAAATTTTTAAATAGAATTTAAAATTAGTTAAATTTTAGTTAGTATCTACTCTAATATTCAATTGTTAATTGACTATTATGTTCACATAATTCATATATTTTATAAATATAAGAATATTGCTCATAAAGTTTAGTTCATTAAAGGATTATATATCTTACCCTTATTAAAACAGACAGAACTGTTTAGTGTAGTGATTTTGAGTATCCCAAATGATATTTTTTTATTTAAAATATGTGCTTGAGTTAATTTAATAATGGAGAATGCCTGTATGCTCAGTTTCTCATAGGTGTCTCTCTTTGGGACCCTGGCAGACTGTAGCCTGCCAGACTTCTCTGTCCATGAGATTTCCCAGGCAAGAATATCGAAGTGGGTTATCATTTCCTATTTCAGGGGATCTTCCCAACCCAGGCATCAAACCTGCATTGACAGGTGGATTGTTCACCACTGAGCCACCTGGAAAGCCCACAGTAGAGGATAATGAATAGCAAACTCAGTCATTTGAGAACTTGTTTTCATTCTATTTAGAGCGATTCCTTCATTGACTAGCCATTTTGTGCTTGACTGAGATGAAGGATCACTTAACCACCCCAGAAAGGCATTACAAAATTTGTGTAACTTATAGAATCATTAAATTCCATGTACATTATCTTTTGTATCAATGCTCAATTGCTCGGTCATATCTGACTTTTTGTGACCTTATGGACTGCAGCTCACCAGGCTCCTCTGTCCATGGGATTTCCTAGGCAAGAATACTAGAATAGGTTGCTATTTCCTACTCCACATTATCTTTTACTTTGAGGTATTTTGATTAATATAAACTAAAAAGGCCTCAGTGGAAACATACAAAAAAGTTAATAGTTCATCAAAAAACTGAAAACATAACATACTACAATGAATTCACATTAAAGTTTCATTTTTGAATTTTTTGAACATGTATTTATGTTTAAAAATATAGCTACCTCATACTAACATGCGGAGAAGGCAATGGCACCCCACTTCAGTACTCTTGCCTGGAAAATCCCATGGATGGAGAAGTCTGGTGGGCTGCAGTCCATGGGGTCGCTAAGAGTCGGACAAGACTCAGCGACTTCCCTTTCACTTTTCACTTTCATGCATTGGAGAAGGAAATGGCAACCCACTCCAGTGTTCTTGCCTGGAGAATCCCAGGGACGGGGGAGCCTGGTGGGCTGCCGTCTCTGGGGTCGCACAGAGTCGGACACAACTGAGCAACTTAGCAGCAGCAGTAGCAGCATACTAACATGAGTTTGAGCAAGCTCTGCAAGTTTGTGATAGACAGGGAAGTCAGGCACACTGCAGTCCATGGGGTCTCAAAGAGTCAGACACAACTGAGTGACTGAACTGAATTGAACATATGTCTTCTGCTTCTCTGAGCAGTCTCAAAGGTGCCAGACAAGAATACAAGAACTCATGAAGCTCACTTAGTCATTCCAATTCATTACTTGTTATTATTTTTTCCTTTTTGGGTTTTCACTTTTGGCTACTGAAGGTATAACTCATCTTATTCTTGTAACTGCTTAACCTCAGAAAGCATTTCCAAGACCTAAAATTACAAATATAAGTAAACATTTTCCAAGTAGGAAGGAAGAATAAATGAAAGATAGTGTGTATTGCTGGATTGTTATAGATCTGGGCATATTTAAAGATAGATAGAGAAATGTGGATATAGACAGTGAAATGAAACTCTCAGAAGGAGATAAGAACAGGAACAAGGTGGAGCAATACTTTAAAAGATGAAGGTTAAGAATTTTCTAAATTTAATGAAAATATTTTAACCTATGCATGTTGTAACTAAGATGGTCAGCGAACCTCACAAAGAATACATATAACAAAATCTATACCTAGGCACACATAGTTAAGTGGCTATAAAGTAAAAATGAATCGAAAATTTCATCACTGGTCAAAGGTGAAAAAGCACATAACATTTAGAATAATACTGAGAGTTAAGGCAGACAGTTCATTAGAAACAAGTTAAGATCAGAGGAAAATGATACAGAATTACTGAAATGCTTAAAGAAAATACCAAGCAAGAATTCTATATCCAGTGAAAATATCCTCCAAAAATGAAAATAAAATAAGGACATTTTTCAGACAGAAGCAGAAAATATATGCTTCTAGCAGAAGTTTACTGCAGGAGATGACAAAACTAGTTCTTCATGCTGAAGGAAGGTAGAAAATGACCAAAAAAAAAAACAGAACTCTGGATGTTAGAAAGAAATAACCAAGGGTATTCATATGTATAAATAAGCAGATTTTTGTTGTGCTTATTTTTATAGATATATGTGTATGCATATATTCATAAACATATGTGTTGGTACACACATATGTTTGTGTGTGGCTATAGAAATACAGTATGAACATTACTGTAAAATAATTTTAAAATATAGAAATAATAAAATAACACAACTAAAGAGAGAAAAATATAAAACCACAATCCTGGTTGGATATATAATATTCTTAATGGAAACTGATATTTTTTAATAGAAAAAAATAGTATGGCATGGAAGATTTGAGTAGAATTATCCACTAACTTATTTGTTATGGAAAGGTTGCTATGCTCAACAACAACAAAACTCATATTTTTTTCAAGTGCATATTGAGCATTCACCAAGATTGAGCATACACTAAGCCAAAGAACAAAACTCAGTAAATTTCAAAGGACCAAAATATACAACATGTATATAAATCAATGATGAAATACTATTTCATTTCCATTGGAACATCTAAAATTTAAAAGTCTGACAGTACCAAATAGTGTCAAGAATGTAGAACACCACAAAGTTTCATCCTTGCTGACAGAGGATTGTCAAATGGCAAACTGTGGAGCATTGTTGTGATGTCATCAGTGTCTGCCAAAGTCAAAGAGATATCTCCCTTAAATCAGCACCAGAGAACAAATAAATATTTTGCATTGTAATCATATCATGAGACACCACTAGTAACAAACATTTGGTTGAATGAAAGAAGTCAAAAGTAATTGGCTTCTCAGAGAATAGGAATTGATTGTTAGAAACATAGGAAAACTTTTGGGGATGATGGGAATGTTTTGTATCTCGTTTTGCATAGTGATTATGTTACTGCATAAATTCAAAAACTCATTCAAATGAATGTTTAAAACCTGTGAATTTTATTTTATGTAAATTACACCTCAAAGGAAAACTACAACAGCAAAGAAAAAGTGAAATTACATATAATCCAATCAAGAAGTATTTACTGAGTGAGCAAGAGCAAGGTCTCCTGGTGATGGAGGTGTTGTCTATGGCAGCAACAAAAATTCTTAAGCTCTTCTCAAGTAACTGATATTTTAACTACAGTGAAAGAGAATACACACAAGTTAAATAATACTGTTAAATACCAATATAAGTGATAGTACAATACATTCTATTGTTAACTTTAAGTTGAAGTCTTGCCTTTATCTTCAGGATAGAGAATAAGAGCACTTTGAGAAATTAAAAAGACTTCTTGTTAGTATTATGTTTGAGTCTGGCATTTCCATATTAGTTAAGATTTTGTTGAAGGAAACAAAATAAAGATGGTACAGTTGTGACCTCTTAAATTTTGCTACATTTTTTGGAAACATGGGTGAATTAGTTTCCAATCATTGCTGTAAAAAATTATCACATAGTGTCTTAAAGCAAAACAAGCATATTATAACGATGGAGGTCAGCAGTCCCTAATGGGTTTCACTGGGCTAAAATAAAAATGTAGAAAGTCAGCATTCCTTCTGAGGGTGCTAGATAATAAAGTATCTTTTCTAGTTTCCGGAGCTGTCTGGCATATGACAAAAGTTATGAACATTCCCATTCAAAAAGTAAGAAAATAAGAAGGGAAAAAAGGAAATCACCAGTACAAATTTCGAAATCCAGCCTGGAAAATCCTACTTTGTTTCAGAGGTCTGGAAATAATCCTCTTGTGATTCTGGGTCTATGAATCCACATTTATTTGAGTATCTATAAAACTGGACTTTACTGTAGCTCAAACAATAAAGAATCTGCCTGCAGTTCAGGAGACCCAGGTTCAATCCCCGGGTCAAGAAGAGAAGATCCTCTGGAGAAGGGAATGACAATCCACTCCAGTATTCTTGCCTGGAGAATCCCATAGACAGAGAAGCCTGGCAGGCTACAATTCATGGGGTCACAAAGAATCTTAACTTCTGTAAAATTGTGTGTGGGGGTGGTCTTATATCTGTCAAGTCCCTTTTACCATGAAAGGCATATATTCTCAAATTTCAAGAATTAGGATGTGAGCATCTTTTGGAGACTATTTTTTTCTGTCTACTCTATTGGGTTTAAAAAAAATCCTATGATTTTCATTAGCAGAATTTCTTCACTTGATTATAAATAGTGTAAACATATTGATTGTCCATATTATAAACCTGAGATACACTCTTAAAAAAGAAGAAGAGGAAGTTTTTTTTTTTTCCATTACAGCAGGGAAAATCATTTTTCACCCTAGAATGAATTATCCCATTGACCACAGCAGTGACTATTTGAATATTAAGGTTTTCTTGATCCTGAAATGATATTCCACTCCCTACAGAAAATCCTTAAAATATCACTCCTTCAAATCTTTCAGAGAGAAAAGTTTATTGGACAGATGTTTTAGTTACCTATTGCTGTGTAATAACTTACATTAAAATTTAATTACTTTAGACAAAAATAAACATACATTATTTCACGGTTTTCGTGGATTAGGAATTTGGGGATAGTTTTAGCTGGCTGGTTCTAGCATGGAGTGTCTCATGAATTTATGGTTAAGATGTTAAGGGCTGCAGTTATCTGCAAACTTGAGTATGCATGGAGGATCCACCTCCATGATTTCTTACTCATGGCTGGCAAGTGGATTCTTCCTCTTGGTAGGAGGCTAGGGTTTCTTGCCACAGTTCATATCAATAGTGCTGCTTGACATGGTAGCTGGCTTCCTCCTAAGTGAATGATCTAGGAGAATAAGGTAGAAGTATAAATTTATTTAACCATTATAGATTCTACTGGTCACACAGAGCAATCCTGATACAATTTGCTGCAGATGACACAAGGGAATGAATATCAGAAAGCAAGTTTTCTTGGGGACCATTTTGGACATGGCTGGGCTGCCCCATAAGCAGTACAAAATTTACAAGGAAATGTATCAGACAGAATCTCAGCTTTGAATCAAGTCCCCACAGGCAGTGAGGGGAAAACATACATGATCAACAAAGGATTTGAAATCAGTATTAAAAAATAATTTTGTTCTCTCACCTCACTTATTCTTATATTTGCCTTTGGAGAAGAAGACTAAGATGAAGTATTCAGAAGACTTCATGAACAATAGAATATTGTTGATATGTAAAACATAAACATGGAAATATATCTAAATCACTGAAAATATTTGTTCCATATCTAGTATATGAGAACTTGATACAGCATTTATCAACTGGGTGTTTACAGAATTAATCTTGCAAAAGTAGGCACAGCTTCTAAAGATTCATTTCAACACATTTTCCAAAAATGCATTGTTTGAAGGGGGATTTAGTCAGTATTTCAAATTTTACTTTCACTTTCAAATATCCCCTTGGCTCTAAAATTTTCATTATGAAACAATTGTAATTGAAAGGAAAAGAAGTCATTTAATCTTTTCTCTAAGCAAAACTGTTAAGGTAGTATTCAAACTTAGTGGATAATTATTTGGACTTGTGTTCCACATCTTGTCTTTTGCTGGTGCTAACAGTGACCTGCTGCTGCTGCTACTAAGTCGCTTCAGTCGTGTCCGACTCTGTGCGACCCCATAGACGGCAGCCCACCAAGCTCCCCCATCCCTGGGATTCTCCAGGCAAGAACACTGGAGTGGGTTGCCATTTCCTTCTGACAAATGCATGAAACTGAAAAGTGAAAAGTGAAGTCGCTGAGTCTCGTCCGACTCTTAGCGATCCCATGGACTGTGGCCCACCAGGCTCCTCCGTCCATGGGATTTTCCAGGCAAGAGTGCTGGAGTGGGGTGCCATTGCCTTCTCCAACAGTGACCTAGGCTAAGGCTAAAGTTGCTCCTGTATTGTAACAAATATGTTTATTTAGCATTTTTGGAAAGATCAAGTAAAAGTAGGTTGAGAATGAGGACCAGAATATGGTTGAGTAAATAAAAACTCTATGCTCTGCTTCATCTAAAAGTGTTATGGTCTGATTTTTGCAATATTCCTTTAGAGAAAAAGTCAAAATAACAAGACAATTACTGGCCTTAGTCAGAAGATAAAAACATTATAATCCTTTGTATACTCATTCAAAAAATATATATGCAGGACTTATTTTTTCTAATATGAGGCTGGACATTATAGAGAAAAGATACTAGACAAAACAACATCCTTAACCTCAAGAAACTATGCGAAGTGCCTTGACACTTGTTGTTTTGGAGACATCAGTTAGTGACCTTCTTGCTCTCTAGATTCCCCTTAGGAAAGCCTGAGCAAAAAGGAGACAGAAGAGAATGAAAATATCAACTTTATTTAAGGTTACCCAAAATGTAGATGTGTCAGTAAAGGTGGGAGAGGATAGCACTGGGATGTATCACCAGAGTGTGGTGGACACCATCCTCTACTCTTCCAACTTACTTCTCTCAGCTTCAGTGCCCCTCCAATAATTTACCACTAATTTCCCCCCATTTGCCCATATTTAGGTTAAATCTGACAAAACAGATGCTTATCCAGTACAACAGCAAACACTGTTTATCCTTAGGGATTAATATGCATTTTATCTCCCTGTCTGAATGTCTTAAGATAAACCTAGTACTACAAGCAGTTTCTCCCACAGTGACAGGCTCGTAGTCACCCTAAATACTCCTGGGATGCATCAACCATCTGACACCTAAGGTCTCTATCATTCACATATCTCAGGCCCTGAGTCCTGCCAGTGATGCACGTGGTGTGATTTTGCAGTCACTGAAATTTACAGTCAAACTCAAACAGATGAATAGGAAGATTTTAGGAGGAGCCCAACACCTCATCTGGTATGACTACATCAGTATATATCTAGTTAGAAAAAGAAAGAAAATTACAGCACAAAAGCTCCAGAAAATCCTTTGCAGTGTATATTAAAAAGTTGCTTTGAAAGTTAGAAACATGAAATGGGACTGAATTAAACTGATATGATTTCATTTCACTAATGAGCAAATATTTAAACAACTTTATTAGCCATCTAGATAGCTGCCAATATATAAACTCCTTCAATAAAGAATTTCTATCCCCTCATTTTTATTAGAGTCATGTTTTTTACATAGCTGTTCTCTTGCAGGTCTTCAGTTTAAAAATATGAATGCATTAATATAAAAAGTTCAGAGATAAAAACCTTAAAATATTTTAGGTTATGCCATAGTCATATGAATTAATTAGGTTAATATACAATTGTTGGAACCCAGATGAATATGTAGGAAGAAAGTGATATAGATAAAGGGAAGCTGAAATATTTTAATGATTTGAAGAATATTATTATGCACTAACTCTGTTTTTAATAATGCAGAGAACTAACAGACTCAGGTAATAATACCCTTACAGCAAGATTCTCTTTGTTTTTATTATTGCCCACTATTAACCAAAACATAGCCTTGATAGTAAGTACATACACCAGAATACTATCAAAGCTATGTTTGGCGCTAGTCGTAAAGAATGCAGGAGACAAAAGAGACTAGGGTTTGTTTCCTGGGTCAAGAAGATCCCCTGGAGGAGAGCGTGGCAACCTACCCCAGTATGCCTGCCTGGAGAATCCCAGGGACAGAGGAACCTGGTAGGCTACAGTCCCTGAGGTTACAAAAAGTCAGACATGACTGAAGCAACTTAGCACACAAGCACAAACACTAGAATGTATTTATTTTTAAAATCAGTTGTCTTTCATTCTGTATTTTGTGATCAATGCCTATGGAAAGAACAGGTGGCATGTATGCTTAACACTTCTGAAAAGTCATAATAAAAGATGTCAAAGATTAAGAAGTAAGTATTAAAATGCAGTCCTGATTTTCAGTCCTAGTGGGTAAACCATTTGGGGTCAAATGTAATAGTCACCATGAAGAGAAGCTACATCGTGGTTTCACTGTTAGCACTGACTAAATATTATTGCTCTGCTATTTCAACGGCAAACTGCAGCCCTTTGGAGCCAGCAGGCTCTCCTCAAGGACTTGCTGATGTGTAGCAAAAATATTTTAGTGTGAAAAAACTACTCCCTAGTGCATTTGTTTGCAAACTGCTGAATTTCTAGATAACTCTATATTCGAGGACTATTTTTGATAGTGCAGATATGGTGCTGAGATGCCTCTAAAAGAATCAACACTTCTTTTTTATTTTCTTTTTTACTCACAGCATGACAAACACAGTAGAAACACAAATCTGCTTGGGTAGCAATTTTTTATTTCGTACAGTAATTTGTTGCGTTGAACCCAGACCTCCCTGCTTCATGCTTGCAAAACAGTAAAAAGCAGTCAAGTGAAATGCAAATTAATATAAAACTCAAATACTCTGTTTAACAGCTTTCAAGTTAGTAGACTCAATTGCCAAAAGAATGTAAAGCAAAGCTTTAACACTGCTGTTAATTATGCTTTTCTTGCCAGAAACACTTTATCCATTACCTAGAAACTGTAAAGAATTGTTTTATTTCATCCAGAAATTTCTTTGCAATTTAATTACTGTTTATTTGTTTTATCTTCATCTGCTTTAAGAAAATGAAATCTAGCAACTAAGCAAATACTTTTCTTAATGTTTCTAATTAGATGTACACTAAACTGAAGTCCACTTAATTACCTTGAAAAACTCTAAAGTAAGAGTAAATTTATTTTTCAACTGTTGTAATTTATATAGATTAAGTAAACTTTTAATTTTGTGTTGTCTACCACTGGGAATATGATTTTTCATATCTAACTCTATTTGTTCTAATAAATTTCTAACACACCAAAATATAAGTATGTTTAGGAAAATGAAATTAATATAGATAATTGAGACCATTATATAATCTTGTGTTTACACTATAGCTATGCATTAGGAAAAAAAATTTATAATTTTTTTGGATGGGTGCTATATTTCATATTATGCTCTACTGCAGAAAAGACAAGCAAGACATTGTGCTCCTTTTTGTGGAATTCAGGATCTGGTGAGGTGATCAGTTCAGTTCAGTTACTCAGTCATGTCCGACTCTTCGCGACCCCATGAATCGCAGCACACCAGGCCTCCCTGTCTATCACCAACTCCCGGAGTTCACCCAGACTCATGTCCATCGAGTCAGTGATGCCATCCAGCCATCTCATCCTCTGTCGTCCCCTTCTCCTCCTGCCCCCAATCCCTCCCAGCATCAGAGTCTTTTCCAATGAGTCAACTCTTTGCATGAGGTGGCCAAAGTACTGGAGTTTCAGCTTTAGCATCATTCCTTCCAAAGAAATCCCAGGGCTGACCTCCTTCAGAATGGACTGGTTGGTGAGGTGATACACACTCTTAAATAAAAAAAATAGTAAGTATTTTGAGTGTCTTTTTAAATAAAATCAACATATTTTGTTCTATTATCAAGCACTTACCCATATGCATTGTGACTTTTTTTTTTTAATTCCTCTGGATAACTGGCCCAAATAAGTCAGGTGTCTGGTGAATGAGATTTTCTTCCTTTATTTTTCTATCACATTAGGTGCAGCATTAATTGCCCAATTCATTACCATTTCCACCACCTTCTATGTCGTCTAGAAGGCCAATATATCTCTTTGGTCACCAAAGCCATTTAAGTTTGAGACACTGAAGTGGCAGTGCCTTTAGTATACCACATAAACCACCATGTTGACTGTCTAAACTTGACTAGATTTTTAGCCCAAATATTCACCTACAATTGGATAACTGACAAATCTCCACTCTACTTTTCAAAATCAGAACACATGCCATCTTTTATATGCTAAAGTCACATTCCTGACCTACCATCTGGCTTAAGAATTTTTCCTATTGGTAAGAATAGATTTTTCACTGATCCACATACACCGTGTCCATTTTGTAATAAAGAGCATGCATTCTGTAGACAGCTGGCCAAAGTTAGTGGCATGCTGTGTGGTTGTGGAACAGGGCACAGTTAACTGGCCCACATGGGGACTGGACTTTGGCCTCATTAGTTATATACAGTAATCAGTTGAACTCAATAGTCACTAACAGCTCTATTGAAAACCAACAATATGCTCAGCCATCCAGAGTGAATATGCTCTTTCTTTAAATGTGTCAGACCAAAGAATCTCTATTTTAAATTTCCTCTTTCATTTTCTCTTATTTCCATTGAAAGAAGGTCTCACTACTTACATTTTCTTCTATTTTTCTCTAATGTTTTTCTCCTTCAGTTTCCTTTCTGATGGTCATGTTTCTCTGGGTCCTTCCCTATTTCAACCACTCACGTTATACTTAAGCAATTAGTGGTCTATCCTAATATGCACTGATGTTACACAGCTTCCAAGAGTGGGTCTTCAGTAATATCAATCACTTCATGGGACCTGAGAAGAGAGATAGACATTGAAATCGAACTTTTCTTACCAGACAATATTAATACAATTATCTCCCTAAATTAACTGGATCCTTCAGGCATTGTTAGGATGGGATGGTTATGGTAAGAAATACCAATGATTTCTATATTCACATAAACACTTAGTTTTAGGCTCATGGACATTTCAAGTTGGAAAAATTATTCAGTTCAGTTCAATTCAGTCACTCAGTCGTGTCCGACTGTTTGCAACTCCATGGACTGCAGCATGCCGGGATTTCCTGTCCATCACCAACTCCTGGAGCTTGCTCAAACTCATGTCCATCCAGTCGGCGATGCCATCCAACCACCTCATCCTTTGTTGTCCCCTTCATCTCTTGCCTTCCTTCAATCTTTCCCAGCATCAGGGTCTTTTCCAATTAGTCAGTTCTTCGCATCAGGTGGCCAAAGTATTGGAGTTTCAGCTTTAGCATCAGTCCTTCCCATGAATATTCAGGACTGATTTCCTTTAGGATTGACTGGTTTGACCTCCTGGCAGTTCAAGGGTCTCTCAAGCTTCTTCTCCAACAACAGAGTTTGAAAGCATCAATTCTTCAGCACTCAGCTTTATTTATGGTCCAACTCTCACATCCATACATGACTACTGGAAAAACCATAGCTTTGACTAGACGGACCTTTGTTGGCAAAATAATGTCTCTGCTTTTTAATATGCTGTCTAGGTTGGTTATAGCTTTTCTTCCAAGGAACAAGCGTCTTTTAATTTCATGGCTGCAGTCACCATCTGCAGTAATTTTGGAGCCCAAGAAAATAAAGTCTCTCACTGTTTCCACTGTTACTCCACCTACTTGCCATGAAGTAATGGGACCGGATGCCATGATCTTAGTTTTTTGTATGTTGCATTTTAAGCCAGTGTTTCATTCTCCTCTCTCACTTTCATCAACAAGCCTTTTAGTTCTTCTTCACTTTCTGCCATAAAGGTGGTAACATCTGCGTATCTGGTTGTTGATATTTCTCCAGGTAATCTTGATTCCAGCTTGTGCTTCATCGAGCCCAACAGTTCTCATAATGTACTCTGCATAGTATTAGTTTTATATTCACATAAACACTTAGTTTTAGACTCATGGACATTTCAAGCTGGAAAAATTCTTAGAGCATGTCTAATCCACTGAAATCTAAAAAGACCAAATAATTCTTCAGCAGTAGAAAAGCTGCTAATGATAGAGTTTTTCATTAGTTAAAGTATATAAAGTATAACAAAGAGACCAACATGGAATTAACTGCATTTCCCTTATCAAAAGGATGAAAAAACTAACAGCTATTACGGTACAAGTAATAGTAGAATTCTACTATTCTGCTACAGTATAATGCTAATGTCTTTATCACAAGTTAGGAATCTTTATAGAAAAACAGACTTTCAACTTGAATAACATTTTATTATTGAAAACTTATTATGCTATTGGCTTCCCTGGTGGCTCAGATGGTAAAGTGTCTTGTCTACAATGCGGGAGACCGGGTTCGATCCCCTGGAGAAGGAAATGGCAGTCCTCTCCAGGACTATTGCCTGGAAAATCCCATGGACAGAGGAGCCTGGTAGGCTACAGGCCATGGGGTCGCAAAGAGTCGGACACGACTGAGCGACTTCACTTTCCTTCCTTCTATTATGCTCTAAAAATTTCATATCAGAAAATTATCTCTGTGGTCACCTTCGATAGTCTCTCCTCCTGTATTTGTAATCTCTTTGTGCTACCATTTATATGGGAAAAAGTTAAAGTTTTAATGTATACCTAGTGTAAATAGTATAATAAAGATATAATAAATATACAAAATTCAATGTTTGGACCTAATGAAGAAAATTAGATAGAGGTAAAGACACCATTAACGTATCAAGTTACATTATTATGACATTTGAACTGAGGCAAAGGAATTTCTACATTTTTGCAAAACTAACTTATAGTACCAAGTAGTATATGTAGAGACATGTAAAATCAAAGAAACTTTACATGTCTCACTGGACTAATTCTACTGCCTTTAATATTTGAAGCAATTTAGTTGCTAAAATAAATTTGTAAGTAAGTGGTTGACTGAATCAATGAGTGAATCAACCAAGAGAAACTTTGAGTGTGTCATAATTATAGTGATCTATATGGCACCCCACTCCAGTACTCTTGCCTGGAAAATCCCATGGATGGAGGAGCTTGGTGGGCTGCAGTCCATGGGGTCACTGAGGGTCGGACACGACTGAGCAACTTACTTTCACTTTTCACTTTCATGCATTGGAGAAGGAAATGGCAACCCACTCCAGTGTTCTTGCCTGGAGAATCCCAGGGGTGGGGGAGCCTGGTGGGCTGCCATCTATGGGGTCACACAGAGTCAGACACAACTGAAGTGACTTAGCAGCATACAGATAAAATACTTTAAAACTGCTTGTTGAATTAATAAGTTCCCTTTGAGATAGTTACCTACTGACTTTCTCTCTTAAATTGTTAAAAACAACTTGCATTCTCTCTGGCTTTGCATTAATAATTTGGTAATTAGAATGTGTGAATCTATACTAAACCCAAAGGTTAGCTGATCTTTTTTGCCTATGTATTTAAATGCCCTTATTTTTCATATCAGGTGGCACTAATAGTAAAGAATGCACCTGCCAACACAGGAGATGTAAGAGATGCTGGTTTGGCCCCTAGGTTGGGAAGATCTCCTAGAGTAGGAAATGGAAGCCTGTATTCTTGTCTGGAAAATTCCATGGACAAAGGAGCTAATGGAGCTGAAGAGTTGGACATGACTAAGTGACTGAGCACACATACACACAATTTTTCACATCAGAACCTTAGAGAGGGAGTGGTATAAATGTCCTTCTATACTTATCAACAAAATGTCCTAAGACACTTGCTATCTATACACCCAGAAGTATCAGCTGACTCCAATAACATTTGTCCTCTGGCTACTACTTGTATAACATAATGCAGTGCATTTGCTATATTTTTTTTTCAAATCTCTAAAAGCCATCTCCTTCTAGTTCTTTCTTGTTTTTTTTTTTTTTTAATCCATGAACTTCCTATCATCTCTCTCCCTGGCTTATAAAAACTTATCCCAAAGATTTCCCAATGATATGTTGTGGGAGTTCTTTTAAGAGGTTCTCATTTTCTTTCTTGGCTTTAGGGTGGGAATTAAAAAAAGGAAAAAAGACTACTGGAGACAGTGGGATGTATAGTACCACTGGCCTGATTATCAAGTCTAGTACTGTTCTTTGTTTCCTTTTCTCTTTGAAAAGCTCTGGCCTAGAGCCACAACCCATTCTTTTGCTTATGCCTCCAACTCGGCTGCAGACCAGCTGACTAGCTGGCACTGCACCCTCTGGAGCAGGAATTCTTCCCTTTATAGGTTTAACTGTCATTGCCCAGGCATTTCATGCAGTATGGTTGCTTCTCTGCTTCCTACAAATACCATCTACTTTTAGAAGAACTGTATCTATTGTTTTCAAACTGTTGACCACTTTAAAATATTGTACACAAATATTTCAAAATATAAAACACATGCCATGTAATCTAGTAGGAGCACTAAGGATGCATTAAAATATATAACAGATTTTATTGTAAAATTTCCAAATCAAATAACTTACTTCATGTCTTTTACAAATTCAATTTCAAGAGAATTTCAAGTCTGATTGTAATAAAATGCCTCTTCATTAGTGTTTCATTTCTTTTTAGCTATATCTGGTGACATCAGTACTTTTCTATATCTTGAGTTTATATTTCAAAGCAAATTTAGAACTATGGGGTTATTTTGCTTTCTATTTTGTTAATTCACTGCAAATCTCAAACATGTAAGTAAAGAATAAACTACAAAGTGATACATTTCCATATCTCTGTTCCTGGACATATATTGAAAGCATACAAACAGAAATTGGTTTTATTAGGAGGGCATGCATAATTGCATTAGCATTTTCCATGTAAACCAATTTTTATGATTCTATATAAAATTTCTCTGAAGCCAAATTAGCCAAAATAGAACCAATCAAATTTAATAAACCAAATTTAAGAGCATATACACTCACAAATTTGCAAAATTAATGAAACTGCTTTTTTATGCAATTAAAAACCAAAGAAATAGAAGGAGAAAAATACATAAGATACCAGTTAGAATAAACAAAAGAGTTTATTAGAAAACAGTACAACTTCCTTCTAATATCTGAAGAGCTGTACTGTGGAGATGGCTTACACTTTTAAGGACCAAAGTGTAGACATAATATTATTAGATTTTAAAAAACACAGAAAACTTGACTACATTTTATTATGGGAGTTTTTGATAAGAGTTATTAAGTAGGTAATCAAGTGCCTTATGAGGTTGTGAAGATCCTATCAGGTAAGTTCCATTTTGAGACATACCAACAAAATGTCATCTCATTGAGGGTTGTACTGAACCAAACTTTAGCCACACAGGGTCTCCTTCATGGATCACAGCCGTGTCTGGAAAAGGGGCTTGTGTAACTCAATGAAGCTAGGAGCCATGTGTGCAGGGCCACCAAAGATGGATGAGTCATAGTGAAGAGTTCTGACAAACTGTGGTCCACTGGAGGAGGAAATGACAACCCACTCGAGTATTCTTGCCTGAAGAACCCTATGGACTGTATGAAAAGGCAAACAGATATGACACCAGAAGATGAGCCCCAGGTTAGAAGGTGTCCAATATGCTACTGAGGAAGAGTGGAAGACAAATACTAGTAGCTCTGGTGAGATTGAAGCAGCTGGGCCAGAGCTGGAATGATGCTCAGCTGTGGATGTGTTCAGTGGTGAAAGTAATGTCCCACACTATAAAGAACAATGTTGACTAGGAGTTTGGAATGCTAGATCCATGAATCAAGGTAAACTGGATGTAGTCAAGCAAGAGTTGGCCAGAGTGAACACTGATATCTTAGGAATCTGTGAACTAAAGTGGATGGGAATGCATGTGTGCAAGCATGCTAAGCCTCTTCAGTCATGTCCAACTCTTTGCAACCCTATAGACTGTACTCTGTTAGGCTCCTCTCTCCAAGGGATTATCCAGGCAAGAATACTGGAGTGGGTTGCATGCCCTCCTCCAGGGGATCTTCCCAACCCCAGGATCTTCCCAGCCCATGGATTGAACCCAGCATCTCTTATGTCTCCTGCATTGGCAAGTGGGTTCTTTACCACTAGTGCCACCTGGGAAACCTGGATGAGAATGGGGGAATTTAATTCAGATGACCGTTGCAATTACTACTGTCAGCAAGAAACCCTTGAAAGAAATGGAGTAGCTCTCATAGTCAACAACAACAACAAAAAAATCTGAAATGCAGTACTTCAATGCAATCTCGAAAACGACAGAGTGATCTCAGTCTGTTTCCAAAGCAAACCATTCAACATCATAGTAATCGAAGTTCATGCTCCAAACACTGATGCCAAAGAAGCTGAAGTTGACCAGGTCAATGAAGACCTATAGCACCTTCTAGAACTAACACACACACACACACACACACACACACAAAGATGATATTTTCACCATAGGAATGAAAGCAAAAGTAGGACATCAAGAGATACCTGGAATAATAGGTAAATTTGGCCTTGGAGTACAAAATGAAGCAGGGCAAAAACTAACAGTGTTTTGTCAAGAGAACATGCTGGTCATAACAAACACCCTTTTCCAATAATCCAAGACACAACTCTACACATGGACATCACTAGATGATCAATCCAAAATTAGATTGATTACTTTCTTTGCAGCCAAAAAGGGAGCTCTATACAGTCAGTTAAAAAACAAAAACAAAAAAAAACCTGGACTGTAGCTCAGATCAGGAGCTCCTTTTTGAAAAATTCAGACTTAAATTGAAGAAAGTAAGGAAAACTACTAGACCATTCATGTATGACTTAAATCTCTTATGATTATACAGTGGAAATGACAAATACATTCAAGGGATTAGATTTGGTAGACAGACTGTTTGAAGAACTATAGGCAGAAGTTTATTATATTACATAGGAGGAAGTGACCAAAACCATTCCAAAGGAAAATAAATTCAAGACAAAGTGGTTGCCTGTGGAGGCTTTACAAATACCTGAGGAGAGAAGAGAAGTGAAAGGCAAGGGAGAAGGGGAAAGGTATATCCAACTGAATGGAAAGATCCAGAGAATAGCAAGGAGAAATAAGAAGGCCTTCTTAAATGAACAATACAAAGAAATAGAGGAAAACAATAGAATGGGAAAGACCAGAGATCTCTTTAATGAAATTGGAGATACTAAGGGAACATTTCATGCAAAGATGGGCACGATGAAGGACAGAAATGGCCAAGAATTAACAGAAGCAGAGATTAAGAAGAGGTAGAAAGAATACAAAGAAGAACTATACAAAAAAGGTCTTAATGACCTGGATAACCACAGTGGTATAGTCACTCACCTAGAGCCAGACATCATGTAGTGTGAAATCAACTAGACCTTAGAAAGCATTATTAGGAACAAAGCGAGTAGATGTGACAGAATTCCAATTGAGCTATTTAAAATCCTAAAAGATGATGCTGTTAAAGTGCTGCTCTCAAGACACCAGAGAATTTGGAAAACTCAGCAGTGGCCACAGGACTGGAAAAAGTCAGTTTTCATTCCAGTCTCAAAGGAGGGAAATGCCAAAGAACCTTCAAACTACCCCACAAGTGCACTTATTTAACATGCTGGCAAGTTAGTGCTCAAATCCTTCAACCTAGGCTTCAACAGTAGGTGAACTGAGAACTTCCAGATGTACAAGCTGAATTTAGAAAAGGTAGAAGACCCAGAGATCGAATTGCCAATATCAGTTGGATCATAGATAAAGCAAGAGAATTCCAGAAAAAACATCTACTTCTTATTCATTGACTATGCCGAGGCCTTTGACTATGTGGATGACAACAAACTGTGGAAAATTCTTAAAGAGATAGGAATATCCGGCCACCATACCTGTCTCCTGAGTAACCTGTATGTGGATCAAGAAGTAACAACCAGAGACGGAACAACAGACTTTTTCAAAATTGGGAAAGGAGTACATCAAGGCTGTTTATTGTCACCCTGCCTATTTAGCTTATATGCAATTTAAAATGCCAGGCTGGATGAATCACAAGCTGGGATCAAGATTGCCAGGAGAAACAGCAACAACCTCAGATATGCAGATGATATCACCATAATGGCAGAAATCAAAGGGGAACTGAAGAGACTCTTGATGGGGTGAAAGGAGGGTGAAAAAGCTAGCTTGAAACTCAACATTCAAAAAACTAAAATCATGACATCTGGTCCCATCACTTCATGGCAAATAGAAGGGGAAAAGTAGAAGCAGTGAAAAAATAGAAAAATAGAAGGAGAAAAGTAGAAGCAGTGAAAATTTTCATTTTCTTGGGCTCCAAAATCACAATGGAAGGTGACTGCAGCCATGAATTTAAAAGATGTTTGCTCCATGGAAGGAAAAATATGACAAACATAGACAGCCAGTTAAAAAGCAGAGATATCACTTTGCCAATTAAGGTCTGTCTAGTCAAAGCTGTGGTTTTCCTAGGAGTCATGTATGGATGTGAGAGTTGGATGAACATCAAGGAATTGGTGCTTTCACATTTTGGTTTTGGAGAAGACCTTTGAAATCTCTTGGACTGCAAGGAGATCAAACCAGTCAACCCTAAAGGAAACCAACTGTGTGCTCATTGGAAGGACTGTTGCTGACATTGAAGCTTCACTACTTTGGTCACCTGATTTGAGGAACTGACTCATTAGAAAAGACCATGATGCTGGGAAAGATTGAAGGCAAAAGCAAAAGAGGGTGGTAGAGGATGAGCTGGATTTCTGTCCATGAGGTTTTGCTGACAAGGATACTGGAGTGGATTGGCATTTCCTCTCCCAGGTTATCTTCCCAACTCAGGGATTGAATCCACATCCCCTAGGTCTCCTGTATTTCTGGTGAATTTTTTACCTGCTGAGCCATCCAGCAAGCCCTAATCTTTCTATATTAGTCCATAAAGAGCTTTCCTATTCATTTTAATAGCCACATAGTATTCCATTCTGTGGAACATTACAGTGTATATAGTCATATTTTGATAAACATTTCATCTATTTTTCATTATTTCTTAGGACAAATATTATTGAGTAAATAACACTTTTTCACATATTATTTCCACATTGCAAGGGTACTTGTACAATATAATCCCTGAAACAGAATTATTTAATCAAAGTGGATTTGTGTTTGCAGTTTTGATTAATTTTGCTAAAGTGACCTGTGGGTTTCCCAGGTGGTACTAGTTGTATAGAACTCATCTGCCAATGCAGGAGATGTAAGAAACTTGGGTTCAGTCCCTGGGTCAGGATGATCCCCTGGAAGCAGGTATGGCAACCCACTCCAGTATTCTTGCCTGAAGAATCCCAGGGACAGAAGAGTCAGGCAGGCTACAGTCCATGAGGTCAAAAAGAGTCAGACACAACTGAAGCGATGTAGCACACACAGCACACAAAGTGACCTGTGCAGAGACTATATCAAATTATTCTCTTACACTGATTGTATAAAAGTTACCTTTTAGTTTATGTGTTATGGTGATGACTTTTTAAAATTTTTGTCAATGTAGAATGTAAAAAAGGTATCTCAGGGTGATTTAGTTTGGATTCTTGCATGGTTAAAATTGTTTTCAGTAGTCTTCATTCTAGAAAGACCATACGGCTAGATAGATAATCTTGGTTCACATTTTTCCTCTTTAAGTATTACAGATATTGTTTCCCTGTCTTCACTGATTAAATTTAGCTGTAGGGAAATTCAAAGGTTTTAACTTTCCCTTGAAAGAGCTTCTGCCTTTAAATTCCTATATTTTTTATGTTGCACCTTGGTGTTGACTATGCCAGGTCAAATTTTCCTCACTAATGACAACATTAAATTTTTATCTATATATATTTTAACAATGTAATTTTTGTATCCTTTTCTTTTTCTTGAAATGTGTCATGAGTTTCATCTCCAGATACACTTTTGTACTTCAAATACAGTTATAATTAAATAATATATTTTCTGATTTTCTTCTTTAGGTACCAAACTCATTCTTATGTTGGACCTCCTTCATGCATCTTCTATAATTACTACTCTCCTTTCCTATATTTATTTATGCTTTTCTCATTTTTATTCCTTTTCCTTACACTGTAATTCTCCCTTATGCTCCTAAACCCTTTTTTATTTCATTTTTATAATGATATTGTTTATTTGTTCTCCTTCATTCTGTTACCATTTTTATTTTTTCTTATTATTCTAGTATCACTTTCTTGAGATTTTGCATCTCTGTTGCTTGTTTTTCCTTCAAATAGGTGATTGCTTCATTTCTTCTTAAAAATTCTTGGTTAAACTTTAGTCTATAATTTTCATACACTTTCTCAAAACAACACATTTGGGTGCAATTGCTTTACCTTTTTAAAAATTCTTCATCCTTTTTCCAACTTCTTATATTTGTTTTAATGTTATCCTTGCTACTTTCCTTACTACCCTTTATTAAGTGACTAACCTTTTTCAGAAGAATCCCATGGAATGTATAGAAAGCAGGACATCAAGATCACCTTTCTGGTGACAAAATAAAGCTTCATTCCTTTGGTTTATAAAGGCACCAACTTTCAAATACAACTTTGTTAAATTCTGAATGGCTCTGACTCTTTCCCTACTGTTTTCTGCCAAGGAGGGCTTCTCTTGCTATCCCTCTTTACCCCAAAATCACCCATAACGGGTTTCCCAGGTGGCACTGGTAAAGAATCTGCCTGCTAACGCAGGAGACTCAAGAGATGCAAGTTCAATCCACGGGTTGAGAAGATCCTGGGAGGAGGTAATAGCAACCCTCTATAGTATTCTTGCCTGGAAAATTCCATGGACCAAGGAGCTTGGAGGGCTATAGTCCATGGGGTTGCAAAGAATTGAACACTACTGAGTGACTAAGCACGCATATGCACCCACACACCATTCATAAGAGATTCAGTTTTTACTCTTTATAATCACGCCCTCATCTTCAGGAAACATGTTTTTCTGGTCTTTTTGAGATCTGCTACCACTTGGCCTTTTTTCCACTTTTTTTTTTTTTTTAAGTTTGCTTCCTCCAGTTCAGTTTTCTTGCCCCATTTTATATATTTTTAATGGAACTTATTCTTTTTTTTTAATCCCTGAATTGTCTTTCGTCAACTTTAGTTCAAAATCGAAACTTTTTCTTTTGAATTGTTGGAAGGAAAGGAGCTAGATAAAAGTTTACACAGCTCTGCTCTTTCCAGAAGTCCCTACATTGATGTTTTCATTTAAAAAATAAATAGTAAAGTAGGGAATATTGGAATGGGAGAGAAATGGATTTTATCTTTTGGGTCTCATTTCTTCAAAACGATAGCAATAATCCAGATATCAAACTACTATTGTATTAATTTGTGTTATGATCAGATATAGAAAAACATTATTCTTGAGGAATTAAAACTTATTTGAAAGATAAAGATTATGAAAAGCCTATGGTTTTTATTAACAGCAATAGTTTTCTTTACTACTGCATGATGGACAGATGCTATGAAAGCCAAATATTAGCAAGTTTAATTTTTGATACTGGAGAAAACTCTTGAGAGTCTCTTAGACAGCAAGGAGATCAAACCAGTCAGTCCTAAAGGAAATCAAATCTGAATATTCATTGGAAGGACTGATGCTGAAGCTGAAGCTCCAACACTTTGGCCAGTTGATGTGAATAGCAAACTCAGTGGAAAAGACCCTGATGCTAGGTAAGGTTGAGGGCAGGAGGAGAAAGGGGTAACAGAAGATAAGATAGTTGGATGACATCATTGACTCTTTGGACATGAGTTTGAGCAATCCCTGGAAGACAATGGAAGACAGGAAAGCCTAGTGTGCTGTGGTTCATGGGCTCACAAAGATTCAGACAAAACTTAGAGAATTAGCAACTGAACAACAACTGATAAAACAAAAAAAATAAAAAACAAATGGAGAGCAATCTTGAAAGTTCCCTGAGCAGACAAAACCAATTTAGTCATAGAAGCAAAACTTAGTTTAGCCTATTTTGCAAGACTAACCTGATTTGGGTCATTTCTCATCTACACCTCTGGAAATTGTGAGCAAAGTTTTACTGTTTCCCAAGGTTACTGCAGCCATGAAATTAAAAGACACTTACTCCTTGGAAAGAAAGTTATGTCCAACCTAGATAGCATATTCAAAAGCAGAGACATCACTTTGCCAACAAAGGTCCATCTAGTCAAGGCTATGGTTTTTCCTGTGGTCATGTATGGATGTGAGAGTTGGACTGTGAAGAAGGCTGAGTGCCAAAGAATTGATGCTTTTGAACTGTGGTGCTGGAGAAGACTCTTGAGAGTCCCTTGGACTGCAAGGAGATCCAACCAGTCCATTCTAAAGGAGATTGGTCCTGGGATTTCTTTGGAAGGAATGATGCTAAAGCTGAAACTCCAGTACTTTGGCCACCCCATGCGAAGAGTTGACTCATTGGAAAAGACTCTGATGCTGGGAGGGATTGGGGGCAGAAGGAGAAGGGGATGACAGAGAATGAGATGGCTGGATGGCATCACCGACTCAATGGACATGAGTTTGGGTAAAGTCCGGGAGTTGGTGATGGACAGGGAGACCTGGCGTGCTGCAGTTCATGGGGTCGCAAAGGGTCAGACACGACTAAGCAACTAAACTGAACTGAACTGAAGGTTGATATGAGGTAACCACTGACCAATTTTCTATCATTTAAGTAAGATTTAATATTATGATCAATCTCTGGGAAGAATGAACGGTCACTTCCTTCTCACCATATAAACTGCTTTATAACAAATACATTAATATCTCTGAGCCTCATTTATATTTTTGTTTGAGTGCTCCTAGGTTATAAACTGGTTTTATTTTGATATGTGCATTTTTATTAATTACTTCTTCAGTGTGTAAAACACTACTAAACAGAAACCTCAGTTAAATAATGTCAGGAGAACAGAAGGGGGAACATTTGCACCTGACAATAAGAGCAGAATCCAACAGGAAATATCCCTCTTCTGGGAAAGGAAGCAGCCAATGAAACTGTAGCCCTCCGACTTCATTTTCCTCTCTATAAAAGCATTCTTCACCTGCCATGTAGGTACTTGCATGTGACTCATCAAGGTTGTATAAACTGAAATTCTTTCTGAACCCAAACAAACCCATCTTTGTTGGGGAGATATTTGGCAGTCTATTTCTTTTAGATTAACAATTGATTCAGTGTTTTTGTTCCTATTATTTCTAAACTTTTGACACTAGATTTTTTTTACTTTATTTTTAATCAAAGGATAATTGCTTTACAATATTGGTTTGATTTCTGCCATCCATCAACATGATTAACAATACTTTTTAACTTGATTGCAGTGTAGTTTGAAAACCCATACAATTTGAGATTACATTTTCAACAGAACTCCACCATTCCTTCTTTTTTCTGTTTCAATAATTGCACCTGCAATCAACCAATTTCCTGCTCAAGAGGTTAGTTATTTATACCTGTGTTTTTGCACGTGCAATTATGGTGAACTTTTGCAATTAATATGTATGTCTTTATTCATATCCAACTTGCTAGGCTAGACTTACCAGATAGTTTTGTTTTTGTTTTTTTTCCTACCTAAGGTCTTCAAAAAATTTTTCATGTGCTTCCAAGGTGAATCTGGAGGCAAACAATAATTGAGGTGAAATTGATTTAGTGAAAAAGTTGAGTTCTTTTTATTGTAAAATAATGATGACATTTTCCAAAAGGGCAATCCTTAGAAATACAACAAACTTAGAGATCATTTTAAAAGGGTTACATACAATTATTATCTACTAAAAATACTGTTTTAAGAACAATAAGCTATTTCCTAAATCTTATAAACATCTTATAAATTATGTCTATTTTTGTCTTTATGTGTGTCATAGAAAGCAAAAGTTTACATTGGATACATGTCCTTTATGCAGCCTAAATGTTCACCTCCATAAGAGAGATTAGTAATTGGGGCTCCTGGACCCTTGAGATTTTTATCTTTTGCCAAATGATGTCTAAGTTCAAGTCCTGATAATTTGAAATGAAGTCAAATAGACAAACCACTTAACCTGAGATGAAAATTAATGGTTAGAAATGAATTAACTCCTTAAATATTTAATTATTTACAGATATAAAAGTCTGTGGTCAGGATCGAAGGCAATCTTTTGACACACTATTGCTCAGCAGGGTCTTTTATGACTAAATCTTTAATTTATTTTAAGGAAATATTTGTAAGTAAGTAAATTATTAAAAATAATAAGTCAAATGGTAACTCTAGCTTATTCTTAGAATTACTTGAATCTAATGGTCTCTATTCTACTGCATTTTTTTTTAAGTGTTGTTAGTAATTGCTGAAATTCCACTAGCATAAACCTGAGAAGAAGCATTAGCTTTTGAGATCTTGATAACCTAAAGGTAATAAACTAACCAAAACTGACCAAATGTATTGTCAACAGTGAGGCCAGACAGATTTGTTTTTACATTTCCTGTGTCTGTTACTCTTTTATGAAGATAAACTTGCAAAAAGACAGAAGGGTAGATAGATTTATTACATGTTTTTTCTATTATCCTTCCTGTTTTGGGATTTGCCAGGTCTATGGCCCTTGACCAAAAATTGTGCTTTCTGAATCATACTTAGGTAGTTTGCTATTGTTCAAATTGAAGGAGCTCATAAGAAATTGCCCCTGAGAAATGCTGCAATGTGTTTTCTGTAAAGAAGTTAGTGGAACCAGATTCACTGGGTTATACATTGTTCTTTTTATCAGAACCCTGGGGAAAATGCCTCTGGATTCTTCCAGATTAGTTAGGTTTCCTGTGAGTCTGGAGTTCATTTCTATCTTATAGATACTATGAATATTTTAAGCTGATTGATTTTCCTCTTCTTATTGGCTGCCAAGAAATTTAAAACTAGCGTTATGACCAACTTTTAAGAAGACATTAGCATGTTTGACATGCATTTTATGTATTCTCCATCTTGTTTCCTTGCAAGTATTCTCTCTTTAATCCTCATGTTCCAGATTTATGAGATATGGAATGATATACCAGGTACCTCAAAAATCAGTTATATTCTCTAATAGAACTTCAGGTTCAGTTTGATCTGAACATTTGATCAAACATGAATTAACTGATTATTAGCACTGTAAACATTTTTTAACATTTTTAGAGCCAAAAGAAAAAATGGGAAATTAGTGAGAAGAGAGATGACAGCTGCTTTGTGAACTTCATGCTTCCTCCTGTAGAGTACTATTGTGTGTGTGTATATGTTTATGTATGTGTACACCTATGTGACAGGAACAAAGGTTACTCACACACCACTCCACCACCTTGCTAACAGAGCCATGATTTTCTCAAGGCCTCAAGAAGAGATCCCTTGATTTCAGATAAAGTGGGCCTAAAATTCTTGTTTAGAGAATGGTCATTTTCCATTTCTCATGAAAAAGAGAATTCTGCCAAGGGTCTTTGGGCAAAAATAATTTTACAAGCAGGAAAGCAACATGAGAAATTGTCTTAATGCTCTGGTTATATCCCTCTTTTAGAATGAGATCTTGATATCTGGAGTTATAGTAGTCTTATTGTAGCCATTAGTCAGCAAACCTAAAACTAAGGAGCCAAAATTCTGAGGATCATAGAGAAGAAATATGGAAAAATCCTGGGTTCTTTGTGGTACACTGAATAGCTGAACTCACACTACCAACTTTTCATGTCTAAACTGTTATGTAGAGGAAAAAATATTTATGATATTTATAATTTTTTAATGTTACTTGCCAACGAAAGTCCATCTAGTCAAGGCTATGGTTTTTCCAGTAGTCATGTATGGATGTGAGAGTTGGACTGGCAAGAAAGCTGAGCGCCAAAGAATTGATGCTTTTGAACTGTGGTATTGGAGAAGACTCTTGAGAGTCCCTTGGACTACAAGGAGGTCCAACCAGTCCATTCTGAAGGAGATCAGTCCTGGGTGTTCTTTGGAAGGAATGATGCTAAAGCTGAAACTCCAGTACTTTGGCCATCTCATGCGAAGAGTTGACCCATTGGAAAAGACTCTGATGCTGGGAGGGATTGAGAGCAGGAGGAGAAGGGGACGACAAAAGATGAGATGGCTGGATGGCATCACCGACTCAGTGGACGTGAGTTTGAGTGAATTCCGGGAGATGGTGATGGACAGGGAGGCCTGGTGTGCTGCAATTCATGGGATCACAAAGAGTTGGACAAGACTGAGCGACTGAACTGAACTGAATGTTTCTAGCAATTGGATGTGTTCCTTATGATACAGTCTTACCAAAGTTATAAAGTTTAGAAAATTTTTAATAGTGATTGATAAGAGAAAGAAGAATTCTCTCTCCTATAGTTAGAATATTGAAGTTTATTATCATTTCTTATATGATGACTAGTCTCACAACTTTCTCTGCTTTTATTGGTATTCATTACAAAAAAATATGATTGTCAAGGAAATAAAATCAAAAGATATTTCCAAATTCTTAAATGTTACATATATATATGTGTGTGTATATATATATATATATGTAAATATGTTTATATTTATAATTTTTAGCAGTTAATAATGAACCTCACTGGTTATCCTTCCAAAATAGATATTATCAACACTGGTTTCTTTTCAGTTTTGAGATAGATTTATCCAGTTTAAATTGATTTGAAATAAACAGTGGGAGGTCATTTTTCATTGAACACATGCTAGATGTGTTTTCCAAGGACAGTTCAGTGTTTTTTCCAAAGGAAAACCTGGTCCTTGTTACAATACTTTTGATTAGAAATGGACAATAAGCATAGACATAGACATAAGTAAAAGAAAACATATAGAAGATTTCAGAACCTCTCCACAGGAATGAAAAGGAAAGTAAATTCAAGGAAGTCAGTAACATTACAAACAGTGAAAGCTATTAGTGAAAAGGGTATGAAATAAAGCGCAGAACTGTGAACAAGAATGTGACATTAAACAATGAAACAGAAGAAAAAAACAAATACATGATGGATCATAGTTAGTATTTAGAAAGTATTTATCACTTGCCTAACATGATGCCAAGAAGCTAGCATACAGAGTTTTATTTAAGACTTGTAACCACCCTACTAAGTTTATTAATTATCCCCATTTTACAAGTAAGAAAACTGAGCTCTGGAGAGATTCACTAATTGACTCACAGTTACACAGCTAACAATTAAAGCAAAGATTGACTCGTGTCTTAGCGTAATTGTAAAGTCTATACCCCTAAACAGCCATATTATGGTGCTTTCCAGTAATAAACTAGGAGAGCAGTGAGTATTCCTATACAGAACACATCTGCATTTTTGTCTAGCATACATTTGTACATTCATCTATGCCCAAATTCTATTTTCCCACTAATGCTTCAGAGATTTTAGAACTAAAGTCAAATGTTATAATTTGAGTATTCATGTAATACAAATTTTTACCATTGTACATATCAGCCAAACTGTTTTCAGCCACCATTTTCATTTCTGCTCCTCAATTAATGTTAATCACAGTGATTATGCTAATCTAGGTTGATACAGTATACAAGAAATAACAAGGAGAACCATTTTAGACTAAACAGCCAAAACAAGCTCCACAGTAGAAACAAATACTTGAATTGTAAATAATTTGAATCAGGTCATATGCTGAATAAATAGCAAACATTTTAAATATTGAAGAGCAAGCAGAATTTTCTGTTTATAATGTTACATCATAGTATGTATCTTTTGATGTTTATATGTTCACATTATTTCTGCCCTTTGTGTACTTTTTATATTATTGTAAAACTATATATCAATCTAAAATATAACAATAGTTTTCTCTAAATAAATACTTAAGTTGATTTCTAACAACAGTACTTTTTCTCCATTATGTAATGTAACACAGGATGAAGGTGAATTGCATGTACACAACCTTTGGAGAGCTAAAAAAGTGACTATCAGTGCTTGGTCAATGGATATAAACTTGAACAAACTCCAGGAGATAGTGAAGGACTGAGGAGCCTGGCATGCTGCACTCTATAGGGTTGCAAAGAGTCTGACATGATTTAGTGACCGAACAACATCTGTGCTTGGGAGCAAAAGGCAAAGGCAGTTGTGAAAAAAATGGGAGCCTGTAGAAAATATGCTCGCTTACATACCCTTAGATAATATTCTTACATGATATTATCTAATTTAGAATGAGTTGGAAAAACATAATGGAAGTTCTACAATTAAAAAACATGATGATATATTACAGTCTATATTGTTCAATCTGTTCCCACACTGTTGTCAGGTCTCATAATCAACCCAATGGGAACATGACATCTACCCAGATAGGAATTTCAAACTGATACTGTTGTTGTTTTTTTGCAAAATTATGCAGGGTAGAGAATAAACAAATGCCATTTTATTTTTAAAAGTTAATATTATGTACAGCATGAACTTTTGCATTGATTTTGATTTGCTTAATAACTTGCTTTATAATACTATTTATGTGATGATTAAGTATTTTAGACATCTTAGACTTTATGCCTGCAATAAATGCCTTACTCACCTCAACTAATCCCAGGCCTATGCTGTATGAATCTATTCTAATTTTATATGATCAGATTCATAGAAAAGTCCAGGCATGCCCAATGATCATTCTCTGCAAATCTGATTCTCAAGGACACCTTGCCATATGTCTTTTGGAGAGTTGCAGATAAAGAAATAATGACAAGCAATAACCTGAACTGAAGTTTTTCTTTAAAAACAGAATAGGACTAAGAGGAGGAAGATAATTATCCTATCTCCATGCCCTTGGAAACAACATACAAGTAAAGGAGTAAAGCTATTTTTACAGTCGTCTTTTGTCTTTATTTAAAAACAAGGCTTGGCTTCTTACAAAAAAATATTGCCATTGCCTTCTCCATTTGTAAGAAGCTAAGCCTTGTTTTTAAGTAAAGATTTGGGCACTAGAGGGTAAAAATTTAAGAAAACGTGTTAGAACTATTAGTTACAAATGTGTGTTGTTTTTGCAAAATGGTCATCATATTTACTTATTAGTTCCAGTGACATTCCCATTAGCAATTTGAAATTCATTCCCATGTCTTGCTCTCAGAGCTAGATTAGGAGCCTCAGGAATGAAACAGTTTTGTAAATCTAGAGGCAGAGCACATTTTGTCTTAAAATAATTTTGCCAATTTAAGTGCCTAACACTTGCATGAGATGAATGTTGACTACTACTAGAAACCAAGTCTACTCGTTAAGAATGGCCATATGCCAAGATTAATTGAATTTAAATGATTTGAACAAGCTTCAAAGGATATTCCAAAAGAAGAAATTAGAAAATATATGAATATAAATGAATTCTGAAATAAGAGAATGGGTGCCAGCTTTTAAGAAACTAGTTCACACTTGTCTATCAATGCCCAAATAGGTTTGCAAAAAATTAAGTTGACTAGCATATCGTCATATCTTAGATGTTATGTTATTGGCATCTGATGTCCTTCAATAGTCTACACATTGTTAGTTATTCTGGTTTTCTACAGTAAACCATAGAGTTAAAAATCATCAACCAAGGAAAAGACATTCATATATTCTTATACAGTCAGTAATGCCCTTGAAGATTCCCAGACATTTTGTTCTCATTAAGTTCAAGTTAGCAGGCAGTTGAAGGTATAACTTTCATCCCTGGAGTAAATTGTGACTTCTTTAAGTTGAGCACTGGGTGAAGTAGTTGGATTGTACTTAGGAGCATGCTGCCAAGAATGCATATCTCTAAATACTAGAAACCCACTCAGTATGGTGATCAGTTCACACTGTGTAACATACATGGGAACCAAGGCCAAGTAATGGAAAAACATCTTTACATTCTAGTTTTTCATGGTAATTCTGGAACATTCGTTTCTTGAGTAGAATATTGGGTAAAATAACTTTACCATTTTAAAGGACATTTTTCTCTATTTTTTACATGATATGTGAATTAATTCTTGCCAGTAAAATGCAGCTGTGATGCATCCTCACTGTATTTAATTGAAGACTTTTTCTTTGAAGTTGTTTTATAATGGATGAGCTAGACCCCATTAAAATTTAAAACGTCTATTCTGGAAAAGACAATGTCAAGAGAATAAGTAGGTGAGCTACAGACTGGGAGAAAATATTTGCAAAAGATACATTTGATAAAGGACTCATTTATATGAAGGACTCAAAATTCAACAGCAAGAAAACAAACAACTTGACTAAAAATAAATGAACTGAAAACCTTAACAGATACCTCACCAAGAAAGACATCCACATGACAAATAAGCATTTGAAAAGATGCTCAACATTTTATAATACCATCAAAGAAATGCAAATTAAAATATCAAGATGTCACTACATACCTATTAGAATGGCTACAAACTGGAACAATAATAACACCAAATGCTGGTGAGGATTTGGGGCAACAGGAATTCTTATTCATTGCTGATGAGAAGGCAAAATGGTACAGCCTTACTGAAAGAAAATTTGGCAGTTTTTTACACAACTAAATATACTCTTACCATACAACCCAGCAATCATACTCCATGGTATTTACCCAAAGGAGTTGAAAACCTATATACAAATAAAACCTGCACCCACATGTTTACAGTTACTTTATCCATAAATGCCAAAACTTGCAATCAACCAAGCTATCCTTTAGTAGGTGAACAACTAACTGTAGCACAATTAGAGAATGGAATATTCTTCAGTGTTACAAAGAAATGAGCTATCAAACCATGAAAAGACATGGAGGAAATTTATGTGCATATTACTAAGTGAAAGAAGCCAGATTGAAAAAGTTGCACATTGTATGCATGTCCATCTTTTTACTGTATGTGTCCATCTATATGACATTCTGGTCGAAAATTCTTCAAAAGATGGGAATACCAGACCACCTGCTCTGCCTCTTGATAAATTTGTACGCAGGTCAGGAAGCAACAGTTAGAACTGGATATGGAACAACAGACTGGTTCCAAATAGGCAAAGGAGTTCGTCAAGACTGTAAATTGTCACCCTGTTTATTTAACTTATATGCAGAGTACATCATGAGAAACGCTGGACTGGAAGAAACACAAGCTGGAATCAAGATTGCTGGGAGAAATATCAATAACCTCAGATATGCAGATGACACCACCCTTATGGCAGAAAGTGAAGAGGAACTCAAAAGCCTCTTGATGAAAGTGAAAGTGGAACATGAAAAAGTTGGCTTAAAGCTCAACATTCAGAAAACGAAGATCATGGCATCCGGTCCCATCACTTCATGGCAAATAGATGGGGAAACAGTGGAAACAGTGTCAGACTTTATTTTTCTGGGCTCCAAAATCACTACAGATGGTGATTGCA
>NW_011494708.1:8567190-8578640 GCF_000754665.1 Bison bison bison | reverse complement strand
AAGGGGACAACAGAGGATGAGATAGCTGGATGGCATCACTAACTCGATGGACGTGAGTCTGAGTGAACTCAGGGAGATGGTGATGGACAGGGAGGCCTGGCGTGCCGCGATTCATGGGGTCGCAAAGAGTCAGACACGACTGAGTGACCTGATCTAATCTGATACAGAAAGTAAAAAAAAAAAAAAAATCAGTGGTTTCTAAGGATTATGGTGGGTAGAGGGATAAATAGGCAGAGCAAAGAGGATTTTTTAGGACAGTGAAAATATTCTGTATGATACCACATAACATTATACATTTATTTAAACACATGGAATGTGCAACAGGAAGAGTGAAACCCAAGGTAAACCATGAACTTCAGATGATTATCATGTGTCAGTGTAGGTTCATCAATTGTAACAAATGTACCACTCTACAAAATACAAAGATTTTTTAAGCCATGAAGAACTTGGAGATGAGACGGTGTTTGTTATCTTGATGATGGTGATGTCAGCGTCAGTTTGTTAGTCTCTCAGTCATGTCCAACTCTCTGTGACCTCACATGCTGTAGCTCGCCAGGGTCTTCTGTCCATGGTATTGTCCAGGCAAGAATACTGGAGTGGGTTGTCATTTCCTCCTACAGGGGATCTTCCCAATCCTGGGGTTAAATTCTCATCTCCTGTGTCTCCTGCATTGCAGGCAGATTCTTTACCACCAGCCCCTGAAAATCCCTGATTATGGTGATGGGCAAAGCTTATTAAGCTCCACACTTTAAATATATCAAATTAAAGACAACAATATAATTATGATTGGGCATTTCTTGGGCTGTCAATGTTTGGATGAGTGATAAAATAAAGTCATAGATAATTCACTGCAAAAAAAAAAAAAGTAGACAAAGAACTGTGCCTTCAAAAAGTTCCAGTTCTGACTACTCTGACAATTGTGACATTGTTTGCCAGTTATGTTTAACAATAAAAGATATAGCACAATATTCAAGGTTGAGGGACATTGCCAACTTTTCAGTCAATTAAGCACTGGGCTAGGCTCCTCGGTCCCTGGGATTTAATCAGTAAGAATACTGAAGTAGTCGCCATTTCCCTCTGCAAGGGATCCTCCCCACCCAGGGATCAAACCCATGTCTCCTGCATTGGCAGGTGGATTCTTTACCACTCAGCCACCTGGGAAACCCCATCTGTAAATGCTTTTGCTCCTAAATGCCTAGAATGGCTTCTATGAGCAGCCAAACTCTGACTCATCAGTTTCATCAGTACAGGCTAAGTCTGTACCCGAGGCTTTGACCAATGCACCAGGCAGACGATTCAAACTGAGTCAATCAGAATTCCTTTTTTTGGCATTTAGAACTGGTAACAGGAGACACCAGCTGGGGTTTGAGAGAGAAATTTTGAATTCTAGAAAGCTCTTAATTTCCTGTTATGGTACCTGCACTGCTTCCTATGAGCTCCAAAAAACCACACCTATGTCCTTAGAACATATCCTCCCTTGTGACAACTTGGCTCAAATTTGTTTTTACTACTTGGAACAAAACTTTCTAATTTATGTAAACAAGTATATTTATGTATTTGTTTTTATTGGAGTATAGTTGATTTATAAAGTTGTGGTAGTAGCAGTGATTCAGTTATACATACACATATATTCATCTTTTTTACTCTTGTCAAAGTTAAAAGTTTTATTTTTTTATTTTTACAGTAGGTCCTTATTGGTTATCTATTTTAAATATAGGAGTGTGTACATGTGAATCCCAAACTCCCAGTTATCATACTAAGTGAAATAAGCCAGAGAAAGATACATGTACGATATCCCTTACATGCAGAGTCTAATAACAATGATAATACAAATGAACTTATCTACAAAACAAAAATAGACTCAGAGACTTAAAGAATGAACTTTCGGTCAGGAGGGAAGGGTGGGGGAAGGAACAGATAGGCATTGATTTAGTATTTACTCATTCTTTTTTATATTCTTTTCTCATATAGGGTGTCACAGAATACTGAGTAGAGTTCCTTGTGCTATACAGTAGGTCCTTGTTGGTTATCTGTCTTATAGACGGTAGTGTGCATCATGAACACCTAATTTTAAATTGATAATACTTATCAAGTAAGTGGATACTTCCAAAATAAGAAAGATACTTAAGTGGTTAAAAACACGTGACTGCCCATATACAAACTCTCAGCAATACCCAGATATATCCGGGATTAAGAGTACATTCCAGTCCAAAACCCCTTGGAGTGCACAGCTCCTTCTCTGACCCACTCTGAGTTAGAGATAACAAGTCTAGTTTCTTGGGGCAGTAGATTTGCCAGGTGATATTTTATAAAACTCAAGATTATTGGTCAGTTTATATGCATTTCTCGAACTTTTTTTCCCCTTCATTCTATGTCTAATATAATAAATCAAAAGAATACCTTTCTCCATGAGCAGAGTTGGGAGAATGTCTTTTATTAAATTCCAATCCTGAGTGAACTAAGAAAAAACTTTAGATCAAAATTAAAAGCTGAATAGATTTCATGAGGAAAAATATATACAAGGAAAAGCTTTGTTATTTGCTATTTTATCAACTGGATATCTCAAAAATGCTGCATTCCTGACATGCTCCATGCATGTCTGGTCTCTGAAAAAATCAGAGAGATTGACAGCAGGGTTAAGATATTATGATGGATGCCTGATAAAAAGGAAAAATAAAAATGATGTATGGTTGCTTAATTTAAGTAACTAAAATTAAAGGGGATAATAAAATCCTATTGGAAATGCCACACAGATGAGGCAGAGCACTTCAAAAGTCCAGTGGAAAGGGTTCTTCTTCTTGTTCAGTCCTAAGTTGTGTCTGATTCTTTTTGACCCCGTGAACTGCAGCACATTAGGCTTCCTTGTCCTTGACTGTCTCCCGAAGCTTGCTCAAACTCATGTCCACTGAGTCACTGACATCCAGCCATCTCATTCTGTCATCCCCTTCATTCAGTCTTTCCTGGCATCAGGGTTTTTCCAATGAGTCGGCTCTTTGCATCAAGTGGCCAAAGTATGTAGCTTCAGTACCAGTACTTCCAATGAATATTCATAGTTGATTTCCATTAGGATTGACTGGTTTGATCTCCTTGCAGTTCAAGGGACTCTCAAGAGTCCTTTCCAGCACCACAGTTGGAAAACATCAATTCTTGGGTGCTCAGCCTTCTTTATGGTCCAACCATAGCTTTGACTATATGGATGTTTCTGAACAAACTGATGACTCTGTTTTTTAATACACTGCCTAGGTTTGTCATAGCTTTTCTTCCAAGAAGCAAGTGTCTTTTAATTCTGTGACTACAGTCACTGTTTGCAGTGACTTTGGAGCCCAAGAAAATAAAATCTGCCATTGTTTCCACTTTCTTCCTATCTATTTGCCATGGAATGATGGGACCAGATGCTATGATCTTCCTTTTTTGAACGTTGAGTTTTAAGCCAGCTTTCTCACTCTCCTCTTTCATCCTCATCAAGAGGCTCTTTAGCTCCTCTTCAATTTCTGCCATTAGAATAATATCATCTGAATACCTGAGGTGGTTGATATTTCTCCTGGAAATCCTGATTGCAGCTTGTGATTCATCCAGCCTGGCATTTTGCATGATGTACTCAGTATATAAGATAAAATTACAGATTTAGATTGAAGAAAGTAGGTAAAACCACTAGACCATTCAGGTATGAGCTTAATAAAATCCCTTATGATTATACAGTGGAAGTGATAAATAGATTCAAGGTATTAAATCTGGTAGACAGAATGCCTGAAGAACTCTGGATGGAAATTCATAACACTGTACAGGAGCCAGTGACCAAAACCATCCCAAAGGAAAAGAAATGCAAGAAGGCAAAGTGGTTGTCTGATAAAGCCTTACAAATAGCTGAGAAAAGAAGAGAAATGAAAGGCAAGGGGGAAAGAGAAAGATACACAACTGAATGCAGAGTTCCAAAGAATAGCAAGGAGAGATAAGAAAGCCTTCTTAAGAGAATAATGCAAAGAAATAAAGGGAAAAAATAGAATGGGAAAGACTAAAGACCTCATCAAGGAAACTGGAGATATCAAGGGAACATTTCATACAAAGATGGGCACAATAATGGACAGAAATGGCAAGGACCTAACAGAAGCAGAAAAGATTAAGAAGAGGTGGCAAGAATACAAAGAACTATACAGAAAATGTCTACTGACCTGGATAACCACAATGGTGATTATCACTCACCTTGGTGGTTATCACTCACCTAGAGTAAGACATCCTGTGGTTCATAGTCAAGTGGACCTTAGGAAGCATTACTAGGAACAAAGCTAGTGGAGGTGATGGAATTCCAGCTGAACTATTTCTGTGCCACACTCAATATGCCAACAAATTTGGAAAACTCAGCAGTGGCCACACATCTTGAAAAGGTCAATTTTCAGTCCAATTACAAAGAAGGGCAATGCCAAAGAATGTTCAAACTACCACAAAATTACACTCATTTCACATCCTAGCAAGATAATGCTCAAAATTCTTTAAGCTAGGTTTCAACAGTATGTGAACTAAGAGCTTAATACGTACAAGCTGGACTTGGAAAACGCAGAAGAGCCAGAACATATATTGGATCATAGATAAAGCAAGAGAGTTCCAGGAAAACATCTGCTTCTTTTCCCTGACTACACTAAAGCATTTGACTGTGTGGATCACAACACACTGTGGAAAATTCTGAAAGAGATGGGAATACCAGACCACCTGACCTGCCTCCTGAAAAATCTGTATGCAGGTCAAGAAGCAACGGTTAGAACTGGACATGGAACAACAGACTGGTTCAAAATTGGGAAAGGAGTATTTCAAGGCTGTACATTGTCATCCTGCTTATTTAACTTCTGTGCAGGGAACATCATGTGAAATGGCAGGCTGGATGAAGAAAATGATGGAATGAAGACTATCAGGAGAAATAACAGTAACCTCAGATAGGCAGATGATACCACCCTTATGACAGAAAGCAAAGAGGAACTAAAGAGCTTGTTGATGAAATTGGAAGAGGAGAGTGATAAAGCCAGCTTAAAACTCAACATTCAAGAAGTGAAGATTATGGCCTCTAGTCCCATCACTTTGGCGAATAGATGGGGAAAAACTGGAAGCAGTGACAACTTTATTTTCTTGGGTCCAAAATCACTGCAGATGGTGACTGCAGCCATGAAATTAAAAGATGCTTGTGCCTTGGAAGAAAAGCTATGACAAACCTCAGCAGCATATTAAAAAACAGAGATATTACTTTGCCAAAAAAGGTCTGTATAGTCAAAGCTATGGTTTTTCCAGTAGTCATGTATGGATGAGAGAGTTGGACCATAAAGAAAGAAAGCTGAGTGCTGAAGAATTGATGCTTTCAAACTGTGATGTTGGAGAAGACTCTTGAGAGTCCCTTGGACTGCTAGGAGATCAAACCAGTCAACCTTAAAGGAAATCAACCCTGAATATTCATTTGAAGGACTGATGTTGAAGCTGAAATGCCAATACGCTGGCCACCTGTTGCAAAAAGCCAACTCATTGGAAAAGACCCTGATGCTGGAAAAGATTGAAGGCAGGAGGAGGATGACAGAGGACAAGATGGTTGGGTGATATCACTGACTCAAAGGACATGAGTTTGAGCAAGCCCCAGGAGGTGGTGAAGGACAGGGAATCCTGGCATGCTGCAGTCCATCGGGCCACAAATAGTCAGACATGACTGAGTGACTGGATAGCAACCAGGGCTTCAGCAGTCCATGAACTGCGAACTTCCAGATGTTCAAGTTGGATTTAGAAAAGGTAGAAGAACCAGAGATCAAACTACCAACATCCACTGGATTACAGAAAAAAAAGGGGAATTCCAGAAAAATATCTACTTCTCTTTCATTGAATGCATGAAAGCTTTTGACAGTATTGATTACAACAAACTGTGGAAAATTCTTAATTCTTAATCTGGGACTACCAGACCACCTTATCTGTCTTCTGAGAAACCTGTACACAAGTCAAGGAACAACAGTTAGTAATGACGTGGAACAACTGAGTGGTTCAAAATTGGGAAATGAAAGGGTAAGAATTTTTAATACATAGGATGATTATAAATGTAACAACTCATAAGCCTTTGTCAAAAGGAGAATGATGAGGAAATGTTTAAAGAAATCATTTCTTATCAGGGCAAAGGTCTGGTGAATTAAGTGCTGGCTCACCTGGAATACTCAGAGATTCTAGTCATCGGTTTGAAACACAGGATCAATCAACTGGACTTTGTGGTGACATCATCTCAAGAATGGCATAATCAAGGGAGGAAAGAACAATGTGATTTCACCAAGTTTTGAAGGGGAAGAGGTTTGGATTTCAAAGTCCAGTTATGTCTTCAGCTTACTTTCTGTGAAGTAACTGGGAGCAGTAGGAAGAATTATTATTTTACGAACTTTTAAACCTCTCTGTTAATTTTGTTATTGCCTATATTTTTCTCATGGGAAGAATATCAGACACCTCTTCAAAGAAAAAGGTCTGCATAGCTGTGTGGGTTAATAAAGAATGAGGGAGGCTGTATCCCACAACAAGGGAAGTGAACTGAAAAGTCAAAGAACATAGTGTACATGGAAGCATAGTATACATGGAAGGTGGGAAGAGGGAAGAGCCAAGTGAATCCCTACAAGTTATCTCTGCAACTTGCTGGAAAAAAAAAGCAACAATGATGACCAGAAGGATCCACACATAGTAAAGAATACCAGTGTGTCGTTTGTGTGTGTGTTTGTGTTTGCATGTGTGCACACGCGTATGACCACACAGACTGTAGCTCACCAGACTCCTCTGTCCATGGAATTTCCCAGGAAAGAATACTGGAGTGGGGTTGCCATTTTCTTTTCCAGTGGATCTTCCTGATCCAAGGATTGAACCTGTGTCTCCTGCATTGACAGGCAGATTCTTTACCACTGAGCTACCAGGGAAGCCTTAAATTACTTAGTATAAGAAAGCTATTATGGGCACACAGGATAATTCTTTATGTGAATTAGATATCCACATTCACAGAAGAATAAAGAAAAAGGACATATTCTCTGCTGACTTTGCAGCCTAGTTAAAATTTGTTTCAATTTAAGGGCCTCCATGAAACACAAAAGCTATGTTTTTCAGCTCCGTATGGACTTACTGCACTTCATGAAATATTTGGCTTGGTTCAGTGTCTGAATCCAAAAATACCTCCTTATGTTATTATGGCTGCTGGTATCTCTAACAAAATTAGCTGAGCTGTGGAGATAAGAATGTTCTCGTGTTTCACACATGGCATGCACACCCATAAATGTGTAGACATGGGGGAATAAAGGGAGGAAGCAGACACATACAGATCTTTCCTAACATGGAGCACAAAAGTAAATTTGATCATAGATATTCTGTAATTGAACAGTGGGGCCCAGGCAGAGGATCATATGGAAATTTACCCAATGCTGGTAGAACTGATTTATCCTTGCAGAGGCTAAAAAATACAAATCAAAAAAATTTTTAAATACTTAGGCTAAGTGTATTAATATACTTAAGATTTTTTTGACCATTAAAAATCAGACATTTTGCTTTGCATAATATCATTAATTCTATGAGAAAATAGGGTTTGGCAACTCAATTTTGAGGGCATTGGCATTGAGAGAGGATGTAGTAAAGACTTTATGTAAAGCAAAATGGTTTAATTTGATCTTATACTGATTTCATGTAGTCAGAGATCCCTCTAATTAAATCCAGTTGCCTCAGTTATTAATGAGGACTTGTGTACTCTTAAAAATAATGCTACATAACATAAACAGTCCCTAAAAGCACATATGTTTAGTTTATTTACAACTCAAAGGACTACCAGAAAAATGCAACAAACTGTGGTTTTACCTGAGCAAGGAGCTCAGAAAAGTGTGCAGAGGACATTGGGAAACTTTTATCCCCCTTTTTTTTTCAGTAAATACATATTTTTCAAATATAAGAGAGATGAAAACAACACATTTAATTTAGGAATTTGAACTAAATGCCTCTATTTGCATGTATAATATATTAATATATTGGACCATTTAAGGTGGCAAATTATTTGGGGACATTAAGATATGTATTGATGAATACATTGAATTTATCATTTCATCCTAGCAAAATAATTCTTGTTTTTTATTTTATTTTTATTTACACTATTGTATTGGTTTTGCCAAATATCGAAATGAATCCACCACAGGTATACATGTGTTCCCCATCCTGAACCCTCCTCCCTCCTCCCTCCCCATACCATCCCTCTGGGTCCAAAATAATTCTTAAATCCCTGTGTGCGAGCCTACTAAGTGGCTTCAGTCATGATTACCTCTTTGCAACACTATGTACTGTAGCCCACCAGGCTACTCCGTCCATGGGATTTCCCAGGCAAGAATAGTGGAGCAGGTTGTCATGCCCTCCTCCAGGGAATCTTCCCAACCCAGGGATCAAATCTGTATCTCTTAAGTCACCTGCATTGGCAGGTGGAATTCACTGGTGGCATAGAAAGACAGTAAAGAATCTGCCTGCAATATGGGAGACCTAGGTTTATCCCTGGGTCAGTAAGATACCCCGGAGAAGAAGAGAATGGCACCCCACTTCAGTATGTTTTCCTGGAGAAACTCATTGACAGAGGAGCCTGGTGAGCCACAGTCCATGGAGTTGCAAAGGGTTGGACACGACTGAGCAACTAACACTTTCACTTTCTTTACCACTAGCACCACCTGGTAAGTATGTTAATCTATGAATTTCTGGATCAATTCTTAACTTATTGCATAATTTTCCACAAAGACTACTTTGTAGAATTGCCCTCTAAGGACAGGTTGCATATCAATGTTTAAGAGTAACAAGACATCAGATTCTATAACATTTGTAAGTCTGATAAATATCCAAAGAGGGGCTATTCTGCCCAGGTACATTACTGAAACAAGAAAATAAAAGAACAATCACTTATAGGAGACTAAATTTAGTAAAGCAGATACTTGCATACAATCACCGAAATGGGTTGTGCTATCTATTTTAAACAAAATACGTAGACTGTACTATAGGGACTTGGATGAAAGAGCAATTAATTCTGTACCATCAAGGACAGTCTCAGAGAGCTGTCCCTTGAACCAGGCATAAAGAGAAGAAAGATGCTTTCTAAACCTGGTATAAAAAACATAATGTTTACCCCTAGAGGATACCTAGGGATTTTTTGGCCTCTCCAAATCATACCCTTCTTCATTCCTGATATACATGGAAACTTAAAAAAATAACCATTTTAAAATTGAGATATAATTGCCATATAACATTGTATATGTTTAAAGTGTATAATGTGTTGATGTGACTCATTTATGCATTACAATATGACTGCCACCATGGAAGAGAACTTCAGCCATGCATCAAAGAGGAGATGTCAAGAGTCTGAAATCTATCCTAATTTACTTAGGTTTTACATGGCTTTAGGGCCCCATTTGCTTTTATTTGAACGCACTCAGTCATTCAGAAACACACTTTTCCCAAGAATAGAATTGTCTAAAGACACTAATCACAAAAAGATAATATGAAAAACTGTTGTTGCTAAGCCCTAACAGTTTTGTGACCCCATGGACTGTAGCCTGCCAGGCTCCTCTCTCCATGGAATTTCCCAGGCAAGAATACTGGAGTGGGTTGCCATTTTCTTCTCCAGGGGATCTTCTTCCCCAGGGATCGAACCTGTGTCTCCTGCAATGGCAGGTGAATTCTTTACCACTGAGCCACCAGGCAAGCCCAATGTGAAAAATGCTCTCAAAAAAAAAAAAAAGTTGATTTTCAAGATGCATTCAATAACAATTCTTAAAAAATGAATAGAAATATAGATAATTTAAGTGAGTCCTTAAAAAATATATGTAAATATGGAAGTTAAGCATGTCTTTAAATGCATGGTTAAAGTTATTAAAGACAGTACTTTAACCTTAGCTCCATGTTATGCATCTCAGATTAGCCACACAAAAAGGAATGATGGAGACAGTCTCAGATGATTCAAAATGACTCCCCTTGACTACTGTTATAAAGAGCAAAAAGATGCTTTTGTATATTAAGTGTGAGCAATAGTCAATCACTGAGAGAGCTGAGGCTGAGACAATGGAAATGAAAGAAAACAAATAGAAGAGAAAGAGAAAGAAATGGTTGTAGCAAAGATGATAAACTGAGGATAACGTTTAATGAGGACTCATTTGACAACAGGTGCCTTTTTACACTCTGCGTGACTCTTCCAACAACCAAAATGTAGAGTCTCCAAAGTGTGGATGAGAAAAATGAGTTTCCAATAGATTAAATAATGGATCTCGGGGCCCCACCAATGAGTAGAACAGCTGGACTTCACAATCATCACAGCCCCATTTAGAAGCTAGTGTTTGCTGTACCTGCACTATCATTCAGGGTTTAAGTTCTATGTGAGAAACAGAATGGCGAGCAGTGTTAGAGCAAATATTAGTCTGTGGAGTGCAGTGAAAACCATGTGGGAAACCGTGTGATTTGTATATTCACAAACATTCTGAAAAAGGCAAGGTATACAGTGTCCAATTTTTATGGTTAAAGATCCTTTCTCCTACCGTCATGCTCTAATTTTCAAGTTAAATAATACATAGTGATATGAAAAAGAGAGTGACAGATATATTCCAGTGGAATGACAGGATGCTCTCCCTCATTTCATCTCATAGAAAGCATGCAAACACACTTATACTTTTTTTGTACTGAGTTTAAAAAGCAAGCGAACAAAGTAGACTCTAATTCAGGGCACTGGCATTAACCTACTAACTTTTTTTTTTTTTCTCCTGTTGGAAAACTGCATCACACTTAACAAGTTGTGGTTTAACTTCATTACTTTCATGCACTTCATTAGCTTAGAGACATTTAAGATGAAATAATCTATGCATATATTATAGTCCGATGGAAAAGATCTCAATTTCTTGAGTTGAAAATATATTCAAAAGATTTTACTGCCCTTATATTTAGTGAAGAAGAAATTAAATTACTTTTATTTTCTGGGGGAAAAAAATCTCAGATAGTGTATCTGGATATCTAATTAAAACACTTATGTACCTTGCCTAATTAAAACTAGACACTTATTCAGAATAACAGGACATCTAACATATCTATTTAAAAATAACTCAGAAGAAATGCATAGATTCTAGGAGAAGCAGAGTAACTGAACTCTGCTTATGCCTTAACTTTCATTTCCCTCTACCCACTTCCTTTTCACAGGAAAACCTCCTGTAAAACAAGCCCTGTTCTGATCAAACTTTTAAAAATCTTCCAATGGTGGCAAACATAAAGGCAAAACATCTAAAGTTAAGAGTTTAATTTTTTTCTTTTTCAGCCTCAAGTGTTATGACCACAACCTAGAAATGCATTAGTCATGCTCGAATTAGAAGATGACTTTTTTTAAAGAACTTGAATGATCTCATGAATGCAAAATGAATCCAAAGAGTGTGTCTATTCTCCATTAGCTTAAATGTCTTTAATCATAG
>NW_011494708.1:8559796-8567090 GCF_000754665.1 Bison bison bison | reverse complement strand
TAGAAAGGGCTTCTATCTTAGAAGACAGAAACTATTTGTAAAAATCCTAGACAAATCTTGGATGAGGATCTGGGGCATGCCGTAATATTCCTAAATGTTTGAATGAATAGAATATGACAATGGAATTTTGGCTGGAATAGGGAAGAATTCAAACTTGGTTTGAAGACTCTACACAAGAACATTCCCAGAACCTGGATCAAAATTCATTATGTTGCAATCGATCTGCTGTTTTTGTTGCCTTTATAAACTCTTAGATATGATCCATGATATACCTTCAAGTTTTAAATATTAAGAGCTACAATTTGAGAGCCAACCAAAAGAGAAAGAGAATGGTGTATTTAATTGTAATAATTTTGTATGTCCTAATTTGAACAAGTTTGGTGCTGGAAAAGACACTTGAGAGTCCCTTGGAAAGCAAGGAGATCAAACCAGTCAATCCTAAAGGAAATCAACCCTGAATACTCATTGGAAGGACTGATGCTGAAGCAGAAGCTTCAATACTTTGGTCACCTGATGAGAAGAGCTGACTCATTGGAACTGATGCCAGGAGCGATTGAAGGGAGGAGAAGAAGGTGGCAACAGAGTATGAGGTGGTTGAATGGCATCACTGACTCAGTGGACATGACTTTGAGCAAGCTCTGGGAGATAGTGTAGGACAGGGAAGCCTGGAATGCTGCATTCCATGGCTTGTAATAGTCAGACATGACTTAGTGACTGAACAACAATAGATTTTTGTGAGATAATTTCTTTTTCTGCAAGATAATTTGAACAACTTTAGAATGGAGAGGTAATTTTGGTGAATTCATCCTTTCTAAAGCAGGCTAAAACATCTGAACATGTTCATAGTGAAAATTAGAAGACTGTTCATCTGAGGAATTTTCCAGTAGAGAGCAGGGAAAACTAGTTAAAAGATTGTCTTCTTTCCTCCCATTTTCTCCTTCCCTCCCTCTCTGCTTCCGCCTTTCTTTTCACGCTCTCTTCTTCCTTCCTTTGTCACCTGATATTGGGCATCAACTATGTGCCATGAACTGGGTTAATTAAATGCTGAGTCATGTAGATATGCTACCTGACCTCTGGGAACTTAGAATCTGTTGTAGTTACTTATGTTGAAGTAAGGTCTTTATAAGTCTAAAGTTGACCACCTAAGACATATTTCTAAGATTTGAATAATCATATTGATTGACTTAGATTTATGTCTTGTAAATCCTATACCTTGAATTTTTATTAATCTCACTTTTGAACTTTGAGTTTTATGAATTATAATCAAACATACATAGAAGTTATAATTCACAGAAATTCAGCAGTCTTATGTAGGCCAAAAACTGTGCTCATAGCACCTCCAGAATTATTTAAGTTCCCTTGCAAGGATATTGTACCATAAAGCTGTGTACTCTGTCCACTTGGGACCACCTCTGAAGTCAGCTTTTCCCTGGCATCTGAAGCCCTCTAGATTATTCAAAAGAGTGAGATGCCTCTGATTTATAGGTAATATTTTTTTAAGGAGATATTCATTCAGAGCACAGGAAGTCTCTCTTGCTGCTGAGAAGCATGTGCAAATTATCGACTATCCTGTGTCTGAAGGGCTGAAGTGAATGGGACTTTACTTGTCAATGAGTTGGTAGCACATAGTGGTGAAGGGCAGACTCTAGATACCAATGGCCTAGGTTTGAATTGGCAATTCACTATTAGGTGACCTTGGTCAACTTTCTGAAACTTTCTGTATCTCAGATTTCTCACCTGACAGTGGCATAATTACAAGCAACTTTCTCATAAGGTTTTTTCAAAGGTTAAATAAGTTAATACTAATAAAGCTCTTGGAATAGTATCAGATATATAGTAAGCCATGTGGATGTGTTTGTGTGTGTATGTACATACATACTGATTACTTTATGCTAATTTGAAAATGAGCTGTCACTGACATGAACAAAGAAACCCAGAAATAATCAAATAATCACAGGTTTGAAACTTCCTTTTCACTTATTACAGACAGATATACCTCCTGGATGAATGGAAACATCAAGAAAAGCAAGCTGAAAAAAATTTTTTAAAAAGTATGTAGTGCTAGGCCAAATAACCTGGAACAAGTGAAAGTGTTAGTTGCTCAGTCGCATTCAACTCTGCAACCCCATGAGCTGCAACCCCATGACAGAGGTAGCCCACCAGGCTCCTCTGTCCATGGAATTCTCCAGGCAAGAATACTAGAGTGGGTAGCCATTGTCTTCTCCAGGGGATCTTCCCGACCCAGAGATCGAACCCAGGTTCCCTGCATTGCAGGCAGATTCTTTACCATCTGAGCAATCAGGGAAGCCCAGAACAAGAAAGAAGCTGTACAGAAATTACACTGGAAATGTCCTTTAAAACTCTCTCTCAGATTATTTCTTGTACTAGCTGTGGATGACAGTGCTCACAATGCATATCTCCCTGAAAAACACATCTTGAGGGTAATAATTGCTTCTGTTTTTTTGTTTGTTTGTTTTTTCCCAAATACAGATCAGAGGCATTATTCTGTCACCTAGTTGCCCTAGTTAGCTCTGAAAGTGAAAGTTAGTCTCACAGTTGTCTCCAACTCTTCACAGTCCCATGGACTGTAGCCTGCCCATCTCCTCTGTCCATGGAATTCTCCAGACAAGAGTACTGGAGTGGGTTGCCATTTCCTTCTCCAGGGGAGTTAGCTCAAGATAGGGGAAATCTTTCCAGATGTAATATTCTTACTGACCAGGCTTAAGACATAGAAGCAGTTAAGCAAAATTCACAAAGAATTTCAAGAAGAACTTCGTTGGTTATTTTAGTAGAGAAGATGGCACCATTCTCTACCGAGCTTAGAGATGTGAGTAACATTACTTTTAAACCTAAATTCACTAAAGATGTAAGAAGTGGTCAGACTTCAAGAGAACAGAGAGATATGTTATCTTTTTACATGTCTGTAAGAAGAGTTTTTTCCCCTCAACAACTTGCTAAGATTTCAAATTATTTTCAAAGAGTAGTATATTTTCCTATAAGTTACTTATGGATTTCAATACTAGAGAGTCACATCTGTATTGTCTTTTTTTTTTTTTTTAAGACAATGGTAAATAGCTAAGGTAATCCAAAGTCAGCAAAATATTCTTCTGACTTTAACTGTCATGTTTGTTGCCTAAACAGTTTAAGGTCTGCTGCCTTTTATTTATTTCAATTTACTACATAAAGAAGGATGACCACCAAAGAACTGATGCTTTCAAATTGTTATGCTGGAGAAGACTCTTGAGAGTCCCTTGGACAGCAAGGACATCAAACCAGTCAATCCTAAAGGAAATCAACTCTGAGTATTCATTGTAAGGACTGATGCTGAAGTTGAAGCTCCAATACTTTTGGCCCTCTGATGGGAAGAACCAATTCATTGGAAAAGACCCTAATGCTGGGAAAGACTGAGGGCAGGAGGAGTAGCAGGTGACAGAGGATGAGATGGTTGGGTGGCATCACTGACAAATGGACATGAGTTTGAGCAAGCTCCAAGAGATGTTGAAGGGAAGCCTGGCATGTTGCCGTCGATGGGGCTGTACAGTCAGACACAACTTAGCATATGGAGTCTTCTTCTCGTTTAAAAACTCTTAGTATCTTCATCAAATAAGAAAAGACAGCAAATATTTAAGAAAGAAATGTTTACTCTCAATATAACTATCTTGTAGCTCCAACTGATTCAAAGGAGTTGCGTACAGAACGAAGAAATGGCTTTTTAAATAGGTACTAAATGACTCCGAATATACTTGGCTTACTGTGTTTAATAAGTACCATTTAAATTACTGGACCCAGAACTCTCTACTGCATTTTATCTTGATGAAAAAATAAAATAAAATATATCAGGAAACTGTTATCTACACAAAATTAAGACCAGTACAGATAGATGTTTTAATTCAAGCATCATTTGTAGCAATTGATTTATTTTAATTCCAATGGCAGTATGTAATTTCCCATTAAAATAAAAGCCTTTTTCAAAACTATTTGTAGAAAATGTGATATGAGTCATTCTGGAGTCTAAATTCTCGTGCAAATTCACAATCTCTCAATTACTTAGCATTTTAGCTTTTTTTTCTTTCAGTTGCTAAAGTGACTAGAACATTCAAGACTAAGATATGCATGTACTGCTGAAATGCATGTTGTGTTGTGTTTCTTTTTAACCTGTTTCAGCAATGAAAGGAGAAACGAAGGGAAAAGGAAGAAATAGAAGGGGGAAAGAGGGAAAAAAGAAAGGAAGGGAAAGGGAGAGGAAGATAAAGAGAAGAATCAAGGGAAGGAGGAAAGAAAGAAGGGCAAGAAAAGAAATAGTATAGAGACTTAGGATGAGTAGGGAGATACAGAAAAGGAAACATAGACTGAAATAGAGATACCTTTCTAACAATTTCTTAAATGTATGTATATAAAATTGACTCCAGTTCAGAACATTAATAATCTACTGTATTCACTTTCTCTTAAATGGTTTAGGAAAATATGTATTTCAAAATTCTACATTATGTACACCATGTACGATACTGTAGAGCAGGTATTTCTCAATACTGTCCTGGAATTTGGCCTGATTAAAGAGAAAATGACCTGTAGAAGAGTGGTTTTCAACTAAGGGTAATTCTCTCATTCTGGGAAGAAGACATATTTGGTAATGACTGGAGACATCTTAAAATTGTAATCACCGAGGAGGAGGTACTACTGGCACCTAGCAGCTAGAAGTCGGGGATGTTCCTAAACACCCTAGTGTGTGATTTATCTGAGCTACAATGTTTACAGTGTCACTGCTGAGAAATTCTGCTCTAGAAAGAAACTTTCGTCCTGTCCTCACAGTGTGTGTTGTGCTAATTAGGGGAATTCACTGCACAAAACACAGCTATTAAAGCAGTTTTGAAAGTCTGCATTGGAAGATGATGGGGGATGATATTAAGCACATGGAAGTATGGACCTTGAGGTCATTCTGATAGGGTGTGGGATTCCCAGTTCTTTCAGTTAATAGCCAAGCAGTGTATTTTAAATTGATTGAGATTCAATTTCTCCATCTGAAAATGGAGATAATAAAAACTCACTTATGTACTAAGATATGGTGATGGGATAATATTAAATTCAGAACCTGGAACATGGGTAGTTGACAAATAATGGTGGCTTTTAATATTGTTATTTTTATTGTTATCATTCTGAAAGCATAAAATTAAACTCACATTAAGAAACTTGTAAGCCTTCAGTAACTTTCCTCCTATCTCTATAAATGAACTGAAATTATCCTCAGTTATGATACAGTATGGGCTTCCCAGGTGGTGCTAGTGGTAAAGAACCAGCCTGCCGATGCTGCAGATATGAGACATGTGTTTGATACCTGAGTCAAGAAGATCTCCTGGAGTAGGAAATGGTAACCCATTCCAGTATTCTTACCTGGAAAATTCCATGGACAGAGGAGCCTGGTGGGCTACAGTCCAGGGATTGCAAACAGTTAGACATGACTGAGCATGTATGGAGGCATAATACAATCTATGAAATGTAACTGTAAATTAAAAATGTATTTTTCATTATAAGTACAGGATCCTTCCATTATCTCACGTCTTTATAGTTCTTTATAAGTTTATTGATTTCTATCCCACTATTTTACCAAGACATGCTTTTCTGTATTATGAACTTCTTAGTCATTCCCTAGGTTTAAAAATACATGTTACAGCTAAGCATGCAGATAGCTATTTGCCTTCAGTTGAAAAATTGACAATATTAATGTATATGATATGTGTATATTTGTGTGTGTGTATATATATATAAAAATTGAGATGCTGCATAAAAACGTTAAAAAGAGCAGGCAGAGGATGTGTCTGTGTATTGTACTAACAGATTATTACATAAAAAACTCAGAACATATTAATCAGTAATGGGTCTAAGGGGGCTTAAAATGAAGAACATTTAGACATATATTAATATACATTATTCTCAAAGCAACACTAGGGATGAATGCTATTTCTTGTATATTCCAGATTTTAAAACACATATTCAAAGTTTTGCCAAAGTGTGTATCATAAATAGTGAAGCTAATTTCAAAGAAAAGCATTATGACCCACTTTTTTGGCTTTTTGCCTTATTATAAATCACAGTCCTTTTTCATGAACAATGAATAAAGATACCTATAATCAGCAATCAGTCACTCAAAATTAGTGCATTAGTGAATATTGAGACTGTTGAAATATGCTGAATGATTTAGCAGAAAATGTGCTTAATTACTTCCAAGAATATTGTTCCATAACTACATGTAATGTCACTCTTGAAATTCTTTAGAATCAGGACATGATTTTCCCTACTAAAAAGAGACCTCAAAAGCAAAGATGATATTATAGTAAGTATTTTACCAATTTGGGGAGCTTGAAATTTTTAACAGTCTTGGAAGTCTTGGGGAGACACTATTCTCACTAGTACTTATATAACAAGAAATCTCCAGAAGATGCTTAGAAATCTGTAGGTTATCTCTGTGTCCATCTCCAAACCCATTTTTATCTAACAGCCTTAGCTTTACAACAAAATCTATGGGATGGGGATGTAAATAAATGCAAGAAGCAAATGTTCTACCAGGGAAAGAAAAGAAAAAAATAATCCCCTGTGATCAATAATCCCCTGTGAGTTATTTTAATTAAAAAAGAAAAGCAAACTTCTTTGGATTCAAGAAAGAAAATGAGCAAATGCCTGTGTCTTATCCACAAATAATTTACTTTTCTGCTGTGAGAAGGAGCGAGATGTGTAGCAAGAAGTCGAGGATTCTGTGAAGTTCTCTCCTATAGGAAATGAGAAATGAAGAAATTATATTTATCTCCCAAATTAGTTTCAAGGAATTGGATGATTTTTGAGCTGAAACAATCAGAGAAAGTGCTGGAGAATCTAAGGCTGTGCCAGGCTTTCTACAGTGGGCAGGATTTGGGGGTACACATTTGGGGATGGGTGAGAATGACCTAGAGCCTGAAATCTCCCAGGCAAATTCAGAAACAGTGAAGATGCTTACTAGGGCACTGAGTGGTCACGAAGAGATTAAGGAAGATTCAACTGAAAAGGTATAAAGATAAAACTGAATGAATAAAACACTGATAATATACATCCATTTTCCTGTATTGATTTTTTCCTCAATGAATACTGTTAAGCACATATTGCAGGTATTAAGACTAAAATATTTGATAAAATGTAAGTAGTAGGTAAACTGTGGAAAATTCTGAAAGAAATGGGAATACCAGACCACCTGACCTGCCTCTTGAAAAATCTGTATGCAGGTCAGGAAGCAACAGTTAGAAGTGGACATGGAAAAACAGACTGGTTC
>NW_011494708.1:8558911-8559696 GCF_000754665.1 Bison bison bison | reverse complement strand
ACCTCCAGGGAAAACTAGGTTTGTTTTTGAAAGAGGAAAACCACAGAATAAATAAACTTCTGAGACTATGACAAAGGGCTTTGAGAAGAGGACACAAAAAGGTGAAATGTAGAAAAGAAAGGTATAAAACAAAAATTCAATGAACAGATTTCTTTGTGAAATCAGCTAATTGAAGCAAAAGTAAATTTGGGAATTCTATGATTATCTGATTGATTTTGACAGTGCTGATTATTGGTTGTGATCATTCATTTCTCAGACCTAGAATGACTATCCATTGAAGGTCCACTGAAACTTCATTGCCTCAGGCCAGGGGTATTCAGCATAAAAGTTAGGCTATGATATTTTCAAGATTTATAGTTTGCTGCCAGAAATTCCATACAAGTTACATTACTGCCAGGGTAGGTTGTCTGATGTCAAGTGATGAAAACTACTTACCAATCAGAGTAATTGGTGCCCCGCCCCCATCCCAGATGGTAAAGAATCTGCCTACAATGCAGAATATCCAGATTTGATCCCCGGGTCAGTTGTGAAGATTCTCTTGAGAAGGGAATGGCAGCCCACTCTAGTATTCTTGCCTGCTAATTCCCTGGACAGAGGAGCCTGACAAGTTACAGTCTATGGGTCTCAAAGAGTCAAACACAACTGAGTGACTATCACTTTCACTTTTTCACCCCATTCTCACTTTACCAAATGCCTATTTTTTCAGGTAAACTGGGAGAGTTCCTTTTCTTTGTCATTTGCTAAATTATGGAATATGTTTTCATTAGTACATAATCTAGTGGAGG
>NW_011494708.1:8557924-8558811 GCF_000754665.1 Bison bison bison | reverse complement strand
AAATTCTGAAAGAAATGGGCAGTACCAGACCACCTGACCTGCCTCTTGAAAAATCTGTATGCAGGTCAGGAAGCAACAGTTAGAAGTGGACATGGAAAAACAGACTGGTTCCAAATTGAGAAAGGAGTGTGTCAAGGCTGTATATTGTCATCCTGCTCTTATTTAACTTATATGTAGAGTATATAATCAGAAATGCTGGGCTGGATGAAGCACAAGCTGGGATCAAGATTGCCAGAAGAAATGTCAATAATCTCAGATATGCAGATGACACCACACTTACAGCAGAAAGCCAATAAGAGCTAAAGAGCCTCTTGATGAAAAGTGAAAGAGGAGAGTGAAAAAGTTGGCTTAAAGCTCAACATTCAGAAAACTAAGATCATGGCATCTGGTCCCATCACTTCATGGCAAATAGATGGGGAAACAATGGAAAGAGTTAGAGACTTTATTTTTGAAGGGCTCCAAAATCACTGCAGATGGTGATTGCAGCCATGAAATTAAAAGACGCTTACTCCTTGGAAGGAAAGTTATGACCAACCTAGACAGCATATTCAAAAGCAGAGACATTACTTTGCCAACAAAGGTCTGTCTAGTCAAGTCTAGCTATGGTTTTCCCAGTGGTCATGGATGGATGTGAGAGTTGGACTGTGAAGAAAGCTGAATGCCAAAGAATTGATGCTTTTGAACTGTGGTGTTGGAGAAGACTCTTGAGAGTCCCTTGGACTGCAAGGAGATCCAACCAGTCCATTCTGAAGGAGATCAGCCCTGGGATTTCTTTGGAGGGAATGATGCTGAAGCTGAAACTCCAGTACTTTGGCCACCTCATGTGAAGAGTTGACTCATTGGAAAAGACTCTGATGCTGAGAGGGATTGGGGGCAGGAGGAGAAGG
>NW_011494708.1:8541753-8557824 GCF_000754665.1 Bison bison bison | reverse complement strand
ATCACTGACTGGATGGACGTGAGTTTGAGTGAACTCCGGGAGTTGGTGATGGACAGGCAGGCCTGGCATGCTGCGATTCATGGGGTTGCAAAGAGTCAGACATGACTGAGCGACTGAACTGAACTGAATGAAAGCAAGAAATCAAATGATATTTCTGAGTTAATTTCTGGTAAACAGCTCTAATCCACTACCCTGAAAAATTATTTTTTATTTGTAATTCAGGTTGAAATTCTATTTACATATCTTTCTACCCTTCATGAAGAGTTAAAGTATAAATTGGTGCCTTCATCTCCACTGAAGCACTAGAGCAATGCATGATTCTTCTCAGTGTTGGGTCTGATTACAATAGGGTGAAGATTATTTTTCCACCTGTGACACTGTCATTATAATCGTCTGACTTCTATTTCTAGTCAAATGGGAGTGTTTTTCTGATGACTTAGAGGCTTTAAACCTGAGGATAACAAAACACTGGCTGTGAAACACATATAAATCCTAAACAGAGAAAAATCAAATCACCGGTTATACTGTTTGTTTTCATCTAATAAAAAAATGAGCCTGGAGTATTCCAAGCAATTTACGGAGAGAAGTCAATAGGCGGTACACTAAACATCTCACTATGCGTCCTAGTATTTGACATAGCAGGAGCAAAGCGCAAGTATTACAAAAAAGACAGTTCACTGAAGGATGAATTTCTTTGGATTAGGGCTATATTGCTTGTCCTGTTCACCTTCTCTTTGTCAATAACACCTATAGCTTTGAAGCATTTCCCAGTACGCTAGCATTCTCATTTGCTGTTTTTATTTCTTAAACCATCTGTAGACTGGCACTACTCATTGCTGTGACTGAAATTTATCTTTTATTTTCTTCAGTTACATTCACAGATTACTTGAATCAGTGAGAATATCTATTGTTTCTAGGCCAGGCATAGGTTTTTATAGTAGTTAGTTCAATAGCTTCGTTTCGGGAGGTTTAACAAAATCAGCTAGTGCTGACAATTGCACAGTAAAAGTTTTTCTACAATAATTCCCAGATTGAAGCTTCAGGGATAGTCATATTAGAAAATATACATTGATATAATACAGTTTACAAGTTGAAGCACTCTGTACTCTCTTTGTTGATCTAACCTTAGACAATAGGTTCATTGTAGTACTGAGTTTTTCTTTGCGGTTATACATTCATTTCCTCAAAATGTAAACTTCATGTTTAATTTACAGGTTTTGCAGTAAATTAGTTCATATTTAGGATTTATATAAGATTATTTCCTTTGCACTATCTCAGTAACAACAATTGCTGAAGTTATTTATCATATTTATCATATTTACTTTGCCGAGAGAGGAAATAGCTAATGTCAAATGTCTCACAAGAATGATAATCTAAGATTTTTTTTAAAAGCAGTTTTCTTGGAGGTAGTAACAGATGAAAAGTATTTAATGTTTTAAAATTAAATTGCTTCTCTTATTATTCTTTTCATTCAACTGGACATAACTTTAAGATACTTTGAAATGTTCACTTGTTTATATTGTTCATATAAAATATATTCATGTATATAATTTGAAAAACATAAAAAAGAACTAAAAAAAGCACCTCACTCCAAAAATGCCTGTACATTCATTACATTATTCCTTATTTTTATATTATATCTATCATGTTCTAAATATAAAACTTCAAAAAAAAATAAAACTTCATATTATTTGTTACTCAACACAAATAAACTGCACAAACAAAATAATCAGCCCTGTCTAAGGCATTTAAAAGGAAATATGTTTAAAGCTTTTGATCTGATGAAATCCAAAGCAAATCTCCCACCTTTAAACCAAACTGATAACTTCCAGGACTCTTTGTTTTTTTTTTTTTTCTGAAGTGGACAATGATGATCCCCTCATTGAGAAGGTTAATGAGATATTTTCCTGATGCCTGAGGATGTCTTGCACATCAACCTGTGTCTCTTAAGGAGTCTACCTATTGTGATCTAAGGATGAGACTTTTATGTAGCTGGTCAATGAGAAGAAATGATCCTGAAAACCAGGGTAATCACATAGTCTAATACCTGAGAGTGATTATTAGTGAGTTTGCAGGATAAAGCCATATACTAGCACAGTCCAGGTCAAACAGAGGAATTCTGAAGTAAGGCGAAGAAGAGGAATTTTAGTAATGAATTCTACAATTAACCTCAATTGCAGCATTTTGGAGTATATCAGGGTGTGTGTGTGTGTATTCAGTCTGGTGCGACTCTTTGAAACCCCATGGGCCCACCTTGAATTTTCCAGGCAAGAATACTGAAGAGGGTTACCATTTCCTTTTCCAGGATGAACAAAGTAATTCATTGATCAAATACAGCCCCCTTCTTTTGTATGTCTCCTCACCTAAGAATGGTATTTATGCATTTAAATGGCTGAAAAAAATCTAGGCTTTTTTCCTCTCCTCTCCTATAAATACCCACACAATATCCTTGATTTTTATTCTTGAATTGCAAAGTCTAAAATATTTGCTATCTTGCCCTTTATAGAAATTTGTGTATGCTGGTCTTCTAGTCCAATCATTCATATTGTTTAAGATTTTGCTTCTTATCCAAATCTCCGATTTTGTTTTTTTTCACAACTGAACTAAAATATGGACCTCTGTAAAGAGGAAAAAATTCCCTTTGGACTCTAGAGAATATAATTGGTCAATGGCTAAATACTGATTTGCAAAGTAAATATTTTATTTCATTAAATTTAGGTTCAACTGAAAATTATCACTGAAAACTGCTGAAAGATTACTTTGATCATCATATTAATAAAACTTTAAAATTTAAAAATTCTCATGGAATACCTGCATCTCTAAAACTCAGGGAGCCAAAAATTTCAGTTTAAGAAATATCATTTTAGTATATTCCAGCTGTACTGCAGGGTCTGGAAAAGCGTTCAAGTAAGTGTTTCTCTCTTAAAGGCAGGTTTTAAAACTGTAAGTAAATTTCTTAGTCATCTACTAACTTCATTTCTAGTATTTTTCTAGTATTTTTTGCCATTACTTCCTTTTCATAAATGTATTATAAAATGGTTTAAATACATGGTCAATTTTTTATAACAAGCCATAAAACTAATAAAAATATTCCATGTACTACTGCATAAAACACACTTAAAAAAAACTTCATTGTCCTATCAATTTAATAGTTATTTTACTAAGTCTGGGAAGTTGTAATGTACTTTCAATTAAATTGCCAAAATAAAACATCTTGCTTTTCTTTAGATTGATCATTCAGACATTCATTTCAATGGATTATTTTTTTTTAATTAAGCACTTTGATTAGCATTTTTATTTTTCAAAGCCCATTCTAACTTCCAAGATTATATCTGCATTTCTCTGTCAACCTCATGCATCTATCATATGGCTCTTTGGGTAAGACATTATTTGAATCATAACTTTCAATAGAAAAAATAAAACTGAATATCACAGGTGAGCTATAATTCTTGTCTAGCATCATCTGAGGATGTTTGGGGGTAAATTTTACATTTATGACCAGTTGAGCATCTTCTACATCTTCCCACAGGAGGTCAGTAAAAAAGACAAAATTATTTCTTTGTTACACATTAAATTCAACCAATGAATAAAATTTATATTTAACAGTAGCAAGACAGGAAAAAATGAAGTTAGGGCTAAAGGAGAGCATAAATTTTTAACTTTTCACATTTACATTCATATCCTTTCCTCACTCCCTGCAGCTTAGGAAATTTATATATCTTGGTTAATCACTTTTTTCCACACAGTTTATAAACAAGTATTAAAGTAGAGATAAAGATGAAAGAAAATAAACAAATGTAAGTTCAGTCCCTATTCACTCTGCCTCCTAAGAACTCAAATAGTGACCCTGTAAATTTCCATTAAAATAAAGCTGATTGTGTTGCAAATGTTCTTGGTTAGTTACCTAACGTTCCTCCACCTCCAGGGAAAACTAGGTTTGTTTTTGAAAGAGGAAAACCACAGAATAAATAAACTTCTGAGACTATGACAAAGGGCTTTGAGATGAGGACACAAAAAGGTGAAATGTAGAAAAGAAAGGTATAAAACAAAAATTCAATGAACAGATTTCTTTGTGAAATCAGCTAATTGAAGCAAAAGTAAATTTGGGAATTCTATGATTATCTGATTGATTTTGACAGTGCTGATTATTGGTTGTGATCATTCATTTCTCAGACCTAGAACGACTATCCATCGAAGTTTCATTGAAAACTTGATTTCAATGAAACTTCATTGCCTCATAGATTAGGCCAGGGGTATTCAGCATAAAAGTTAGGCTATGATATTTTCAAGATTTATAGTTTGCTGCCAGAAATTCCATACAAGTTATATTACTGCCAGGGTAGGTTGTCTGATGTCAAGTGATGAAAACTACTTACCAATCAGAGTAATTGGTGCCCCGCCCCCATCCCAGATGGTAAAGAATCTGCCTACAATGCAGAATATCCAGATTTGATCCCCGGGTCAGTTGTGAAGATTCTCTTGAGAAGGGAATGGCAGCCCACTCTAGTATTCTTGCCTGCTAATTCCCTGGACAGAGGAGCCTGACAAGTTACAGTCTATGGGTCTCAAAGAGTCAAACACAACTGAGTGACTATCACTTTCACTTTTTCACCCCATTCTCACTTTACCAAATGCCTATTTTTTCAGGTAAACTGGGAGAGTTCCTTTTCTTTGTCATTTGCTAAATTATGGAATATGTTTTCATTAGTACATAATCTAGTGGAGGGAAAACGTTAACTCTGGCAGAATTTTGTGTTCAATTTGCTTTTAATCTAAAAATAATTTAATACAAGTAAAATCTTTCATACATGACTGTTCTAATAGATCATTTGGGTTATGTCGCAGGTATTATGCAAATAAACTTATTAAAATGTTTATAAACCATAATATGTGTTATGTATATGACATATTGTTGCACTGTCAAGCATCTAAGTAACCAGATGGAACTCTTTAAGGAATCAGAGGTGATGGAATAATCACACTTAAGTCAGAAGCAATACACACAACTTTTGTTGGCCTGCTTTATGTCTATCTTCTTTCTAAAATGTATCACTGTATTTTTACATGTTCATGATAAAAAAAAAATTAACCCAATAATGCAATCTTGGGGTAAAGAGTAATATATATTTGTCAAATCTAAATTAAGAATTTTAAAGAAAAATAGCGGTTTTATGTTCTATTGATTTATGTACTGATGTTTGGGTCTCACCATTAGGTGATCACAAAACAAATTAACACATTTATCATTTGCTCACCTTATTACAATCTGCATCAGACTTGCTAACCATAGTTCATCCTTAATTCCTTCTTTAGAGAAGGAAGGCTGCCAGGCAAAATCAGTGTACTAAGATATCTTTGGTTTAAGAATGAATGTGTCATTCCACATAAAGTACTTGGAATTTTCAACCAAAAGAGAGGAAAAAACTGGTAGAGAAACTTGAAGGCAAACATCTTCAGAATTTTTATTTTTTTCACGTCTGTAAGTTTTAGGAGTTGGGAGATGTGGCAAACATTCCTTTCAATCTATTAGTTTATTTAGAAAGTATTTTCTTTTTCTTTTAAAAAATATGTACTTATTTAGCTGCATCCTGTCTTGGTTTTAGCACATGGTCTTAGTTTCCCCATGGAACATGGGATCTTAAGTTTCCTGACCAGGAATCAAACCTGTGTCCCCTGCATTGTAAGGCAGATTCTTAACCACTGGACCACCAGGGAAGTCATTTTTTTCCCCTTTTTAAGTCTTTGAGTTAGACTGGAAAAAGCTGCTTATTTGAATATATACCAATTTAATGAAGAAGATAAACACTATAGTTAGAGTTATAATCTGACAACAGAGAGTAAGTGCAACAGTTTAAAATAAGATAGTAAATGATCGAAAAAATATAAAAAGTAAAGAAAATTCACCTACAGAAAAATAAGTAAGGTAAAAATTCTATTGTTTGCTTCATGTTTCTCTATATCTCACATGATTAAAGGGTTTTTTTTTAGTCTTTTTTTGTATACATCTTTACTGTAGATTAAAAAAAAAATTCCTTACCATAGATATATTTTGACATAGAATTAAGTTTATCTGAAATGTGAAATTTCTCTAGATAGCACCTGAAAAAAGTCAATTTTTACATTAATGATGAGAAATTCTTCCACTGTAGACATAAGGTTTCAAAGACATCAAGGTAACTGTCTCAGGAATTACTTTGATGAAACTTAAAAATCCAAGTTCTATTTTATTACAAGGCAAAATAATAAACAGTTATGCCCAGTGCCCTCCAGATCAACAATTACTGCAGCATTATCTTCCTCACTTAATCTTAATTTAGCAGAAATCAAACCATTTAAAATCCAACTGGTATATGCATCCATTCACTTCTCCTCCAATCAAAACTGAATGGACCTGTCAACAGAGAAGCACACTTACAAGTGTGAAACCATTTGACCATGTTATATTTTAATTGGCAGAGACAAAAAAGACAAGCAATTTATTTACATAAAACTGTACAAAAGCAAATTAAATTATGTAAAGTATTTCATAAATAGTTGGACGAGTGTTTAATACATTTCGCCATGTTTAGCATAGTTGCGTGCATAGTGATTCATAAGAAACGATGATAAATTGTCCTCTGCTTCACTATCAACATCCAAGTAGCAGAACAATAGTCAATGATCAACATTACAAACAGATCGTACCACACTGAATGCAAGTGCTTTAAAATGTAGGAAAATTGTCTGAAAGTAAACCCTAGGTAGCTGAAAAAATGATGCCTTTCTCCAGATGTTATATCTACCTCTGCCAGGTCACAACTAACAACTTTACAATATTTATGATTATCTTCACTGTTTTATTTTGCTTTTCCCCCTTAAGAACTCGTCTTATATTTACTGCTGATACAATATACCTAAAACTGTTGAGGTCTTCGTGTTTCTCATGTCTGTTTTAGGATAGCTGTTTGATTCTTGGCAGTTTCTTCTGGTGTCTCTGTTTTCTTTTCCTATAAGACAGCTTCCTAGGGTAACCTTTCAGCCAGACATCTTCAGTACCATCTTAGTTTTTCTTCCCATAAAAATAGTGCCTCTCTTGTTTTCTGAAACACAGGCAGCAGGCCAGTCAGAAACCATAATGATATCTGGAGGTTCAGAATGAACCTCAGAGGTTCAGATTTTAGACTGAAGCTAAAGATGTTTTAATACACATAAATTGATAAAGTTACTCAATTTATAAATGTGTCCTAACGTATAATGCATGCAAAGTTCACTTGACCTTCTTGGGTACAGAAAAGAAATATGGTTTATATAGTGCACAACCAAAATGAAACAGCAGCTAAAAGAAAAATAACAACAAAAGAAGAAAGAATATAAATGGTAAATCAGTATTTTACTTGCAAAATGGACTGATTTCATCCCTGATAATCTCTTTCTGTATTACTATTACAATAAACGCATTAGCCTTCTAGACCAAATTAAGCAGCCCATATAAATTTTGTTTTATGAATGAATGATATTTAAGACTGGTCCACTATCTGAGTTTGTCAGAAGGCAAATTTTTAATATATTATTTATTATTTTCAGAAAATAAGCATGGATAAATATATAGGATCAAAAAAGTTGGGAATAGCCCATTTCCCCTCATTGTCCAAACCCAACAACCGTTTTTTTACCATAACAACAGGTATAAAAGGCACAGTTGCTTATTTTGCATTCACTCATTTATTATTTTTTTGTTGCTTTTTATAGATTTTTTTCAAAAGCACTCTATATATGGAGTGGCACCAGATTTAACCTATTCAAAATAAAAGTCATACAAACACAAAATAGATTTCTGTGTCATGCCAGCTCATTATAATAATAAACATGTTATGATAGCTAATTCTACTAGAATTACTGCGAATACTTACAGTACACTGAATTTTATTCTTTCACACCCATTTTAGTTCTAAAGAGGCTCACGAGTTAAATGATGATGACATGGCTATCTTGTATGTGGTGCAAATGTCATTGGGGAATGTGGATCCAATTAATCCAAAGGTCCCATATGACCCGTATTAGCTTTATAGACAACAGAAGGGTTTTAAGATAGAGTGAAATGAGCTATCTAATGTTTCAAGTGTATCATGAAAGGGAAAAAATGCATTAAAAAAAGTCTGTTGCACACCTGTGTTATGCAATTGAATATTTCCTTTGTAACGTGCAAGAAAAAATATGTATACATTTCATAAGTATCTTTAGAAGTATTTTGTCTTAATAGGTACTTACAGATTATACAAGGCAGAACTGCTTTAATGCAGTTTCCTAACAAAGTACTAGAATTGCATCTTTCCATAATGTAAATAATAATCAACCATAAACATTTTCAGTTATTGATATTTTAGTCCAATGATTTTTTCTTCAATTACATATCTTCTTTCATCCTATTATACATAAACTAACATCAAAATGAAAACTCCATTTAAGAAAGAGCATAAGGAAATGACCCCAAAGAGTACCCCACCAAACAGAGAAGTGATTTTCAAAGATAAACATTTTGATGATCTATAGTGAATTAACAACCTGTATACCAGGTTGCTTTACTTTGTAGTCTAAGAAATACTGCAAAGCATGAAACTACCCAGAGCTACATTGTTTCTAGTTTGCTAAAGAGCCATCAAGGCTATACCTTAACTAGGTTACAAACATTCAGTAACCGGAATGTTTGCTCTCTTCACCTGTTATCCCCTAGCCTGTCCCTGGATTGTCACTTTTTCTGAATGCCCCAGCTTAGTTTCCCATTGTATTAAATTCTCTGGAGAGGAAGTGACCTTAGAATCTGCATATTCTGTTTCTTTATATTACATTGAAGGAAAAAAAAAGACTGCATATTTTTGAACTTTGAGATGTATATACCATGAGACATGTCACTGCCCAGAACTCATTTCTTTCATGTTCAGTCTGGATTAGTTAAAGAGATATGTTAAACAATGCTCAAAATCACATTAGTGACAAAGTCAACTAGGGGTGTCACCTTGTTTCAAACTTGTGAGTCTCGAGATAGTGCTATATTGCACAGAATGAAAAATTAATGCACTTTTTTTACTCAAAAGTGGACACTGAACATGTGAAAAAATGCAGTTGGTTATTTCAAATGTGGATGAGACCAGTAAGTACAACCTGATTCTCAAATGATGATAGGAAACTTAACTAAGACTGTTATGCCAATGTATCTTTCTCTTCCTACCTACCCATAAATATGATATTAAAAAGTAGAATCTTCCCTGATAATATTTTCAAAACTAAACTTTAACCTCAACTAATTGCCTATTATAGTATCAAACATATGTCTCATTGGCTTTTCCGTTTCTGAACTTTCAAAGAAAATTCATGCTTTCTGGGTACAGAGAAAATGTAAGATAAACTGGCTTTTGAGGGTTTCCTCTGTGTGCCTGGGTTCAGTGACTTCTGTTGCTTAACGGATTTCCACATCAAGACCAAATCTACTCCATAATTTCCCTGATCTGCCTTATGATCTTTGGCCTTTTAATGATACAATTGTTCCTGTTAGTTGATAATAGTGGTGCCGTTCCAAAAACATATATAGTTTTTAAAAGTTATAACTAGTGTAATTCATGTGATCAAAGTAGCATGTATACTAAGAATATTCAGTAAATGTATGGAACTGACGTTGATGCTCCCAACTTGAGAAAAACAACCTATGCCAATTTGGGACTGCTGTCTCTGACTGGGTATTGTTTATTTTTTCAGGCTTTGTTAGAATGTTAAAGCTGTGATCGTCTCCTAAACGCTTCTTCTGGAGTTCTCCTCTATAAGAACTGTACCATTAGAGGGACTCTATCATGTTTGAAGGATTGCCTTCCATGGTTACTCATCATATTCGGATCATATGTCTGAAATACATTTCACCTGATCTGCTTTTTCTGATCAACCGGATGACATTCAAACTGAATCAAAGTGACTAAAATCATGTTTCAGCTTAGGGATAATGAGAGTGTGTGTGTTCTGCTAATCAGGCTTGTTACCATGAAAGAAACTTGCAACCATCTTTTTTTGTTTGCTTGTTTTTCTGGTTTTTGGAGTGGGGTGGGGAAGAGAGAAAGAGGGTTTGGGGAATCAGTGAGGGGGTTAGACATGCAAGTAACAAGGATGGTTTCTACATTGTACATTTCAATCAGGCTGAACAGTGTCACTCACTAAAGGCCTGATCTGGAGGCAGAAGTGGCAGGCAAAGCTTTGTCTCTTTGGTAGCCCCCTCTTTTTGATTACAAGGTTTCATTTTGTAAGGTTTTCACCCCTTATTCTCCTTCTCATACATGAAAAGAACTTTGCTGTTGCTTCTGTATAGCCTACAGGTAAACTTCTCTTCTAGTGAGAGTATTGACAGGAGATGGCTTGTATTCCCCCGTTTTTGTAAGGGGAATATCCTCAGTGTTGGCATCCTCATTTTTGCTGAAACTAGCCGCACTGAAGGTCTCATAGGATGAGGTCAACTTTTTGTTCAGGAGGTTTCTGTTGCGGTCGCCCATGATGGCGGCCTCACCATTAGCCAGCTTTTCCTGGCTTCCTCGTTCATCAACAGGCATGAAAGTGGAGAGTTTGGGCTGGCTCTTCTTCCTCTCTGGAGAAGTGCGGACAGGCATCCAGCACGAGTCGGAATGGCCGTACTCATCACACTCACGGGTACACTTCCCAGTCAGGGCTACATCTGGAAGAGGTCTTGAATCTGAAATTTAAGGAGAAGGAGCCTTTAAATCAGGTCATTTCTCAACAGCCTTTTCCGACCTATATGAAACTGGATGGGGGGGAGGGGTAGTTATGTATAATATTATATTACATATAAATTTCCCTTACCACATTCCCTTTTTCAACACTCTGCAGTTCATTATTCCAAAGAACTGTTTTTATTTCATATTCATTAAAAATAAGGTTTTGCAAAAACTTCAAATATTATAGAAAGAGAGTAGAGGACAAACGGACAAATTTAAGCGTGTGTTGAACAGACAACAGGTATATGAGTTTGTTACAGGACAGGTACGTGTGCATATTCTCATACAGAAATAAAGTATGCAAGTATATTTGTATGGGAGTAAATTTTTCCATAGTCATAACTTATTAAATCCAAAAATATAATTTTCTGTATTTATAAATTATCCCAGAAAGCATGTACTTTTGCCAATTGAATTGCTTTGCTTCCTGTTTATACATTATTCATAGAATGCAAATATGCAAAACCTTATATTTAAAATATATTATAAAACATCAGGGTGACTCAGAAGTAGAACCTAAATTGACAGTACCTTGTGTGGTTAAAAAGTAAAAAAAAAAACCAAGTACCAGTGGGTTCAAGTGTGAGCATACTAGTAGAATCAGCACTTACCCAACCCGAGCCCACACCCCACCTCTCCTCCCACCTTGTTAATGACCTTGTTAATGTGCTGTAGGATAGTCCCTTGAGTGTTCACATAGAAATATACCTGTCAGTGTGTTTGCTGAATGGAAATACTACGTGAAATGCAATGTACTGGGTAAATTGAATCAAACTCCTACTAAAGTTTTGATGAAATGACACATATTCCTAATTAAAGATTGTTGCCTAATGCCATGGGAAATATCTTCTATTTCTATAAAGCTGTTATATCATTGCATATGTCTGTCTTTGGAGAATTGTTATATATTTTCTTACTATTACAAATACTTTTTAACAGATTTGTTTTTGTTTGAGAAAGAGAGTGAGAGAGAGAAAAACCTGCTTCACCTCAACAGATTCTAAGAAAACAACCTCTAGGGTTTTATTTAATATATTTGATAGTTTCTTTTACTGCCAAACAAAAGAACATAATATGACTGTGCTCCAATGTATGTTGTTCAGTATCATTTTATTACAAGGCTTGGGACTTAAAAGACTGACAAATTTTAACCTCTGAAAATATATTCACAACAAAGGAAATCCGTGACATTTGCATATGCATCCTGGGTAGACTGGTTTAAAATAAAAGAGGGGGTTATTTAACTTATTCCCAATATATTTAAACCTACTGCTTTTGTCTCCACACATCAATTCCTGTAGTATAAAATGATATTCTCATTTGGTTATCATTGGTATTAGGTTATTTTACAAGTTTCACATCATTGAAACTCCTAAATCAAGTCAGTCCAATATTGCATGCCATTTTTTTCACTTTAGTAATGGGTGACTAACTGAAATATTGATATTTGTCAGCTTAATGATTTTTGAACCACTCTGACCTGAGATTTTTATGCTATGGGCTCAGAGTTCAGCAAGAAAATGCCATTGTTCTTCACAGGAAATCCAGAATTGCTTTTTTCTTTTCCAAAGGCAAAATGCAAAGATAATTATTTATTGCAGTTGCAAATGCTGCTCTTTGATTTTAAGTGGACAGTTCCTATTAATTTTATCATCAAAAGAAAAAGCACAGTCCTATTTTTGTGTATGTGCTAAACTCCCTCTGTGTCTCTCAAACACAAATTTCATATGCAGTTAAAAAAAATCAACATTTTGACAAATTTTTTGAATGGTTTTTGTAATCCGGTTAGTTTAAATGAGCAAACTGAGTTATTTGGAATATTTCCTGTCTTGGGATACTTTATTTGAAGCTGACCTAAATGCTTTGAATAGGGAAAAAATCTTATAAAAATGCAAAGTGTGAGATCAGATTTACTTTTTACTCTAAACATTCCTTTTCTTCTTCACTGCCTTAATGAGTTCAAGTTTTTCTTTTTCTCCTATGAGAGTGCCTACCAAGGACACAAGACAGTAATCAGAAATTTAGCTGTTGAAGTAGGAAAAGGTCTTCATAAATGTGTTTGTCATTCCCTGCAGAGATGATACAGAATTGTCTCTAATCATCTCTGCGTTTACTTAAGTATGACAATTTACTTGGACAATGACTTACACAGGTCGCTGCTTTTGGGGATTAATTTGTGTTTCCAGTCTGAAATTCATAGCACCTTGTGTATCCTTTGTTGGAGATGCACTTAGAGATAGCTCACAAAAATATCTTAACACTCTAACACGTCTTCCTACCTGTTATACTTAATTTGTGTACGTTGAATTCCCTGTAGCTCATAAAAATTATATTCATTTAAATTAACTCAATTTCTAGTCAACTAGAAATTAGATGCTCTTCAGTTCATTCCCATCAGTCTTTACTTCATAGTCTGGTTTATTTACTGCTAAAACTGATTTCCTCTTTTTGCTTTTAAGGAAGGGTAGCTTATCTCCTGTGCCATAAGCCACATGTGGGCTGCCACATCTTTATCCCAGAAGGATGACTTTTAATAAGGATCTCCTGTCATTTCCAAAGTCAAACACTTGATTGGGGACCACAGTGGAAGTTTGACAAGCCTAATTGGCTGAGACATGTTGCAGTGTTTGTCATCAAATTTAGAAAATAATCAAGAAAGGCTATAAGAGACTCATCACAAGCAATCAAAACTTCTAATCTTGATGACTCAAATCCTCAAAAGAAATGCCAATGATTAACAAATGCAATTTATATTATGATGTAATTTATTAAGGGAAGGCATGAGTAGAATAGTATTTTTTCTGTATTTCCTTATTTTATTTATGCAAGTAGATATTATATATATTTTTAAAAGACAAGAGTTATATCGGGTCTTACAGAATTACTAAAACACACTTTTTTCCCTTTTCTTAAAAGATATACTCCTAAAATGTCCTCTTTTTGTGGGATTGTAGAGGCAGATCTTCCATAAATAGCAATCCTCCTTAGTCTTTCACTGAAGGAGGTGTTTTCTTATATCTAAGAACATTATTGCACACTTCAGTTTAGCACTCTTCCCTTTCATTTTGACCTGAGTGAAGATGGAAAATAGTTAACCATGACTCTTTTTACATGGTACTGATTACATTAATTAAAAAAAGCAAAATATTCTATATCAAAATATGGTATCCTCTATCAGCATTTTCCATAAGTGAGTTCCTTAGAGGTCCCCCCTTTACGTGCCCTTAATCATATTAAATCCTGACATGACTGAAAGTCGAACTGGTATTCATTAGGTCTTGTTGCTTTAGCATCATTTGCAGAGCTTTCCACTTTCAGCTAGCTATGCTGTTTACTAGAAACATTACATATAATAACTTTGGAAAGTTAAAATCTGTTCTTAGACGTAAAGTTAATTATCCCCTCAAAAGTACAGAGTTTTCAGCTATCATAATATCAAACAATGTATAACATAAAAAAATTCCCTGAACTTCTTCCCTCTTACTTATCACCTCAACCCAACAGCAAGGAGGATGGAAGTAGTGTAGGGATCAGACTATGGGAGACCTGAAGCCAAAGAGCAAGTGTTTTGACCTCCACTTTAGTGTTTCTCATAACACCATACTGCTCCTTCTTAAAATGTAACAGCAGAGTTATTTAGAGGTCAATTACTGCTACCCATAGCCATAAGAAAAAGTTACAGTCTCCTAAGAAAGAGGAAAAAAAAATCTGAGCAGCACAAGAAAGAGATGTCATGAAGACAAAAATTTTATAAATACTTTAAAAATAATTCAACTTTTTTAAAGACTATACATTTCCTAATATGAAGGAAATTATAACTAATTTAAGAAATCAAGTTCTTTCACTACAAAGAAATGTACTTCATCTTACTAGGCAGGGCAGATGAATAGGTGGTGAGAAGATATTGCTATACAATGACCTCAGCAAGAAGTGACAGATAATATGTAGCATCATTAGAAATACAAAGGAAAGTCCAGATTTAAGGAGGCATTTAATGTTTCCAGAAGCTGTCCTATGCAATTCAGGAACTTTTAGAGGAATCAATATTACAGGAGAGCAGTGGAATTGTTAAGGCTTTTAGAGACAACTTTGTACCAGTAAAGATTTGGATAGACTCAGTTATCCATTTTGCCAGAATCCTAATCACCCACTCCTATTCCAGGCCCTTGTCTTGGGCTGAACACATAAAGATATTTCCATTTCCTAAAAGACAGACAGGCACATTTTCCTTTTTCCTTTTTTAAGGATTTATTTTTCTGTTCCATGTCTTGACTTCCTGTTATCTGAAGATTTCCTTTTCTAGAGACATACTTGATTCTGGTGGAATTTGGTGGACCATGCACAGGTTTTACAAAAAGATGAACAACAGCAAAAAAGGCAGATAAATTTTGTTATTTTCCAACTAATATTTTAATATTAACTTTATTTTATTTAATTCAAATGAAAGTATCATTTTTATTCCAATGATTCAATTAAGTACTTTATTTTAAAATAGCTGTCAGAAAATGATTTATTCTTGCATTATGTAATAGATCTGGGAACAAATAACTACATAAACCTTTTATTGGAACATTATTATTATAGTCAGTGAAGTTTAGGAATGAGGTTATGAGATCAAAAAAGTGCATACTGAGTTAGACTTGGCTTTCTATATAAATGATCTGAAGATCAGGGCTTCCCAAGTGGCGTTAGTGGTAAAGAACCCATCTGCCAGTGCAGGGGACATAAGAGATGAGGATGCTATCCTTGGATCAGGAAGATTGCCCTGGAGGAGGGCATGGCAACCCACTCCAGTATTCTTGCCTGGAGAATCCCATGGACATAAAAGTCTGGGCGGCTACAGTCCATAAGGTAACAAATAGCCATGATGAAGCAACTTAGAATGTACACTCAACTAAAGATCTTTGCCTTTTGTCTGTTTGGAGCATAGAGGAAGGTTAGAAAGGTGAGCACATTAAGAGATTATGGAGAAGGTAGAAATAATTGCCTCGGACAAGCAGTAGATGATCTTCTGAATATTCTGGAAGTTTCTGGAAGAAGGGGAAATGTATAGTTATGCAAGTGTCACCCAGATCTACTACTCAGTTCAGTTCAGTTCAGTTCAGTCGCTCAGTCATGTCCGACTCTTTGAGACCCCATGAATTGCAGCACACCATGCCTCCCTATCAGGTCTCCTTGTCCATCACCAACTCCCAGAGTTCACTCAGACTCACGTCCATCGAGTCAGTGATGGCCATCCAGCCATTTCATCCTATGTCGTCCCCTTCTCCTCCTGCCCCCAATCCCTCCAAGCATCAGAGTCTTTTCCAATGAGTCAACTCTT
>NW_011494708.1:8541342-8541555 GCF_000754665.1 Bison bison bison | reverse complement strand
CTATTTGGAACCAGTCTGTTGTTCTAACTGGTGCTTCCTGACCTGCATACAGATTTCTCAAGAGGCAGGTCAGGTGGTCTGGTATTCCCATCTCTTGAAGAGTTTATTGTGATTAACACAGTCAAAGGCTTTGGCATAATCAATAAAGCAGAAATAGATGTTTTTCTGGAACTCTCTTGCTTTTTTGATGATCCAGCAGATGTTGGCAATTTG
>NW_011494708.1:8535414-8540591 GCF_000754665.1 Bison bison bison | reverse complement strand
CTCCACTAGCTTTGTTCGTAGTGATGCTTTCTAAGGCCCACTTGACTTCACATTCCAGGATGTCTGGCTGTAGGTCAGTGATCACACCATTGTGATTATCTGGGTTGTGACGATCTTTTTTGTACAGTTCTTCTGTGTATTCTTGCCACCTCTTTTTAATATCTTCTGCTTCTGTTTGGTCCATACCATTTCTGTCCCTTATCGAGCCCATCTTTGCATGAAATGTTCCCTTGGTATCTCTAATTTTCTTGAAGAGATCACTAGTCTTTCCCATTCTGTTGTTTTCCTCTATTTTTTGCCTTGGTCACTGAGGAAGGCTTTCTTATCTCTTCTTGCTATTCTTTGGAACTCTGCATTCAGATGCTTGCTGCTGCTGCTGCTAAGTCACTTCAGTCGTGTCCTACTCTGTGCGACCCCATAGATGGCAGCCCACCAGGCTCCCCCGTCCCTGGGATTCTCCAGGCAAGAACAATGGAGTGGGTTGCCATTTCCTTCTCCAATGCATGAAAGGGAAAAGTGAAAGTGAAGTCGCTCAGTCAAGTCTGACTCTTCGCGACCCCATGGACTGCAGCCTACCAGGCTCCTCCATCCATGGGATTTTCCAGGCAAGAGTACTGGAGTGGGGTGCCATTGCCTTTTTCCTTTTATCTCTTGTTTTTCACTTCTCTTCTTTTCACAGCTATTTGTAAAGCCTCCTCAGACAGCCCTTTTGCTTTTTTGCATTTCTCTTCCATGGGGATGGTCTTGATCCCTGTCTCCTGTACAGTGTCATGAACCTCCATCCATACTTATTCAGGCACTCTATCTACCAGATATAGTCCCTTAAATCTATCTCTCACTTCCACTGTATAATCATCAGGAATTTGATTTAGGTCATACCTGAATGGTCTAGTGGTTTTCCCTACTTTCTTCAATTTAAGTCTGAATTTGGCAATAAGGAGTTCATGGTCTGAGCCACAGTCAGCTCCTGGTCTTGTTTTTGTTGACTGTACAGAGCTTCTCCATCTGTGGCTGCATCAATCTGATTTCGGTGTTGACCATCTGGTGATGTCCATGTATAGAGTCTTCTCTTGTGTTGTTGGAAGAGGGTGTTTGTTATGACCAGTGCATTTTCTTGGCACAACTCTATTAGTCTTTGCCCTGCTTCATTCCGTATTCCAAGGCCAAATTTGCCTGTTACTCCAGGTGTTTCTTGACTTCCTATTTTTGCATTCCAGTCCCCTATAATGAAAAGGACATCTTTTTTGGGTGTTAGTTCTAAAAGGTCTTATAGGTCTTCATAGAACCGTTCAACTTCAGCTTCTTCAGCATTACTGGTTGGGGCATAGACTTGGATTATTTTGATATTGAATGGTTTGTCTTGGACTGAACAGAGACCATTCTGTCATTTTTGAGATTGCATCCAAGTACTGCATTTCGGACTCTTTTGTTAACCATGATTGCTATTCCATTTCTTCTAAGGGATTCCTGTCTGCAGTAGTAGATATAATAGTCATCTGAGTTAAATTCACCCATTGCAGTCCATTTTAGTTTGCTGATTCCTAGAATGTTGATGTTCACTCTTGCCATCTCTTGTTTGACCCCTTCCAAGTTGCCTTGATTCATGGACCTGGCATTCCAGGTTTCTATGCAATATTGCTCTTTATAGCATCGGACCTTGCTTCTATCACCAGTCACATCCACAACTGGGTATCGTTTTTGCTTTGGCTCCATCCCTTCATTTTTTCTGGAGTTATTTCTCCTCTGATCTCCAGTAGCATATTGGGCACCTACTCACCTGGGGAGTTCCTCTTCAGTATCCTATCATTGCCTTTTTATAGTGTTCATGAACTCTATGAACAGTATGAACAGTATGATCTACTACTAGGTGGTTAAAATTTCTATGCTGTGTTATAATTTATCATGAAATCACTTGATTCTATTGAATTATAAGAAGAGATAAGTGTCATCCATCCAACCAGCCCTTACTTCAGTCTCATCTATATCTTTCTTGAGTGCTTTTTTCAAGGGACAATGGAACTTGTGAAAAAAACAGGAGGCTGTTTTGAGTGTCATTCTGGGTCTATCATGTGTAAGCTGTGTGACTTTGGATATAATTTCTCTGAGGCTCAAGTTCCTCATTTGTGAAGTAATAATATCTACTGCACCATTTTTATGGGGATAAATGAATGAATGTATATTAAGTTTATAATATGGTGTCTGATGCTGTATATATTTTAGGTAAATAGTAGGTCACAGCCCCTGGAGAGATGTAAAAACATAGTTTTTTTTTTTTTTTCTTCTTCTCTCTCTCTGCAGTCTTCCCTGAATGAAATGGGTATTAAGGAAATAGGCACCACAATGAGGATCCCTGAATTCAAATCCTAACTTTGTCACTTAGTACATATGTAACTTTAAACAAGTTACTTGGTTCATGTAAATTTCCTAATCTTTATAAAAGACATAAGAATGAATTAACAGGATAATTATGAAGATTAAATGTATTAACACAGGTAAACTTTATTATAAGAATTCATGACATACAATGGGCCCTCAAAAAATTACATATTTCAAGTGCACAATTCCTTATCCACAATTCAGTTCTCAAAATAGCTTTGAAAACCAAAAGCTTTTATTCCCCATATATTTACAATAAACCTGACTTTCAATACAATGTTATTTTTCATCTTTATTTATCTCACATAGTGTGAATATGTGTTTTGAAGGAGAAATAGTGTTTAATTAAAGGCACTATCTCAGACTCTTAGATCTTCAAAATAATAGGAAAGTGAAAGTTTGTTCAGTTATGTCCAACATTTTGTGACCCCATGGATTGTAGCCTTCCAGGCTCCTCTGTCCATGGAATTCTCCAGGCAAGAATATTTGAGTGGGTTGCCATGCCCTCCTCCAGGGGATCTTCCCAACCTAGGGATTGAACCAAGGTGTCCTGCATTGCAGGTGGATTCTTTACCAGCTGCATTACCAGGGAAGCCCCCCAAATAATATAGATGCATGATATTACCTTTTCTAGTATATAAATGATTCTTATTTTTAAGATATGTTTGTTCTCAAGGGTTTCAGATAACTTACTGTGGATCTAGTAGCAATCATCAGTCAAAAGGACATGTATTTGGAGTTATTTTTTCAGTAGGACTCATGGATTTATGCCAATAGAGTCTGCAGTATACCGGAACTACCACCCACTGAGGAAAGTACGCTGGTGACAGGTTACTCCATATCAGATATTCCCCTTAACACTTCTTTATTAAGACTTGGCTGGAGATTTATTCAGGGTATGTCATAGTTGCTCAAAACTGAACAGCAAATTCTCTGTTAGTTGCAGTTATCTTTACAACATAAACAGATCAACCCCACAATTGCTCATTTTCATTTGAAAGAGACTTGCCTTTGAGATATTGGGTTGCTATTTTGCTTTGCCTGCGTGGACCACAACATAAAAAAGAGAGAGTGAGTTCCATGATAACATTTTAACATGTTAAAAATTAGTAATAAGCTAACCTCAGACTAAGAGTTTGAAAATCTAGAAAAGACAACAAAAAGCAGGGAAAATACTTCACCTTCAATGCACCTTTCAGAGATCAAAATTTATGAAACGAAAGCATTCAAGTTTTGTGGATTTTATGATGTATGTATATGCTTGTTTTAAGTCACAAAATAAGGCCAGACATTCCTCTCATCTTCCTATGCACAGCCCTTTGGAGTGTGATATCACTACTACTGTCAGGATGCTGTTTCTGCAGCCCTTGAAGCTGAGCTAGCTTTGACGACTAGAGAGACACTGCACAATTTCCAGGACAGGTCTCAAGAGTCCTTACAGCTTCTGCTTTTGACCTTGGAAGACTGTCATTTCCATCCTGACAGAAAGCATGATCTAGCCTTTTTGAAGATAAAAGACTTTTTGAGAGAGAGAGAGAGAGAGAAACAGCTATTTCAGTTGGTCCAGCAGAGCCTACCCCCAGCCAACCCCCTAGACGATGGTAGCCTCATGAGTGATCCAGACAAAACTTGCAGAAGAATCAATAGTCAAACCACAGAAACATGGAATGCAATCACTGTTGTTTGAAGCTCCTAATTTATGTTTGTTTTTGTTTGTTTAGAGGGTGAGGAGAATTCCTTGATGCGACAACAGATCTCTGAGGTCATGATCATGGATATACTGTATTATCTGTGATTAAAAAAAAAGAAAAACAGCCTGAGATATAGAAACAATATGTTCTACTTTTGTGTTTTCTGATCATGGGCAAAAAACTGACCAATATTATAGAAAGAATAAACATTTTCAAGGATGTAAGTACATTTAATTTGAAGTTCAAACAAAGGGCTCCCATAAAAATCTGGAAATTTTGTTCCTGTGATTATAGGATTTTACTGGATTTTTCACCTAAGAGTGCTCTAGTTCAGGCTGGCATGCCAAGACAATATTAAAATGTTTAAACAAGTTTGAAAGCATCAGCAACTTTTCTCTGGACCTTAGGCTAAACTCAGTTAAATGGCAATTGCATGTATCTCAAGAAGCATTTACTGCCCTAAGGCTTAGACCAATGTCATTCTGAATGTGGTATTATCATATACAGTGGAGACTGCAGGCCAGATTTCAAGCAGTCCTGCTGAATCAACTCAAACATGATTCTGCTGGTTGGCACATGAAAACTGCACTACAGCAGAAAAATGTATGGTGACTGCTGGAGAGTGATCTATTTACGCACTTCAAAGATGGGGCTTCACTTCGATTTCACTCTTCACAAATGCAAAATTTGAGGTGAGGTAGTGGAGGTTAAGGGAATATTGAGGGAAGAGAGTGAAAGGAAAAGAAGGAAGTGCTGGAAAATGTGGAGATGCTCTAATATTAATTAGAAGAGTTTATAAAACCCAAAAAAGATTAAGGATATTTATTACACAAGTTAACAATTGATTATCCCACTGAAAAAAGATGGAATTCTGGTTGTTCAGGTCATTCATGTTTGCTTTTCCACTGCATCAATCAAAGTTTTCATGATTTTTTTTCTAGTCTCTTGGGTTTCTTTAAGTTAGAAATTATTTGCTTTGGGTGTCACAGTCTAGTAATCTAATGAAAAGTAGAAGCATTGCCTCCCTCCATAAACACAGATATGTGCCCCTAAAATTTGCATAAAAATTTGAGTGGCGTTCAAGATACCAGTTAGGGCTGCAGCATCTTT
>NW_011494708.1:8481146-8535314 GCF_000754665.1 Bison bison bison | reverse complement strand
ATGGATGAAATTTTTACATTTATACTTTTTTCCTTTGAGTTTAAATCAATGATTAAGAAATATTTAACAAATAATAATCTATCCTTGAAATTTAGATATTTTACATGTGGTAAATAAATTGGCCTTCAGTGACAGGAAGATTTAAAACAAACAAATAAAAAAAACAAATTCTGCAACACATGTATAGAAGTGAGGAAAACAATTTAGGTTTGGTTATGTTAATATTGCAGGTAAGTCATTTAAATGCCTCTATCTAAAACCCCCCAATAATTTATAAAGCTTTGTGTTGACAGCAGATTAATACTTGTGGGTAGATTCTACTGGTTGCTGATCAAGTTGCTGATCAACTTGAAATGTATTTTCTTTGCTAGACCCTACATCCAATATTTGTACCAGTGTCTTGAATTGTGAGCAGCTGGATCTTCACTCACCATGAGAAGGGAGATGAATTAATGAATTCTTGTCATGCAGGAATTATATACAAAACAATAATGATCCAGATGAGTTTTTTAATTAATAAAATGTGTTAGCCACTGCACAGTAGTTTTATGGTAAAGTGAAAAGTGGGTACTTCTAAAAGAATTGAAAGTATCTATTTACAATCACTTTCCAGTAATGACCTTAAATCTTTAATGTCTTCAATATTGATTATAAAATTGTAAAATATATATCCTACAATAAATGTTAACTTTTGGAATGGATATTTAATCTAAAAATAATATATAAAGTTTCTATTAACTACAAGAATATTATACTTAGATGGTAGTCTTAAAGGCAGTGCCCATTTTATCTTTACTTCTCCATTTAACATATGATATCAATATTTCATTTTTTATAGCTGAGTAATATTCCATTGTATATATGTGACAGAAGTCACAATATCTGTTCATTTTCTCCTTCAGTGTAGTGATCCTGTGAAACTATATAATTATTGTAATAATATGACCATTTAAAAAATACATTCTTAAGTTATTTGCATGGAATTACCTATCAAAAGGTATCATAATCATACAGTGGCTTATCTATTGAAAACACTCCTGCAATAAGAAGTTGAGAAGTAACAGAATTCCATTAGTTATTGTGATTGAGGAGAAAGACAAAGAGTTCCTCCTTTGTGTTCTTTGCTGAGGAAGGTTTCACAAAAGTCTTGAGTTCAGAAGTACTTTTGAGAGGTGAGGTTCTGAAAGCTTTTAATAGGAGCTGAAACACCATTTATGAGGAGAGTTTTAAAACTATTAGAATGCTGGCTCCTTACTCTCATCAATAAGTTTATCAATTAAAACTAAAATTGGCCATCCCATTTAGGACCAAAAGAGTGTTGAAGAGCTTGAGAGCTTACAGCAGGTAAATCAAAGGGAAAAAAAAGGAAATGATTTCTGATGACTGGCAAACAGGACTCAGTGAGCAGCTCAAGTGGGGGAAATCAATGAAGCAACACTGGATCAGTTTGCTTCATTGATTTTTGCTGCTCATTGAAATGTTTTTCTTTATTTACTTCCGATTTCTTCAGAGAGTGGCGAAGCCTCACTGCTGATCCTCCCTTGGAGCCTGTGATGGGAGGATGAGCAAGCTTTGGAGATCCTCTCATGCTTGCATTATACCTTTTCATACCACGTGAATTCAGAATCACTTCTAACGCCCCCTGTGATGCTGCAAATGCCATCCTGCGCCCACAACCTTACTATGGTAACCAGAAAGATGCTTCCCTCCCAAAACATCTACATCTTAGTCCCCAGAATCTGTGAGCCTGTTAGATGACAGGACAGAGGAGAATTAAGGTGGCAGGAGGTATTAAGTTTCCTAATAAACTCTCCTTAAAATAGGGATATTATAAGGAGGCAGGTTATAAAACAAATGATGTGAGCACATACTAATAACTGAAAAGGTAAGGAAACAGACTGTCTCCTCGAGCTTCCAGAAAGGGAGGCAGCACTGCAGAGACTTTGATTTTAGCCCCCAGAGACCCAGGTCAGACTTTTCAGGTACAGAACTGTAAGAGGATATACTTTTGTTGTTTCAAGGCACTATGCTTTTAGTAACTTGTTACAGTTGCAATAGGCAACAGAAACATACTCCCACCACTTGTCCCAGGAAGGTCAGGGGAAGATCAGGGTAGATTGAAGCATTTGGTCCTTTCTACACATACTTATCCATTGGAGAGAATGGAGTAGAAAAACTTTGATTTTTGAGTCATATTTACTCTGTTAGGAATTTTTTTATACTTTTAAAAATTTGGCTATACCTTCGTATCTAATTGTCTAAATTATTTGTATCTGACCAATCAGCAAAGTCCAACAAAGTACTAACAGCTCATCTTTCTGAATGATACCATTTTCTTCCTAGTTCCTCAGCAAGAGCTGTCTCTGGGATTATTAAGGCTTTCTCTCTTCGGGTAGTGGGATTCCCAAGAAGAGAAAAGAAAAAGAATTTGGCATAACATAAAGGAAGGAGAACCAGGTACCAGGGTACAATCTTAATGAGGTCTCTGTCAAATTATTATGATGCTTTTGTGATTTCCTGATATTTATTACTTGTGTCATATTTGTCTCTTTGTTAAGCCTGTTCCCTCTTAGTAATTAGTAGGAGAGCTTCTAATAAAGAAGCACCTTTATGATTATTTTAAGAACAATAAGTAGAATAAATCTCTCCTTAGTTTAAAACTCTCTTCTAAAAATTTCGTATAAGTTTCAAACTTTGTATATCTACATAGAAATTCCTTCAAGATCTGAACCCTGCCTACTCTTAACCCTGATCTCTTTCTAGTCTTACATGTTCCCTTTTACCACTTCAACAGACCTACTGTAGTTGTCATTTCTAGAAAGTCCCTTGCTGGTTCCATGTCTTCATGGCATTAATGTGCTGCCTCTTCTGCTATTCCTTGGCTTGTTATCTGTCTCCCACAAATCCTTCAAAATCTAGTTTAAACATGTCAACTTTGAGATTTCACCTAACCAGGCTGTCTAATTCTGACTTCTCTTGACCTCTCTAGTCTTCATTATATGTCTCTCCCTTGTAGTTGTTTAGTTGCTAAGTTGTGTCCGACTCTTTTGTGACCTCATGGCCTGTAGCCTGTCAAGTTTCTCTCTCTCTGTCCATGGGATTTCCCAGGCAAAAATACTGGAGTGGGTTGTTGTTTCCTTTTCCAGATCCCCTTTTCCAGGGGATCTTCTCAACCCAGAAATCAAAACCAAGACTTCTGCATTGGCAGACAGATTCTTTACCACTGAGCCACCAGGGAAGCCCATGTCTCTCTCTACCATAGCATTTAATATATGGCACTGAAATCTGCTACCCATTCATGTGACTTTTTCTGTAAAAGGTTACTCCCTGTGGCTAGAATTCACTTCACAAGTTACTAAACGGTGTACTTGGGATGCTAGCACCAACCTGGTAGTATAATCAAGATGTGCTTTTTGAATGATGGATGAAAAACATTGTGGGGAAACAGATTGCATGTCATCTCTGATGATTCTGTCTAACTCCACAATGGCCACAGGTAAAAGGAGGTAAAAAGAGGATAAGGACATATGCCAATCACAAACACTATGCAACTGGCCAAGCATAGAAGGTGAAGTAGATTCTATTTGTTTGCTATGTACAGATCTGAATAAACTTCTCCACCTGCTCACTGTCCTTACCCCCTTTCACAGCCTGTCCTATAATTTCTCTAGCTGAGATTTATTTTCCAGTAGAACAATGCAATTGATTGAAATAGCCCATGGATATATTTTACAGAACAAAATGCAGTCCTCAGCCTGGGGCAGGCTAGTGGGGACACTAGAAGCTGTAGTGGGTGCAAAGTAAAGTCTAATGAGAAAAGCTTATACTTAGTAGTCACAAGACTACACATATGAACTAATTTGTTAAGCTTCTTTGCTCACAAGTGGTAGCTATTTTATAGTTACTATAATGTTTTCAGGACCTCTGGTTGGCAGTTATACGAATCTTTCAATAATAAACTTGGGAAATGAAATTTATTTTTGGCTTATACACAGCTTGTATCATAGAAGAGAAATTTCAAAGCATGAAGGAGAGGTATTTTATGTGATGGAAAATGAAAAGAAGAAAGCTCTCTTCTCATTCTTGTAATGTGGGTGTATTTTAATAGCAACTATTGTAGGCAATGTGCCAACCTATTTCAGTTCAACAAATTTTATTTGCCTTTTCATAGCGACCTTATGGGTACATGTTAAGCGAGTAGGATCATGGGCAGTTTGCTGCTGCTGCTGCTGCTAAGTCGCTTCAGTCGTGTCCAACTCTGTGCAACCCCATAGACGGCAGCCCACCAGGCTCCCCCGTCCCTGGGATTCTCCAAGCAAGAACACTGGAGTGGGTTGCCATTTCCTTCTCCAATGCAGGAAAGTGAAGAGTGAAAGTGAAGTCACTCAGTCGTGTCCGACTCTTAGTGACCCCATGGACTGCAGCCCACCAGGCTCCTCCGTCCATGGGATTTTCCAGGCAAAAGTACTGGAGTGGGTGCCATTGCCTTCTCCGCATGGGCAGTTTAGATCAGTGCTTTTCGAACAGAGAATCAAGATCACCTGGTTGGTGGCTGAAGCTACTTATGAGATTATAACTTGCTTATACTATGTTCACATTATTTTGCAAATATTTAATTGTATATTTTTCAATAAGGGTATGTATATTTATATATATGTACTTGGTCCTCATATAAAGTAGACATTTTTTTCTGGCCCACATTGAATCTATAATTTAAATAATACCACATGGAAATCAGTATATTTCTGGCTATTTCTGAGGAAGTTATATATTCTGTGATATCTAACACAAAACATAACTTTAATATGCACACAATGTCAAGTTAATTTTAAATTGTACTTTTAGCTGTCATTTCAAATTGTACTTTAGAGACTACAGTGCTATCCTTATTAAAAAGGAATTCAGATAACTTAAAGAATGAGTTAGTCACATCCTCAAGAATCACTTCAGGAAGTCTACTGTAAATACAGTCTCTTATTTTGAGACATTCTGAATTTACAGCTAATTCCCTAGATTCCAATTTCCTAGGATTATATGTAATTGTGATGAGCCTTCTCATAATCCAGTTAAATCCTCTGATAGACTTTATTTCAATCAGCAAAATGGCAACAGACCCTTTAAAAAAAGGAGGACTTAATGTGACTTCTTAAAAGTCATGTAGACATTAAGATGTAGGACACATTTAAGCTGTCTAATTGTGCCACTGGTCTAATGCCTAAGTATTAATCTGTCACAATGTCAAATTACATACATTAAGGTTTCTTTTTTTTTTTTTTTAAGTAAAATGTGTCTGCGCTTAACAAACTCAGAGTGAAAAAAAAATTCAGGACTGCAATTAGAATGTCATCTCTTCTGCAGATGACATGAGAAATGCATGAATCAGAGCTTAACAGTCAACATAATTTCACAGATAATCATTGCAAAATTATGGTAATGCAACAATGCAGAGTACAGTGAGATTAGCAGACAGTGATGATCAACTATTTATCTCTACCACCTGCCAAGCATGCTTTTTATTTAAGTTTTTTTTTTTTTTTCTGCCAATGTTTTCAGTTTGGTATTTGCCAGTAGTGGGCATTGCATAGGAAAAGAGGTTTCATGGTGTAAACAAATTTTTCCATGTGTTCAATGAATTAGCTTCACTGGCTCTTAGACAAAGAAGACTGGTTGGATGGAATTAACTTTAGCAAGCTTTTTGTTTTGCCCTGAGTCTTGTACAATTCAAATGTGTCAATCCTGTAACAACAACAAAAAAAAAAAATTAAGAAAAAAAAGGATAAAACTACAAATATTGCAATGAAAATCATCACTAAGACATATGCTTTGGGAATTTCCTTTAAATGACATACTTAAAATTTACTTGTACTATATTAATCATTGGATTGTACCCCGTGAGTACTTCAGTGAATCATTTGGTGAGAATGTTGCTAATTTGTCAATATTCTCTCTCTGCAAATCAGCCAAGGACTAGTGGAATCAGGACTTGTTATGGCAGGACAGGGGAACTCAGAGGAATTTCCACTATGCAGAGAAAATAACAGATGAACTTTCCTTCACAAAGCTGGCATGAAGGTTTCAGGTTCAGGGCAGGTAGATACCACTATTATGGTAACATAACCTGAAAAAGTATATTCATTCACTCAGGAAACGTTGATATATCAGGCACTATTCTAAAACATATATTAGCTCATTCAATTCTCACAGAAATCTTGTGAGACAAGTTGTATACTGACCCTATTTTACAGATGAGGAAAGTAAGGCATAAAGAAGTTAAATGAGTTTTTCACAAGTTTGCATCTAGAGAATGAAAGAATGAAGTTGCAAACTCAGACATTCTGACTTTAATGTTGTGCTGTTAACTGCTATACATACTCCCTTTCAATTAATAACACGTTAACATACTGTAAACCCGTGTCATAAGCTTGAAAAGAATTATCTATCTCTAAGTAGAATGAAAGCAGAAAGCATTTTCCTATCCATAGGAGAAGAAAGCTGGAGAAACAATATCTTCAGGTATACTAAGAATCTCAATAGACTTAGCTTGAAATAAGGGGAACATTTTTAGTTTGGACAGACAGAAAGGTGAAAACTCAAGAAGCATGTGCGTAGAGATTCCAGGACCAAAATGATATTGGGAAATGACTGTTTTTCTTGGCTCTTTCTCTCACAGCTATACCTCAGTTGGTCTCTGAATGGATGAAGAATTTTGTATTTTAGTCAAAATAGGGAGTCTAAATTACTATGTTGGTAAAAAGCCTCAAACTTATCCTATTATTAAAGCCATATTCAGCTAAGAAAAGGTTGCATCTTCACAATATTGGTCTATTTGTAGTTCTACATGGTAAAAAGACACCTCAATTATGAGGTTTGGGATCACCGTCATCCCAGAGACAGAAAAGCCGAGTTTGGAAACCACAGCATGCTGGGCTGAACTTCTGAGAATGGGAGATGCCAAGCCACTCCTTGGTGAGGTGAATGTGAGAAATGGAAATAAATGCTTTAAGAATAGAAGAAAGAAGTATGATGGTTATTTCTAGCAAACAAAGCATCAAAGAGATTATGTAGGACATATTAATCACAATTGGGTTGGTTAAATTGGGAAAGAAAACCTGACTGTACTGATTTCTTAAGAGAAAATGAACACAAAGAGATATTTGAGGCATACTTATTTAACCCTATATTAATCAGGTAATTGACATACATATTTTTAGATGACTTGAGAATATATAGGTGCAATCCATGAGGCTGAGATTTAACCTGTAGGGATGAGGAAAATGTATGTATATTAAAAGAGAATGAGGCAAAAGTGGTGCCTTCAAGTATACTTAATACACGTCACTTTTTCATAACAGTTTCTTGGAGCCCAAACCAAGGAACCATGCACAGTGCAAACTTTTACTTTCACTGTGTGAAAATCTTTACTTTCATTCCTACACTAGTGGGAATCAATGAATCAGTGTGATTAACACCCTGGGATCTAAGCAAAGGAAGTCTGGTTGAGTTCACATTCTGCCACCTATCAGCAAAGTAACCCCGGGCAAGTTACTTAATGGCATCTATCTCATGGGTTGTTCTGAGGATTAAATGAGACAAGCATGTTGAGTGCTTTGCATAAGGATCTACATATAGAAACACTTTGTATATTTTTCTACTGCTATCATTACTGTTGTTCTAACTTCTATTCTATGTGTCTTTTCCACACATATATTTAGATGGGAAAATACTGACTCCAAATTATCAAAAAATATATATTTTTATAAATGTCCTCTTTCCTTGGTATAATTAAAGATGTCAAAAGTTTACATTTTTAGAATATTTGCCAATTATACAGAAATATATAAAATATTTCACATATGTGCACTAAGTCACTTCAGCCATGTCCAGCTCTGTATAACCCTACAGACTGGAGCCTGCCAGGATCCTCTGTCCATGGGATTCTCCAGGCAAGAATACTGGAGTGGTTTGCAGTGCCCACCTCCAGAGGATCTTCCTGACCCAGGGACCAAACCCTAATCTCTTATGTCTTCTGCACTGGCAAGCAGGTTCTTTACCAATAGCACTGCCTAGGAAGCCCTCTTTCACATATGAAAGATTAAAATTCATGTTTTTGCATTATCAGTTAGAGTGCCAAAAAATATCTTTTAAATAAAGCCCCAAAATAGTTTGTGAAAAAAGACATCGTTTAAGTTTCTTTTTAAATTATTTAAATCAATAAATGTCAAGAATGCATATTACTGGAAACTGAGAAGAAGAAATACAGAGTAATTTTAAAGAGTACGTGTACATAAGTTAGTGATTTTTCTGACAAGTAGCATTATATTTTATAATTACCAGCTTTTAAATGTTAATTGAAACAATCTATTGTTACTTTCAAGAATACAATATTAAAGGCTGTAAATAATAATTAGTACTCTGTCATCTACTTAACTAGGTATAGTCTCTCATTTCTCCCAAAGAAACAATTTTTACATAATTATTATTTTTCTCACTTTAAAGTCACATTTTTATTGCTTAAATTCTAATTTGCTGCTTTAAAAAAATATGAGGCCATGAAAAGATGGTAAAATTGGGAAAGTTAAAGAGATTATGTGCCTTTAACACAGTATAATCTTTAAATTATTACTTGGGTGGACTTTACAAGTGTATCAGCATTTAAAAGAAAAAAAGAAGAGTTTAAAGAATCTTTAAACAGATCAGAAAGTATAAAAGGTGCAGAATCTCAGTTAATGTGAATTAAATTATCTTCAAAAGAGGGGGAAAAAGTTAAGAAACAGCTTTCTGTTCTGCATGTTAACTAGCCTAAATAATGCAGAGCTTAAGTGCAAAAGCAAGAGAATTTAAAAGGGAAAACAAATATCTTGAGACGACTTGTCTTTTAAAGTAACTGTCAAGGAGAACTTGCCTCTCTGAATAAAAGCTAGCAGTGACTTAAGGGATTCATTTCTCCTTTAGGCTGTATTAAGAAATGTCATTTAACTATTTAAAATGTTGTCCAGTCAAAATAAGGACTAATTATCTGCTCATGATATGCCTATATGGCTTCCAAAGAACACACAGGGATTTGGCATGATTAAATGCATTTAAAAATTGCAGTCAGGTTGAGGATTCAGAACGAAGATGATCTGAGAAGTATGACTAGTTATACATTATTCATGAATATGGGAAACTAGTAAAATAAAACATGCTTGTGCTTATGGTGTGTCCAGATAGTTAGGGCTAAATATTCCAAAATAGTCAGCATCAGACCTGACTCCTTCTTTGCATTAAAAAACTTCTGAGTAAATAGTGATTCAGATGTAATAATGATGATGTTGAATATTTAACCCTGTGTGTGTTAGTCGCTCAGTCATGTCCGACTCTTTGTGACCCCATGGACTGTAGCCTGCCAGGTTCCTCTATCCATGGAATTCTCCAGGCAAGAATATTGGAGTGGGTTGCCATTGAATCTGTCTGCCAATGCAAGAGACACCGGTTCGATCACCTGAAAGAGGAAATGGCAACCGCTCCAGTATTCTTGCCTGGAAAATTCTATGGACAGAAATTTCCTGGAGGGCTATATAGTTCATGGTGTTGCAAAGAGTCGGACATGACTCAGCAGCTGAGTGCACACATACATACACACTACCAACCAAGAAGAAGCATTTTAAAATTTTTCCTGCTGGGAAAGACAATTAAACCAGCTATCTTGTGGATAAGTGAAGAGATCCACATTTCTTTAGCTACAAATTAGACCTATAAAGGATCACCAAGCCACTATCATCGCGCTAGATTTGACTGTTTCAAACAATAAAAAGTTTTAAGTAACTGAAAATAAATAATTTTTGGTGCGTGATATGTCTTACCTCCTCCCTGTTAATTGTTCTAAAATGTTCAGTGTGATTCCTATTTGGAGTTTGGGAATGTTTTTCTCAATATGGAAAACTAACAACTACAATTTCTCAACTAGTAATCATGTTTTCCTGACTGTACTTCAAGAAATATAGGGACATAAGAAGTCTGTAGAAATAAAATATCTTAAATAGCTAAGCATCCATAGAATACTACAATGCTGTTTAGTGCAAACCTAGCATATCAGCACTAAATAAATAAGTTGCTCTTTAATTAACTATTCTTGAATTTTTAAGTTATCATTTACATGATAGTCCTTCTGGTTTGTTCCTCTACACTGAAGAAAACTGTCCATAGCTATTGGTATGTTCACTTTTCCTTCCTTTCTTGTGCTTTTCTGTTATATTAAAAATAAATAGCCTGCTAATTCATATCTATTGCTTCCTCTTCTCAAATTTGTCTTAAATCAACATTCTATTCAACTTAAATTGAGTTTGGTTGAAAATGTACTTTTTTTTTTTTTCCTTGCAGCACTCGGACATGGAACTAAGGACGGAATTTGCACAAATTGTAATAGCCCAGAGACATCTTTTTGTCTAAATATGGAATAATGGACATGCTCAGTCACTCAGGTGTGTCTGACTCTTTGCAACCCCATGTATTGTAGCCTGATAGGCTCCTCTGTGCACGGGATTTTCCAGGCAAGAATATTGGAGTGGGTTGCCATTTCCTCCTCCAGAGGATCTTCCTGAACCAGGCATGGAACCTGCATCTCCTACATTGCAAGGGGATTCTTTACCACTGTGCCACCTGGGAAGCCCTGGGAATAGTGACCATGTGCAATTACACTCAGCACAGCATGTTCATTAAGATTAATAGCTAAGCTGTCACTCTGAATGGATTGAATCTATCAATATAAAGTGATAAGGACAGCTTTGGGTACACACAAAGCTATATAAGGGCAAGAATAATCACCATCTAGAGACTAGGTCATCTTTTCTACTGAGAAGATAAAGAGGCAAGTGTTGTGCCCATTCCCAGAGGGCTAAAATTATGAAACAGTTGTCAAGTGATTTGCCTAAAAAAAGAAATTTAGAAAGTGAAAATGGTATAAAGAATTTGGCTAAGCTGGGGATTCTGTAGTAGATGGTCACGTTCTAATCCAACCACTCATTGTATAAACTTATTGCAAGCTAATTAACTTTGTTTAAGCCCTGCTTCCCTAAACATTTCTAGGAATGTTGTGAAGAACAACACAACTCTGTACCACTTCACATTACTAGACATGTACACACAACATGTTTTTAATAAACATGTTTAAGAAAGAACAGAATGAAGGGAATAAGGAAGCAGGCCAGGATCTTCATTTTATCATCTATTTTTTTCCATTATGCCTACCTAGTCTTCAGTGAACATGTGGTAAATGTAACATAGAGATGGGAAAATATACAAAGAAAGAAAAGTAATAGAAGAAAACTTTAACTAAGAAAAATAGTGGGAAAGTCACGGAAAACAAATGAATTAAAAGAAAAAGAATGAAAGAATACATAGGGGGAAGGAGAGAAGTAGGGAGCAAAGAACAGTGAAAGGCAGGGGAAAGGGGATGGCAACAAGGAAAAAGGGAAAGGAGAAAATATTAGGAGGAAATTAAGGAAGAAAGAAATGAAAATAAAGAAAAAAAAAGGAAAACAAAATAGAGAAAGACACTGAGTCTCTCAGCTTGATGTGTGACCTATGGAAGAATTTATATTTATCACTAACTTTATATAGATTCTCAGCTTTGCTTTAAGATATAGTGTGTAGATTAATTACAAACATTGACTCTCAAGGGTTACGGATTTATGACAGATTGATCTAGGTTAAATCCATTAGAAGCTGTGTTGTAGCTGGTAGTCCCCTTCTTTGTTATGTGTATGGGAAGGCAGTAATGTAAGCCTAAAACATAATTTAAAAAATGATTCTACAGGATATTAGCCCATCAGCATGAAAAATAACAGAGAATGAGTGAATTGATCAATCATTTCCTATCATAAAGAAAGAAAATATATAAAAGTCTTTGAAATGAATCTAAAATCAGCACATAGTAGACAAGTTAATGAAAAACCATGGGCGAAGTAAGAAACAAAAAACTGCATTAGGACAAAAAAAAGTGCAGATCCATGATACAGAAAGCTTACACATTTTACAGCATCTGCCTTTCATTTCAAAAAGTTTTTAGCTGTAGGCTCTAGTGATTAAAAAAGGGGTAAGACAAGAGGAGCTGTTAAATACATAATGAAATTTACAATTTTTCCTTTTATTTCTTTCAGTTAGATTTTGAAGTATCAAATCTCATCTAGTGTTTGCAGGATGTCTTAACTAGTCTCTTTATTGTGTTGGAACATAAGCACTTTAAGCTTCTTCTAACTTTAGTGTTTTAAGTGTTTTAAATAAAAAATATCACTAGTGGTCAAAAGGTCTTCCTGTGGTCCCTTTTTAGCTTTTGTTCATTTGCACCGTCAGTACCCAAATTACAGCTTTCCGTTGAGGGCAGGACATCCAAAAACAGGTTTTAAATTAGATATTAGTCAGGTTGACATTCTCTTTTTTCTTTTTTTTTTTTTTAGGAGTTTCTAAACACTAAGCATGTTTTGGACTAAAATTTTTTTTAACTGAAAATATGATGAATTAGCTTCTCAGAAAGGAAGAACTTCCAAATAACTTGGCTAGGCAGAGGCATATATTTTAGAACAACAGTAAAAAAGTGTTATTTGAGAATGGTTTAACATTCCTAAAGAAGAACAGCTAATGACCTAAAATTAGTAGAGGTTTTAGAGTGTTCCCAGTGGCTGATTTCAGTTCCCTTTCAAAGTAAATCTGAGCATTATAATGACGGCAGAACTTTCATCAATTTCCACAAGCTTTGGTACTATCTTACCATGGTGGATGTGGATTTAAAAGGGAATGGTGAGTTTTTATAAGACTTTGGAGAGGGTAGTCTCATTTACAGAACATTTACAAAACACTCAGTGATTTACTCAAGAAATAGTTACTTGCCTCCTCCTATCAAGTCATTGTGGGAATTACACTACTAATTTAAACATGGATTCTGTCTTAAGATCCAGAGAATCTAGGAAAAGAAGACAGTGTATAAAGAAAGTTAATCCAGTTAGAAAGCAATGACTTTCATATGAGAAGTAAAATAAATTATGTGAACTGTTGATTTTTTTGTATTTAGAAACTATCTATTGGGAATTTTTGAATCATCGTAGATCAAAATTTGTTAAAATTATGACTGTCTGTTTGGGGTCTAGTATTTCACTAACATGTCTGGCATTGTCTAAAACATTTAGGAAATAAATAAACTCTATATATTCCATTTTATACAGAATGCTTGGTAATCACTGGGTATGTAGATATCAATTTCTTCTTCAGAGTGAATCAATTGCATATCAGAAAAGTCAAATGGCTAGTTGAAGGAATCCTCCTTTTAATAAATAAATTTTAGTTTTTTCACTGACCTTGTCATAAAAAATGTCTATGTTGGTCCACAATAGTCCCCACCCACATTCAAAACACACATTATTAATAATATCTCCACTCAGCCTACCCAACAGTAAGGCTGACCTCTACTTCCAAGTCCTTCCAAATATCATTACTCAGTATTGGATGAAAGACAAAACCATTTTTTCACCCTTGAATATGGTGAAAGAGAAATTTTTTCTTGTAAATTTCAGCCAATTATCTCCATCTGTCATTTTATTCTATGGGGAAACAGAGCCTCATCCAAGTTGGAAATCTTGCATTTTTAGCAGTATCATAATGATGCTAATATACTAGTAAGAAAAAAATTTTGGTTTGAGAAATATCCTTCCTAGAATATAACTTGGCACATTTAGATACATGATGAATAATTGTGGAATAAATGAATTAATGAATAATAAAATATTAACTACATCTCAGCATTATGATACTTAATGCTCAGTTGAATGCATCAAATATATACAGGAGTTTTGAATATTACCTGTTGAAAAGCTCAGTGCCTTTAACAGAACTAAAGGAAATAAACAGCTCTAACATACATCACTCACCACTGGTCTGAGCTGGAATCTACGGTAGTAGGAAGAAGAGGATAGCCTAGGTAAATCGGTTAACTAACCTTTTACTCAAGACAGATTCCAAAGTGCCTTAATTCTCCCTTTGTTGCTTAAAATTGCAAAACACAATCCAGCAAACATGATAATAAAATTCACAGAATTTCAGTCAGAATGTTCTAATTCAGTTAGCGTTGGGGTTCACCCTTTGCTTGATTTACATATTTTACAATTGTAGTAAGGCTCACTGTTTTTTGTTTTGTTTTGCTTTTATTTATTTTTTATCCTATTCAGCCTCCTTTATTCATTTAGCATTTTAAACTATATGGACAGAAAAGAGTAAGGGGCAAGAATTTTCTACAGATGACAAAGTCATCATGACCTGAAAGGAGTTTTTCAAGTAGCCCCATAAACCACTTGTGCAAATCATAGTGTCAATACTGCTGAAAATGCCACATAAGAGGTCAAGACACAAATTCTATCCACCTCAGTTCTCCCAGATGAGAAGTGATAGTATCAGTGCTTGTGTGCTAAGTCGCTTCAGTCGTGTCTGCCTCTTTGTGACCCTATGGACTGTAGCCCTCCAGGCTCTTCTGGCCATGGGCTTCTCCAGGCAAGAATACTGCAGTGGGTTGCCATGCTCTTCTCCAGGGGATCTTCCTGACCAGAGATCGAACCTATGTCTCTTGCATCTCCTGCATTGGCAGGCAGGTTCTTTATCACTAGCACTACCTGACAAACCTGACGTCAGTACAGGGGGGTAAAGCCTTGGACAAATGCTGGTGAGCTTTCATGAGGTTACAAGTTTGTATTAAACTCAAAATGCTCATAAAAATAGCATTTGTTTACAGACTATAACAGAAAAGTGTGTAAACAGTGTTTATGGACCTTTTCATAATCAAATTCACTTTAAACCAAAGATGTCTCATGCTTTTCCAGAGAATTACTATTCTAAGGGTATCAGATATGATGATGCTTATAGAGACTCAACAAAAATGAAAAAACATTTCAAGATATTTTGAGTACAAGACAGACTTTTCCAGGGTCAGGGGTGCTTTCTTAGGGAGGAAGGCTCAGTCCTCTTAAGATAATTGTTTTCCCTTCCTCTGACCAGGCCTGATCTTGTAGATATGTTTTAAAACTACACAGATAGGATTTTTTTTATATATATTCTATAGCTCCCAGGAATAAGAGAATGAAGAATTGCCACAACATTATCTTTTATTCTAGGTTCTTTGTAAATAATATTATTTGGGGAAGAGAGAAAAAGAGAGAAGCATTAAACCATACCTAAGGCATCTGGATACAATGGAGATTTTTCTAATCCATTTTGCAAGAAAAGAGTATACGTGAATTCAATAGCGATAACAGACTGAATTCTCTGAGCTGGCAAAATGTATATTTTAAAGTGATTTTCTGTTGTGTGAGATCCAATTACTTTTGTTAAACTGCTTTAAAATTCAATATCACTTTCTCCTGTCCATGATTATTAGAAGGAAGGAAAGTGCAGAATATGCATTTTTAAAGAATACTTTTCCTAGTTTTGTGAGTTATCATAAAGAATTCATTACATTGTATTGATAGTATTACAGTAAAATTTAAGGAAAACAAAGAGTCCTACAGTTTTCTGTATAATGAATGAATATAACTTATACAATATACACATATGATAAGCTTTTAAAAATAAAATTTGTTAGATGATCAAGCTAGTCACAGAAAATTAACGAATGAGCTGAAAATAAAGAATTCATACTAAATAGCTGCAAATAATTCACATGGAAACTGTGAAGTTATCATATCAATCATCTTACCAAACTGCTTTTTTTCTTTCCCAATTGAATATATTAAGTGGAATAAAAAATATCCACAGCAATAACACAACAAAAATTCAGAGGAATGATAATACTGAGCACCCTTTAAAAAATTATTACATACAAAAAATCATCAAATTATCCTGTTTGTTCATAAGCTTCTCTGTGTTCTTTGTTCAACAGATGCAATTCTGTTAAATTCAAGCCAAACATGACAACTTAATTTGTGATGTGCTATTTACTTTGTACTATATTATACTGTGTATGTTGTTTCTTTTATTTGTAGATTTTCAGTAAGTGAAAGTGGGGGAGGGAAAGAAAGAGGTCAGAACTGACAGCAAAACTGAATCAGTGCATCCCATGCCAATGAAGTAATGAAAACCCGCACTGTTCCTACAGCGGCAATAATGAATATAAATAGAGAAAGGACGTTGAATAGCTACTGGGAGAAAAAGACTGAAGCATCCATTTTAAGAAAGAACCTTTTTCTGCCATCACAGATAGCTTTGTGGACTGGCTAAATTAGGATGCCATATAACAATTTCATGCTTTAAGAGAAGTCTTTGAAAGACAGCTCTCACATATTTTATTTAAGGGATCTGATTTAATAATAGGAGTTGTGCTTGTTGTAACAGTTGTAATGCCCAAGTCTCTCTCTCCCCACTCCCTCCCTCCTTTTTATCCCTCTCTCTCTCCCTCTCTCACAAAAGGAAAGTATTTTGAATACAGATTTGAAAGACTAATAGGATTATGATCATTTTACCTGGAAGGCAGTATCTCAAGGATTCTGGATGTTTTGAATAATATCAATACATCCATTTATTATGTAGCCACAGATGCCACACAAATATATAATAACCCATCAATTAAATGTCAGAAGTAGTAGTATAGCTGTAATTACATAAGGTGATTTCTTTGATTAGACAAGTTTCTAACTTAAAAATAAAGACAGAATGATATGAAAACCGTTTAAAGTTAGGCTTATGTACTTACGATGCTTAACTTTTAAATTTATGAAAGTCTATAAATTGACAATGCTTTAAGGGTATGGCAGATTATCACTGAGTTATTTTGTGATTTGCAAAATTTCTCATAACCACATGGTCAAAATTCAATTTGCAAAATATCCTGTTTTATTTCTGGGAATATGTTAAACATAATTCTTGAAACTACACAGAATAAAGTAAATGTATGATTGTATTTAAGTAAAGTCTTGTGTTGGCTTATGCAGTATGATACTATAAATGGATAATTTACAGACCAAGCCATAAAATTGCTTAATTTTAGCTCTCCTATGTCACAAAAGTCAGAGTTAATTTACCAGTGTAGAGAGGAGGAAATAATATGCAATATGTTCTTCTAGATAAGGATTTATTCTGGTTAAGTTTTTAAGACATAAAACATAAATAGTTTATTATGTTAAAACACACACAAAAAATATTTAATAATATAATTATTCCACGGTTGTCTCTCAATAGAAAGTCAAATGAATGAGTTCTTCAACTTGTCATTTGACCTTGCTGATATACATTTCATTCCTTTTGAAGAAGGAATTTGCATACATATATATACACACACATACATGCATAGGGAGTTACCAGGTGCTGTGCTGTGCTAAGCTACTTCAGTCATGTCTGATTCTTTGCGACCCCATGGACTGTAGCTCACCAGGCTTCTCTGTCCATGAGATTCTCCAGGCAAGAATACTGGAGTGGGTTGCCCTGTCCTCCTCTAGGGGGTCTTCCGTACCCGGGGTTGAACCTCTGTCTTGCATTAGCAGGTGGGTTCTTTACCACTAGCGCCACCTGGGAAGCCCTTAGGAAGTTCATAAATGCTAGGCAAGAGATATTCTAGCAAAATACTAGACGAAAAAAGCAGTCATAATTTGTACAGATTTGATCTATGACAATTCAAAATTTTCAATAGATGAATTCTAGGTACAGACAAAAGAAGGTCAATTTTAATATTAAATAGTACTTTTGCTTGCAATGCTAGACTTGTTTGCTTAAAAAATAACAATAAGGATAAAAAGGGAGCGTAAAGGAAAACCTGAAAAAATGAATCAGCTTTCATCTAAACAGGATCTGAATAATTATCTTGAAATTCATGTAGTGTAAAGAATAGCAGTCCTAGACAGTAAATCTAACTATTATCCCAAATAGCATAATTATCTCCTCTATACTAAATACTCTGTGCTCTTTTCAAAAGGATGGGCAGAGGGACTAATTCTCTGTAGTTATGCAAATCCCGCCTAGAAAGAACACTATTGATAATAACCATAGGTCAGTTTATTTCAAGACAATATACCAGGTGCCTTCATTGTCAAAATACCTGCATTATAATTCCATTCCAGTTGCTGTTTTTAATTATGAGGTTCTTCTCAACAGGAAACAACCCCACAGAGAACTGAAACAATTTATTTTAAATACTGTAAACAACAAAGAGGCTTTGCTTCATGGATTTGCGATTTCTCTTCATCCTGAGAACTCACAGCATGTTACACCAACTGAACATACACTATTGATAAAGATAGATTCTCATTCTAAAATGTTTTGCCTCATGAAAGGCTTTAAGTAGAGATTCAAGTGGCTTTGATTCTTTATAGTAATTCTAAATATTGTATTTTCTTTGCTCTCCTAGTAATAACACTTATGGAAATGCAACTCATTGTACAAATCAAATACACCAGTTCTACACAAAGTCCAAGAAAAACATTTAAATAAGACAGCTCTGGACACTAGACTTCAAAACTATATATATATAATTTTTAGAATAATGACATGTCTATAGGGTTCTGATATCACGTTCTAGCAATTAAACCTTGTCTATTTAACGACACACAAAATCACTGAAACCTGATCAGTTTAGTCAAGTGAGGGAATGTTTCCGTTGCTCAAGCATGTTAGTAAATAAAAAGGCAGACAAATGGGATTCAAAGAAACTTCAAGAAAAATAGACATCTCAGTTACCTAACGTCTGTCCCCACACTAAACTCCCAGAATTTATAACATTTATAGAATGCTTATAAAATGCTTATATACCTGGAGAATCCCATGGACAGAGGAGCTTGGCAGGCTACAGTCCTTGGGGACTCAAAGAGTCTGACATGGCTGAATGACTTTCACTTTCACTATTATATGCCAGCCATGGCTCTAAATGCTTATTTATTAACCCATTTAATTTGTTTCCCTCACTTTTTGATATACTAATTTTGATGAGTCCCATAAAGGTTAAGTCACTTATCCACATCTCTGTGCATGTCAATGCCCTCATTTGAATTTGAACTCAGTCTATCTCCTGAGTTCCATGGCATCCTAAGAGTAAAGTTGAAGCCAAAAGCTAGAGTATAAAATAAAAATATATAAAAACTATAACCCTTTATGAGAATGATTCAACACAGGGGAAACTCTGAACTAATTACTATAAGGCACATTAGGGTTGGGAGATACCTCATTTTCCACTACTTGTTCTTAGGATGTCCACAATACAGAATCACTTATTGTCATCAGAATATATGATGCTTGAACTTCTATGCCTCTGAGTGGAGTTGCTGCTATTCTTGTTTATTTTATCATGAATGGAGATGTCCACATATGAAACTTGGGAATAAATATACATATTATTTATATTTAAGGTAGCAAATTACTAAAAATATTGAACTTCTTCTTAAATATTATTCTCTATTGCAAATCACAAAATGTGCTTTAGGCCACATATAAGGAACATATAAGAAGGGGACAACAGAGGATGAGATGCTTGGATGGCATCACTGATGCTATGGACATGAGTTTGAGCAAACTCCAGGAGATGCTGAAGGACACGGAAGCCTGGCATGCTGCAGTCCATGGGCTCGCAAAGAGTCAGACATGACTTAACGACTGAACAACAAGGGACATGGAGAAATTTTTAACTTGTGAGAATAATTCAGTTTTCAAGAATAAGTATGAACCATATATTTTAGAATTAAACCTTTATGAAATCACAAATATCCTGATCTCAACCAGAGTAGACCTCAAGGAGATTCTATTGTATTTGTAATGTGAATCTCAATATGAATTTCTATTGATAAAAACAGACTTAAATAATTCTAAACAGGTCATGACAACATTTCCTACGTGAATATTAACTTGACCCTTAGATGATATAGATTGCTTTTGGTGTTCTGAGTCTTAAGATTTGTTCTCTGATATCCAAAGTCATGAACTGCTTGGTAAAAACAAAAGATTTCACTCAGCAATATCTTTTGTGGTATACATGAGATGACAGACTCATTTTCAATCTTTCAGCTTAATCAGCACAACTCATTTTATGTCTAATGGAACTTCACATCTTTTAGTTTCCATAATGAACAAATAAAATATTTGCAGATGCTTTTCAGGAAAAAAGGACAAAACGTAAGGGTTGCCCGCAAGTCATTAACATAATTCAAAATTGTAAGAAAGATCAGACATTTGATTAGTCTTTTTTCTCTTTCTATTAAACAGCTTAGTCAAATAAACATATTCCATAGCTCATTGGAAAAGACCCTGAAGCTGGGAAAGATTGAAGGCAAAAGGAGAAGAGGGTGGTAGAGGGTGAGATGGTTAGTTAGTATCACCAACTCAGTGGACAAAATTGGAGCAAACTCCATGGGAGATAGTGGAGGACAGAGGAGTCTGGTGTGCTACAGTGCATGAGGTTGCAAAGAGCTGGACTCGACTTAGTGACTGAACAACAACAACATAATCTATATCTCTTATTCAATTCTCAGGCGTAGTAAACTTTAATGCCAGTAGAGAGTCACTAATTGAACTTAGTCTTGGCCACACGTTAAGTATGTGGCATCAGTTTTCTTGGCAGGAAAATACTATATAATCAATAACAAATCATTGGTTTCATGGTGGTTATTTGCATGAGGAGGCACATCCATTATCAAGGATGGTGAGTGTTTTAACTTTGCAGCGAGTGTCTGTACTGGAATCATAGCTCCAGCAATAAGATATATGAACTCAGGAAAATTTTAATACTCTTTGCCTGAGTTTCCTTAGCTGCAAACTAGGCTAAAAGTAGTTTAGCCCATATCTTGCATTGTTGCTGTGAATATTTAATGCAATGAATAATACATAAAATAAACTTAGAGGGGACTCATGCAACAAAGCATGTTTTGAGTATTCAGTAAATGCTCTGATGGTGATTATACTATCTATATTTTCTGGTGAACAACATTGAGCCTTCAGCTACACCACATATTCCCTTTGGCACCAGTCAGTTCACACTAAAGCTAAAAATATCAGAAAGCTGTCATCAGTCTAAGGTAAGATTATTATGAAATCTGCCTAATTTATAGAAAAATAAAAGAATAATTTATGAATCTATCACTTATATTATCAGTATCAAATGAAACACTGCCTGTATTAATGGTAAACCGGGGCAGAGTGCTCATATTGGGTATTCAGTAACACAATTTTGGGATAGCAAACCATGCCTTTTGTAGTTTCAAACAGGAGACTATCTGTGTGGTTAAAATTTCAAATAAGTCCTTCAAATTGTTATACTTGTGAGAAGCCCATGGCAAGGAACATATTTTTGTCCTATTCTTTGTATATTAAAATTTAAATAAATATGAAGATGAACAGTATGTGAACCATGAACTTCCAGATGTTCAAGCTGGTTTTAAAAAAGGCAGAGGAACCAGAGATCAAATTGCCAACATCCACTGGATCACCAAAAAAGCAAGAGAGTTCCAGAAAAACATATATTTCTGCTTTATTGACTATGTCAAAGCCTTTGTGTGGATCACCACAAACTGTGGAAAATTCTTAAAGAGATGGGAATACCACACCACCTGACCTGTCTCTTGAGAAATCTGTATGCAGGTCAGGCAGCAACAGTCATAAATGGACATGGAACAAAAGACTGGTTCCAAATAGGGAAAGGAGTACGTCAAGGCTGTATATTGTCACCCTGCTTACTTAATTTATATGCAGAGTACATTAGGAGAAATGGTGGGCTGGATGAAGCACAAACTGGAATCAAGATTGCCGGGAGAAATATCAATAACCTCAGATATGCAGATGATACCACCCTTATGGCAGAAAGCGAAGAAGAACTAAAGAGACTATGATGAAAGAGAAAGAGGAGAGTGAAAAATTTGGCTTAAAACTCAACATTCAGAAAACTAAGATTATGGCATCTGGTCCCATCACTTCATGGCAAATAGATAGGGAAACAGTAGAAACAGTGACAGACTTTATTTTTTAGGCCCCAAAATCACTGCAGATGGTGACCTCAGCCATGAAATTAATAGACACTTGCTCCTTGGAAGAAAAGTTATGACCAGCTTAGACAGCATATTAAAAAGCAGAGATATTGCTTTGCCAACAAAGGTCCGTCTAGTCAAAGCTATGGTTTTTCCAGGAGTCGTGTATGGATGTGAGAGTTGGACTATAAAGAAAGCTGAGCACTGAAGAATTGATGCTTTTGAACTGTGGTGTTGTAGAAGACTCTTGAAAGTCCCTTGGACTGCAAGGAGATCCAACCAGTTCATCCTAAAGGAAATCAGTCCTGAATATTCATTGGAAGGACTGATGCTGAAGCTGAAACTCCAATATTTTGGCCACCTAATGTGAAGAACTGACTCATTAGAAAAGACCCTGATGATGGGGAAGATTGAAGGTGGGAGGAGAAGGTGATGACAGAGGATGAGATGGTTGGATGGCATCACCAACTCAATGGACATGAGTTTGAGTAAACTCCAGGAGTTGGTGAGGGACAGGGAGGCATGGCGCACTGCAGTCTATGGGGTCGCAAAGAGTTGGACAGGACTGAGCGATTGAACTGAACTGAATTGAACTGAAATGTGCAGATAAGAGTTAGCCTAAGTTCATTATGGTATTTTAACTTCTGAATAAATTAATCTCCCTCATAGAGCAACTTAACAAATTTGATCCTATTATATCTATCAGTTTGGTTTATGGCTCAATTGTTTTGGTTTCTTCTTTTTCTTTGTTTGTGCTGTTCTGTTTTATATGGGAAAAGACTGAGGATGACAGTTTCACAGCAGTAAAAACTGTTACAGATATTCCAAAATTAGAGTTATCAGTGATTCTTTAGTGTGACTTTCATAGAAATTTCCTAAAATGCTCACAATTTTTTCCCCTTTCCTGTACCATTTCCTGCCTATTTTGCCATTTAACTTCGCAGCTTCTCCCATCCTGTGAAAGAGTGTACCTTCTCAGCCTAAATCAGGCCTGGCCTTGGGACTTGTTTTGGACAGTGGAATGAGGTGGAAGCAACACTGCAACACTTCCAGTGTTTGGGTACTCCTAGCTTTTGTTTTGTTTTGGCATAGCCATGAGAAAAAATATAACCTTTTGGGGTAGAGTCACCCTGTTGCTCCAGTATAGGACAAGTGAGAGAGTCTAGCCAAGCAAAGCAACCCCCAGACAACCCACAGTAGACCAGAGGGGCAGAGACAGCCCCACCAGGAAGAGTTCACCGTGGTCCAGATAGAAGAAGCACCCAATCATGAATAAATGCATATTGTCTTAAGTCACTAAGTCTTGGAGTCTCCTCTGAACAGTTTCTTCTTTTTCATTATATGACTAATGCATGTAATTCTCATTGGGAGAAAAGTGAATGAATCAATCAATATTTGCTAATACATTATATCTATAATTTATCTCCAAGTTAATTTGTGCCAGGAATATTCCAAATATTTTACATAAATTGTCTCCATTCTTTTCCTCACCAATAAAAATAGCAATGGTGAGCCTTACTTTCTGGTGTGAGCTAGGTGTCTATGGAATCACAAAAACAGAGTTTGTCTCTTCTTGTGGAATTCTCGTTGAGAATGAATGTCCATGTTTCCATGTGTCACAAATACTGAATCACTGAATTAGTGGCTAACTTAATTACAAGGATAATTAGATTGCTTTGAGTCCTTTCCCCCTCTCTTTCTCATATAATTAGACAGTGTATTTTTTGCTGGATGCCTTATGTTACAGTTTACAATAATCTTAGATCTATTTTTAGACTGTTGGTATATAGTGGCTGAATTCTGCAAATTTCTCATTAGTAACTTTTTCAGATGTCTCTGTGCTGTGTTTTGCTCAGTCTCACAGTCATGTCTTGACTCTTTGTGACTCCATGGACTATAGCCCTCCAGGCTTCTCTGTCAATGCGGATTCTCCAGGCAAGAATACTGGAGTGGCTTGCCATGCCCTCTTCCAGGGAATCTTCCCAACCCAGGGATCGAACCCATGTCTCCCACATTGCAGGCAGATTCTTTACTGCCTGAGCCACCAGGGAAGCCCAGGTGTCTCTACTGTCATAAATTTCATATTTAAAAAAGAAGAGTTCAGGTTTTAACAGTGCGATGTATAGAAATAGAGTGAACATTTACCAATTCCATACTATAAACATGGCCTGGGTCTATTTCAGCCTTGGAGATTAAGTCGTTTCAAGATAAGCTTTTCTTCAGGCTGTCATTGGTGATACACATTTCCTATTCTGCAATTTTTTATAAATATAACAAGCTAAATAGAAGCAAGTATATTAAGGTTTTAATTTAAGGTGGTTCATTTTGCTGGCATAAAATTATTCACTTTTTGCTCATTGCATAAGGGAATTTAATCACAGCTACAAACAAAAAATATCTGTTAATCATATTCTTTCATGCAAAGGTATTTTACATATATTTAATTATCAATGTCTATAAAATTACAGTGAGAAAGGTCATTTTGGACCCATTATAAGGATTGTAAATTCCTTATTCAAGTTAACATAGGAAAAAAATTAGAAGTCCTTACTTTCATTGACTTCAAACCGTATTATTTCCCCACTAAATTATAAACTCCTTTTATTTCTCCCAACTAAGAACTGCTAACACTTTTAGATATATATTGATATGGAATCTATTCCCCAAAAGCCCAAAATAAAACTGAAGTAAAGAAAAAGATTAGAAACTCTAGTCTCAGATGCCTAGCTCAGTGGTACCTGACTCAAAGGAATATTATACTGACATCTCTTATCATTTTGACTGATGTCCTGCTTCTATCTCAGAAGAAAAGAACATTTTCCTTCCCCGTCATCTGTACAAACTAAAGCAGGCAGGAGATTGCTTTTGACTCATTCTAATTATCAAAACTACTTTCTCACTCTCATTACACATCTCTGGTCTCTCCACTGAACTATGGTGCTTCAGCGATTTTGTATGCCAGTTAATGGGCCTTCTATCACACACATTTGTATCACCCTTCCCCTTTTCATTGTGAAAATAAAAAAAATGCAAATGTGAAACGCATTTCTATTGCCATTTAGCCTTCAATTTACATTCTATCACCCATGTATTCACATCATTACTTGTATACTTTAGTGCTCAGTTATAACAAAAATTGTCTGGGTAATTTTATCAGATATATGCACACTGCTTTGGGAATGTGTGAACATTGCAGATAAGGTTAAGTTTTACAACAAGGGGTATTATGGAAAAACAATTTGAAAACTAAAAATGACAAAAGAAAATGTAGAAAATAAGTAAAGGATATTAGGTTTTCATACTATGATTAATTATATTAATAAAATAATTACCCCAAAGTTAGTAGAGATTACAAATATCAATTGGATGAAGAAGTTAAAAGGTTAGTGTTTAGAAAACCATACTGGATTAATAAGAGAAGCTAGAATGGCATCCTTATTAAACTTTTTAATGTACTGACTAAAATCATGAGTGAAACCCATGCTTTTTAATAAATCACACTAGATGCCACTTCCAGAAAGTGAACACTATTCTAAATGACTCATATTTCTGACCTGAAAGGACAAGTCTACATAAGATCCTTTTAAAATAAGTGTGGCCATTTTACCCACTATCTTTTTTCTATTGCAAATAATTTTATGCTAACTGATGTGAAATAAATAGTCAAATACTGGCTTTCTGGGGCCAGGAAGTATGGTTAATAATGTTAAATAGAAACTATCATGGCATTTATGTTTCAGCCCAAAGGCAGATCCACTTTTAGCACAGAATCCAATCAGGAAGTGGTTCATCCATCTAAAAGAGCAGAGTATTAAACCTCCTTTTCATCTCCAGAGGACACAGGGAAATCTCACTTCATCAGACTGAGAGAGAGCCATGTACATAGCAAGAGAAGCTTTGTTCTATGCGTGACATGTATCTGGTGGCCAGCACACTGCAGAGACCAAAGGAAGAAAAGCAAATTCTTCATAGAAGCACATATAAAGATTCTGTATATTCAGAGGGTTTTTTTCTTTTTTTTTTAACAAATGCCAGTATAAAGTTTGAACATTTCTGCAAATAACATTAAGGATTCAACTCAAGAAAGCCATTTCCCAGCATAGACACAAGGTCAGGGAAGGTGGAAAAAGAGAAGAAATGGGAAAAACCTCAGGAAGAAAAGGAATAAAAATTGGACTGAAACATACATGATTACCTTAAACATATCCTGCTAAGTATTTGTTTTAACTAGTTTCAGTCTTAAAGAACATACAATTAAAATAATGCTCCTACTACATAACATTTAAAATTTTAAAAATTATGCATCCCATGTTTGCACTCAAATCCATAGAATGAGCTCTATTAATTTTTTGTAATATGACAGCTCCAAGTTTAACACACACACACACACACACACACACCCTACAGGCAGTGTTATCAAAAATATTCTGGACTACTGAATATTACTTCTTCATTGCAGTAAAGTTCTATTCCTCAGAGTAACCAGCACAAGTTTCTAGAACAGGCATTACCAGAGAATATAGCCCTAGTAGGAATATTCCAGTCAGGGGTTTTCTCACATTTTACTTAAATTCTAATACACAGTTGATGGGTTTCTAAATGTTATTTTGATGTTTCCCTGATTTATATCCAGGCAGAATTTAAGTCATGTCTGATTCTTTGCGACCCCATGGAGTATACAGTCCTTGGAATTTTCCAGGCCAGAATACTAGAGTGATTAGTCAGTTTCCCTCTCCAGGGGATTTTCCCAACCTAGGGATCAAACCCAAATCTCCTGCATTGCAGGCAGATTCTTTACCAGCTGAGCCACCAGGGAAGCCCAAGAATACTGGAGTGGGTAGCTTATCCCTTCTCCAGTAGATTTTCCCGACCCCAGGAATTGAACCAGGGTCTCCCATATTACAGGCGGATTCTTTACCAGTTGAGCTGCCAGGGAAGCCCTAACACAGACAAGAAACCCTTTTTTTATGTGGACCATTTCTAAAGTCTTTTTGTTACAACATTGCTTGTGTTGTCTGTTTTTTTGGCCATGAGGCATGTGGGACCTTACCTCCCTGACCAGGGATCGAACCCTCATCCCCTGCATTGGAAGGTGAAGTCTTAACGACTGGACTGCCAGGGGAGTCTCTAAGAGACAACCTTGATTTTGTGAATCCTCTACATACATTATTTTTAAAATAATACTATTATTATAGTTGTTCATGAGCCAGATTTAACATATAACTTCTTTGTTGTAAAGCTCATAAAATAATTGTAATGAAACTGGGTTAATAGCTTTATATTTAAAACATCTTCTGTTTATGAAAAGTGAAAGAAAGTGAGTGTCACTCAGTCACGCCTGATTCTTTGCAAACTCATGGACTATACAGTTCATGGAATTCTCCAGGCCAGAATAGTGGTGTGGGTAGCCTTTCCCTCCTCCAGGGGATCTTCCCAACCCAGGGATTGAACCCAGTTCTCCTACATTGCAGGCACATTCTTTACCAGCTGAGCCACAAAGAAATAAGTGAATTATGGCAATTAGAGCAAAAATAGTTCCATTCAAAACTAACTTTTAGACTGGACTCTTTTCACAAGAAACTTCATTCCCATCCTATATTACATATGAAAGCAAGTACCATGCTCTGGGTCAAAATGAATCTCTTTTCCACTTACTGCAAATGAAATGCTATCTTTGAAATATCATATACAAATTGTCATGCATTTCTTAAGGTATACTCGTGCTTTCATATTAAATAGTTTGTCCCAACCTCTCACCATCTGTCCCAGCCAAATTTCACCAACATAGCTTCGCACACAACTCTGACTTTCCTTTAGGTTGGCGTACTCCTTGTTTGAGCTGGCACTAATCGATCAATACGCTCATACTTCAGCTGTTCAAGCAGCAGCTAACCAGGCAGCCACAACAAACACAATCCTGGCAGCTCCTAATGTGTGTCTCTGCCTGCAATTCAGATGCTGTTTGCAAAGAGTTTACATGTAGACCACGTAGCTCAAAACGCTCAGTGCTAGGATTTTAAACAGAAAGCTTATTAGGCACGCAGTCCTGCAAATTAAATCATTACAAGTTGTTGCTCAAAATAGTTTAGGAAGACAGAGAGCATGGTTATGTATTTTTATACACAAAACATAACATTTTCTAGGACAAGGCCACTGCTAGAGCAAATGATAACATTCTGGCAAGAAGCACTGAGCACTGATTCAATAAAGTACCATTTTATTTACCTATAAAAACAAACTGATTTCTTCCCAATTTAAATCACAGAGGTAGAGAGCACAGAAGGGGTATGTATGAGACAAGTAAATTTTTTTTAATTGTTATAGATGTATTTGGTGGGAAGTATAACTTGGTAATATTAGAGATGAATGAATCTACTTAAGATCTCACACAAATTTGTTTTGTAGAAACTCTTTGAACAGATTCAACATTAAAATCACTGTTCTGGGTGCTATAATGGTAGAAAAATAAATAGAATTTGGTGTCTGCACTGTAAGAACTTACAGTATATGAGATAACACAAATACTGAGAAACTGTAAATGCACAAAGTCTTGTACTATAGAAGCCTATATCTGAGGGAAGATCATTTAATCTAGATTGGGAAATGATTGCGTTTTGCCTACCAAGGAATAGTGTAGGGCTTAGTAGAGCACTCCATTGACAGGACAGCAAAAGTGAATGTCATGCTTGGAGGCATGACATGATATCAGGTAATGCAGGTTCCTAAACTGATTCAGAATGGATAGTCCAGATTATATGAGGGGATAGGTTAGAAAAGGAGGTAGGAAAGGTTCTTTAGTGCTATGCCAATCCTATCTCAAATACTTATTTGTTTCTAAATAATATGTGGTATGATGAGATATGGGCTTCCCTGGTGGCTCACGGGTAAAGAATCCACCTGCCAATGCAGGAGACGTGGGTTTGATCCCTGGGTTGGGGAGATCCCCTGGAAAAGAATATGGCAATCCACTCCAGTAATCTTGCATGGGAAATCCTATGTACAATCCTGGCAGGAGACAGGCCATGGGGTGGCAATGAGCCAGACATGATTTAGCAATAGAACAATAACAACAATAATGAGATATATTTTGAGAGAAGCATTATTACTTTGTAGAGATTGGACTGGAACAGATTAAATATTCTGGTAATCCCAGTAAACTAGCACTGGCAACATCGTTGGACAAAAGCAGAGAAACTGGAGAAACATTTTAAAGACAGCAATTTGAAATATAGGGAGAAACGTAGAATAAAGAATCAAAGACGACTAAATCAAACATACTTTTAAAAGTAAGTGAATAGTAAAATATTATTGCTGCTTATTTGATACAGAGCTGAAAGGACTATACAAAGTTATCTCCAAATTAAATAAATAAGTAAAATATCCTTCAACATCATCTAAACTTTCTAATTATAGAAACATTTCCAGGAAATACAAGAAAACAGATGTATAAAATAATTTGATATCTCTCAAGCAATATAATTCTCAAGTGATTAAGGATTCTGGTCTGAAAATTAACAATATGGTTTCTAAAGAGAACTTTATTATAGCTAATATTAAATATTCAACCATGAAGATAGTATTATGGACATTATTGCTTTGTCTCTGCCACATGGGAATAGTAATGAAAGCATTAATTTAAAAAAACTTATTCCCAAACATTTATAACCCTTCAGTGATTATGCATTATACCAACTAAATCATATTTCTTTATATAGTTCTATGAAATATAGAATGGAAAAGGTAGTTATTACCCAATGTGAATAATCTAGATCTTATGGTGACTCTAAATTATGGTCTCCAAAAGTAGATTATTATTATCACTTATAATATATACAATTCAGTGAAGGCACAGGAAAGGTGAAAATCACCTGTTTTTATTACCTATCAGATACACTTACAGGGATCCCCTAGCATGATCCTTGACTGTCATCTTGACATCCCTTTCATGATCTTTTTCACTTTTGTTTTCAAATACTTTTCCTTATTGTCCCACTTTCAGAGGAAATCTTCAACATTATAAACACTGATGCCCCCAGAAACGCTGCCTCTTTCTGTTAATCTCAATAGCCCTAGAGAGGATAGCAAAATAAGACATTTCATTTCTACGTTTTCACTTGACTTGGCTTAGACTGATACCAGGTGACACTATACTTTGGGTTGTGGATGTTGTTTGGGGAAGAAGAGAGTAAAATAAAAGATAAAATTATCATTTCAAAAGTGGCTACATTTTGGGGCTACCTTATCTACCAGCTTTCATTTAAAGTAACAACTCTAAGAATGATTGCCTACTGCTGGAATTCTCAATACCTTATTTCATTTTAAATAATTCTCTGCTACTGGCAGATATGAAAACATTAATAGGGCTTGAAAAATGCTCCACAGGGGTAATATTTAAGTCATTAGGGTCAGAGCCATGTGAAGTTTTTCATGCATAAAGAGATGAGTTCGTTATGGCAAAGTATTCCTACCATGTCTTTTCATTTGTAATATAGAATTATGCTTGGTTCGTCCATATTTTACTGTGAGACTGTACAGATTGCAACATACACACACAGGGACCATCTCATATATCTTTGAATCATTCAATATGCTTGGTGGTGCCTTGCATTTATAAAAAGTATGCTCAATGCATTTATGTAATATGCTCAGTTTTTTAACATTTCAGTTGAAGGGGAGATTTAAAGGTCAATGCTTACTCTAAGATAAGACATTTCATACTTAGAAATAACACCCCACCATGCAGGACTTTCAACACACATATTGTTAGGAACGTAAAGGATAACAAAGAATAGATTTTTCAGGACACTTGAATATATATAAGGTTTAAGGCACTTGAATTTGACAGACTTGACAATTGTTAATTGCTTTTTCCCAAAGTATGATTACTGTAAAGAAGAAAAAAAAACCTGTGTTTAGTTACATCACACATACACACCTATACACACAGTCTCCCCCACCTCCAAACCTTCTCACCTAAATGCATGAATATCTGAATTATTTACACATGTAATTTCAAGTGATGCCTAGAAAAAGTTCCCTAAAAACATCTTTTTTAAAAAAGAAATAAAAATTCCACTTTAGATATAGCAGTTCAAAACCCAGTACATAATTAAATACATATGATGGATCTTACTGAGTACTTAATGCATGGAAAATTTCCTTTGACAATTCAAATTTAAACTCACTTTAGTTCTTATAAATCTTGCAAGAGTATAATCGACCTAACTTTTTTTTTCAAAACAGCTAATACATTACTTTCATTTCTATTTGGATTTTCATATAAATGAGAATACGGAATGAGAAAAAAAATGCTACCTAGTAATAATCAACAGAGAAGCAGCTTGGGAAAACCAAGTGCATTTTTTTTTTCTCCTGTGCAGTCTTTTGTATAAGGTTTTGGTGATTTTGAATATGATTCATTACAACCAACATAGTAAATAGGGTAAAATTAATTTTTGAGTCGCAAATGTTCTGATAGAAATCAGCAGAGAGAAAGCTCCAGGCAGAAATTAACAATTTTTCTCTGGAGATTATGAAACCAATTTTCCACATGCCAAAGATATTAGTAAATGCATGTGCAGAGCTATCTAGATAAAAGAACATTTTTCTATAACTTTAAGGACAATTTCTATCAGACCACAGTTCTATTTTCCTGACTCATCCACAGATAACCGGCCCAGAAAATTGGACTGGAGTCAAAGAAGCACTGAAGAGGGAACCAGGTGTTCTGGAATCCAGTTCTGTTTCTGCTCCATAAGATTGAATTAGCTCTGGTTAATTTTTCTATGAATCAATCTTCTCTAAAAGAGAGGATAAAACTAGATGATCCCTAAAATAGCAAGAAACTCAAAAATTCTGCTTCTGGCTTCCAATGCTAGCCATTTGAGAAAGGACAAGTATCTTGCCTAACCTGTTTTCTATCAAAATTTCTCCAGTTGTTATACTTCAGACACCAAGAGCAAGCATACCATACACTCATGTAATAAAAACCATGTGATAGCACATTTCTTCTGGGACCGATTTTCTCAACTCAGTCTTACTAAAGGTCTTTGCCTACAGAAATATTTAGCCTTTTATTTACATTTTTGTTTGACACTGATTTAAATCACCCCCATTACTTTTCTTCAAGCCCCTTTCAGCCCCATTGATCTCCTTACAACATTTCTATATATCAGCTAATCTACTCCTCTCTAACTAATCTATTTATCAATATCTACCACTCTTTGAACCCTCAGTTGCAATTTTTATCTTCTTGGATCTTTCCTGAACTAATGAAACTGGAACTATTAATCGAATAAGTGTCAAGCTACAATTTGTAAGAATTTGTATGCATTTGTGTATGATGCTTGTTGGAGTTTTATGGCACAAGTGCAGAAGAATTGACACTTTTGAACTGTGCTGTTGGGAAAGACTCTTGAGAGTCCCTTGGACTGCAAGGAAATCCAACCAGTCCATCCTAAAGGAGATCAGTCCTGGGTGTTCATTGGAAGGACTGATGTTGAAGCTGAAACTCCCAATACTTTGGCCACCTGATGCGAAGAGCTGACTCATCGGAAAAGACCCTGATGCTGGGAAAGATTGAAGAGAAGGGGACAACAGAGGATGAGATGGTTGGATGGCATCACCGACTTCATGGACATGGGTTTGGGTGGATTCCAGTAGTCGGTGATGGACAGGGAGATCTGGCGTGCTGTGGTTCACGGGGTCACAAAGAGTCGGACACGACTGAGCAACTGAACTGAACTGAAGACAGAGAAGCAAGAATGAGAACCATACTCGGGCATGTGTTCAGACCTCCCTTCCATCCTTCACCCCTTCCTTCCTGGTCCGCTCTTTACCGTGGCTTTACCATGGCATAGGCATGGTGCTAAACACTGGTAATGTAAGGAAGATCAATCATATTCCCTTCTTGCAAGAAGGAACAGGAACATATAGATATGAAAGACAAGGCATTACTACAAAAGCTAATAGAAACACATGTCAAGTAATCTTTTCATATTTTGGTTTGTTGGTCAGTCTGGTTTAGAGGCAAGGACTGAGAAATGTAAGGGATGTACCTATTCCACCTGCCAACTGTTTGGTCTTCAAGAAGTTTCTTTTCTTCTCAGAGGCTTAACTTTCCCACATGTGAAATGAGGAAAATAATATTTTCTTCTTCCTCTTTTAATAAGAATTAAGCAGATACATAACCCAGTCCCTGACACAGCAAGCAATAAGCAACTGCACATGATATATTTTTAAAGATATCAGTATGTGTACCACACAATTGTGTGTATCTTGAGACAAAGCCTCTCATCCATTATCAAAAGCATTCCCTACTGTGTATCTTGCATGTAGCAGATAATATTTGTAAATTCAAATACACTATAATAAATATACGTCTGCCCAGGTTTCCATAACATTTTTCTGAGTGTATGATTTGTCCATCAGAGCAAAACAGTTTTAGGCACATTCCTTCTGCAGATACATGCTGCTTGTTTAAAGGAAATCCACATTACTTAGACAACAGATTAAACCACACTCAGACCAACAATATAGGGTAATCGTGACTCCACCTTTGCTCCCTTTTGGGCTGTAGAACCAACGCAACATCCACAGTTTGTAAAGTACACCAGTGTTTCCCAGGCTCTGTCAATAACAGATGAAATTATATTCTCTCCCCTTGTGTTATGGACCAAGTTGTAGTACCCTCTAATTCCGATGTTAAAGCCCTAAGCCCCACTATTTGGAAATGTGGCCTTTAAAGAGGTAATTAAAGTTAGATGAGTCAACAGGGCTGTTGTCCGTATAAGAAGAGAGAGATGAAGAATGTGCATGCAAAGAGAAATGGCCATACAAGAGCACAGTCAGAAGGAGGATATCCACAAGCCAGAGAAGAAGGTATCATGGAAAACCAAACATTTCAACCTCTTGGTCTTGGACCTCTAGTCTCCTGAACTGTGAGAAACCAATGCCTATTGTTGAAGACCCAAAGGTTTTTGTTATGGCAGTCCCAGCAAACAAATACACCCCACGTTACAATACTGGTCAAGTGTAAATCCAGGGAGTACATTCTATTTTAGAGGCAGCAGGAACTAGTAGAAACAAAGTTAACTTTCTGATAAATGAAGCAAGGGAGACAATCAAAATTCATATTTACTCTTTGCTATTACTATCTCCTGGCTTCCCAGGTGGTACTAGTGGTAAAGAACCTACCTGCCAATGTAGGGGACATAAGAGACATGGGTTCTATCCCTGGGTCAGGATGATCCCCTGGAGGAGGGCATGGTAGCCCACTCTAGTATTCTTGCCTGGGCATTCCCGTGGACAGAGGAGATTGGCAGGCTACAGTCCATAGGGTTGCAAGGAGGCGTACATGACTGAAGCAACTTAACATGCATGCACACACTATTTATCAGTTAAATGACTTTGAAATGATCTTAAAGTGACCAAACTGTTATGAACCCACATGGTCTGGTAGCCAACCCTGTGCTATAATCTCAATACTGTTCTTCCTATGTTTCTAGCAGTGGTTAATTTTGGGACTCTGCAACAATTAGCCAGCCTCTTGGAGTCCTTGCAAAAGAAGTGTAATAATATTTACATTGCAAAGTTATAAGGAAGACCAGAAGTACTGTGTATAAACTGGTAAACACCAGGTGCTCAATATATGATAATTATTATCACATAGTATTTTCTAAACACTAATTCAAATTGTACTAGAAATAACTTTCCTAAAAATAGCCTTGATTAAGCCTGTGTTATTCCAGTGGTCAGCTGTAAGAACTAGAAACCAAAATACCCTCAGAGATGATAATACAGTTTAAATATGGGAAAAGGAAAGCTAACTGGTGTCCCTGGCGTGCCTTTGTGGGCAGTGACATCACTTTGTAGGGGAATTGGCAGCTGTGGGACATAAATCCAAGATTCTGATCCATTTTTCCTCTTTCTGGGTGAAAAAACAAGCCTACATTTGTCTAAATAGAAGTACATGAAGAATTTTGGATTCCCTGATACTCCCAAATATATTGTTTTAGGATAATCCATGGCTTGAAAGATCTTTCCTAGAAAATTACATATTTAGGTTAAGAATCATCTTAAAACATATAATTTTCCTCATGAGAATAAAATAGCAGCAGCCTACATTCAGCATGTCAGATCTTTGATAACTTTGCTTTCATTTAAAAGAAGTATTTTTAAGACAAGAGCAAGTACTTAATGGGACTTCCCTAGTGGCTACTCAGTGAAGAATCCACCTGCAATGCAGGAGACACGGGTTCAAACTGTGAGTCAGGAAGATCCCCTGGAGAAGGAAATGGCAACCTACTTCAGTATTCTTGCCTGGAAAATCCCACGGACAGAGGAGCCTGGCGGGTTACAGTCCATGGTGTTGCGAAAGAGTCAGACAGGACTTAGTGACTAAACAAGTGCTTAATAATTAACATCTGAATAGGGGAAAATGTACATATACATATAAAGGCCTAGCCTGCCTCTAAAGTAGGCCAGCTCTTTTTGCATTGTACTTTCACAATACTTATTGGATTTATCAGGTATATAACAAATTGAATATAAAATCATTAAGCCTCACTAGAGAAATTAAAGAAAAAAAATCCATGACACATTTTGGGGGAAAACTATAGCCCCATGTAAATAGTCAGTTCGTGTGTGTTTCTTGAGAAAACAAGTTTTTTTTAAGATAGAAATATATCATCATGTCATATTCTAAATAAATAACAGACACATGACATCCATTTGTCATAGTTTAGTGGATGTCTAGATGAGACAACCTCGGGAAAATTTATTTCATCTGAAAGAGAAGTTACATAATAGTGGTGAACCATTCTTTCTTTCTCCACACACAGAGCCTAATGGAAAAGCACATATATACACATAGAAAGAAAAACCCATTGACAGTAAACACATAAAAACTCAAAAGAATATTTTTTATCATCACTCTCAAGGTGATCATTATGGATTTTAGAGAAAATATACTTATGGGATTTTTATTTTTTGTTTATTGATCTCTCCTAGGACATAAACTCAATAACAAATTTTGTGACCGAGAGAGCAAGGATGACAGAATCTACTACCCACCTGGATTGCTCTTTGCCTCATACTGATAAATGTCTAAGGTTTGAACGTGTCCTCAGTTATATTTTACTTTGGGAAAAGGTTTTCCTTGTCCATATATCACTTTATGCCTGGGGGTGTGAGATTTGATTATTCTTATACCATCACTTTTATAGCCATGAAATTATCTATTTGTTTTTAAACTCTAGACATCAATTTAACATAACATCTTGAGGCTATATATCCCACAGGTTGATTATATGCTACAAAAGGAAATTCTAAATTTGCTACCCTTTAATTTAATTGAGAATGTCTACTTTTACCCAGCATTTTGGAGCAAGGTGAAAAGGAGGTTCTTTTCTAGGTCCTTTATATCAGTTCAGTTCAGTCACTCAGTCGTGTCTGACTCTTTGCAACTCTATGGACTGCAGCACACCAGGCTTTCCTGTCCATCATCAACTCCCAGAGCTCACTAAAACTCATGTACATCGAGTCCTTTCTAAATCCTTCAAATACTTCCCAATTTTTCCCCTTCCAGATCCAGTGATCCAAATTTCTATTTTCATGTAAGCTTAATTGTATCCTTTTTTATATTGGAAAGGTGACTCAAATTTTGGAAAAAATATAAAATATATTCTTAAGTATTTAAGCAAAATACATTCTAAAGACTAGAAATAATTCTGCCAAATTTCTCACAACAAGCAAATAATTTTAAATAATGAAATATTGAGAATATTTGGGGGCCTAGAGGATATCTTTTGCACACATAGTTTGGTATGTTTTAATATGTATGTTTTAGAATATTCTATGGAGGAGAAGGGGACAACAGAGGATGAGATGGCTGGATGGCATCACTGACTCGATGGACGTTGAGTCTGGGTGAACTCCGGGAGTTGGTGATGGACAGGGAGGCCTGGCGTGCTGTGATTCATGGGGTCGCAAAGAGTCGAAAAAGACTGAGCGACTGAACTGAACTGAACTGATGCATTGCTTGTGATGTTATATAATATTTTAGTACTTATTAAATGCCTGAAATGTTAGGCAGTTTATTTCAAGCAACAATTTTCTATTTACCCCAGATCACAGAGTGCTCAGTTGCTCAGTAGTGACTGACTCCTCTGAGACCCCATGGACTGTAGCCTGCCTGGCTCCTCTGTCCATGGGATTTCCCAGGCAAGAATACTGGAGTAGGTTGCCATTTCCTTCTCCAGGGACTCTTCCAGACCCAGGGATTGAACCTGTGTTTCTTGCATCTCCTGTGTTGGCAGGCAGATTCTTTAAGGCTGAGCTATCTGGGAAACCCACCCTAGGTCAGTAGCACTAAGGAAAATGAATGATCTGATGATCCGAGCACTAAGGCAAGACTACCTCAGGCTTAATTAGGTAAGAATTTATACTGTCCTGCTTAATGTTAACAAAAGAACGATACATTGATAAAAGATCTATATGTTATAGAATGAAACAACTATTCTGTAATAATTATCAGAAGAAGCAGAGCTAAGTTACAATTTTAGTATATGTGCTGCTGAATCGAGCACTGGAGCTAGGTTACAAATGAACAGAAAATTTCCTAAATTAATAGTGTATAGGGATTCTTAAATCTTTTTTCAAAAACATATTATCTCCCATGCAGAAAACTTCAGTTGATTGCTTTACTTCCAAGCCTCAGTCTACCAGTACTTGGTGCTCTGTTGGGACCAGGAGCTTTTCTTTTATTAAAAAAGAAATATACTGAAATCATTTTTTGAAAAATAAATGTGAATAATTTCTCAAAATGCTTCATAGCAAACAGAGACCCAGACAAAAGATACCAACAGAAATTATTTTAGAAGACAGAACAAGTACAGGTGTCTGGTAAGAAACAAGGCTTCCTTGTAGGGCACACAAAGAACTGCTCTAGGTTCAGTTAGTCGATTCTCAGTAGGAATAGAAAAGTTATAAAATCCCCTGCATGTGCCCCCATTGAACGGCTCCACTGCCTTTGGCTCCCTATCCTTAATCATCCTCAGGTTCAATACACAAGGGTAAAGGTGAGGATAGCAGAGAGGGACTCACTAGACCAAAGAAATGTAATTTAAACTAGGTACAAAATCTACCAGGGGACCAGTCCTTACAACCACAATTAATAGCCTGAAATAAAAAGAAAGAAAATGGCACCAGCAATATTCAAAGCTAAGGTATCAACCATAAAAATACCCTGCCTAGTAGATCTATAATTCAGCTCTCTATTACATCCTTGGCTCTTATACAGGTAAAGATTTCTGTTTGTTTGTTTTCTGAAAATATACACTCCACTACGATATTTGATTTTTCACCTATAGCTACACCTTTACTAGTTTGATGATTTGTTTGGCTATCAATATTTAAGCCCAAGGATCTTGTCTTTTCATATAACAAAAGAATCATATGGCAAGTTGACATTTGATGCTAACTCTGAAGAACTGCCCCCAAGGCACAACACTTTTTGGTAATATTGATCATAAAAAAATGAACTTGAAAGTATTAAGGATTTAAAGGAAAATGTGCATTTGCTGCAGGCAATGTTTGGAGAAGCAGCCCTTGGCTGAACCATCCAGGTTTCATTGTTGCCGTTGATGTGTTCCCTATCAGTGGTGTTTGGACCCAGGGCAGGATTTTCTCTAATGCTCTCCCCAGTTCCATTTGCCTCTAACAGATGCTATGAAACTGCTCCCAGTACCTCTGCTGGATGTGCCTTGCTGCTTTACTTCTGTTTACCAGAAATACTTTCTCTTATCTCAGTATGACCCATGTGCGATTCTGCAATATAAACTAAAACATTTCTTAACAAGAAAATACATGTTTCTCCTTACAATCCATTGTGAAGGTTTTTAAGTCTTGAAGACACGTTTTGCCCATTTTGTAGCTTTTCATTGATTTGTTTTAATATGTATTTATATAATAGCGGATGAAGCAATGGTCCTACAGCTATCTCTATTTTTAACACAAAATCTAAATGGATTGGTTTAGCTTTATATCAGGAACCCAGGGATATTTCTGTTCTAGAGATTATTGCATGGATTCAAATGTTTGGTTCTGCAGATTGAATTAGTTTTGATGATTTTACTGAAAGATTTCCTAGACGGTGGAACTGTCACCTCATTTTCTCTTTAGCAATGGTAACTGGCAAATGGTTTTAACCTATATTATTTTACTCAGTTCTTCTTAGGACTCTCAACAGGCAGGTATTATAATCACGATTTGGAGAATGTGAAAATTGTTCAAAAGGAAGTTACAGAATATCCCCAAAGACAGTGACCAGTACCTTGAATTCACATCTTTTCAACAAAGTGCCCAGGGTAAACTGGAAAGGAAGAATTGGAATCTGAAGATCATTTTAGCTTCTAGCTATTCATTGATGATAGACTCAAATGACGCATAAAGATTTCTCAATAGTTTCTGTACAATCTTGTAGCATTTTGTTTATAATAGGATTTTCCATATATTATGTCATTTAATATTCACAATAACCATAAAGGAAAGAAGGAACTCTGGCTCATGTTGCTGCCTTTCAGTGTCTCAGAAGATCACAGTTATAGGAGGACCTTGGTTACAGGAGTAAACAAACATGAGTCACAATGTACTGGATACATCTGCAGTGATGCTTTAAGGAAAAAAAACTTATGTTTGAGTTTTAAGTTTACCAATTTGTCTTCCAACTGATGTATAGGCAGAAATGTATCTCTACTTTGTGATTTCATTTCTATAACTTCCAAAGGGAGTGGTAGAAGAAAAATACACTTCCCACGTTGCTCAGGAGAATCTCAGCTCCACACAATATTCCACTATCTCAAGAGATAAGCTCAGAGATACCTCTTTTTAAGGAGTGGAAAGAAACCTGGAAGTCATTTTCTTACCAAATTTCATAGAACATCTTTTTTAACAAGAGTGGTACAAAAAATAGAACTTACCTTTTGACTATTACTCAAAGCAAGTGATGATGACATTGACATTCCCTTAAATTATAATTAAATGAAAATGGTAAAAGTAACTCCTGCTATTTTTTTAGTTGTCGCAAAGCTCTTACAGTAAGAGGTTTAAGATAAGTCCTTATTGTTTATAACAAAAGAACATCCTATCTTGTTTGAAAATCAGGTAATATCTGTGAAAAATAAGAATACCGCATCCAAGTGCCTGCCACTGAATGACAGATTCCCTTTCCTACATTATTCTTTGGAGGACAGATGCAGAAGCTAACACTTGAAAGAAAGATGGGACAACCTAGTTTAGGCATTGAAATGGTGATGGACATGCATAAACATACACACACACTTGTACAAAGAAAAACCTATAAAGAAAAAATTAGGTGGTGAAGCAGGATTAGTCTCTAATGGAAAGTGGAAGTTGCTTCCATATATTTTCATTTATTTTGATCACAGAAATAGAAAAAAATGAGCATTAAGTGGGAGTCTGTTTGGAACATTATCACTGCAGATGGCTAGACAACTTGAGAAGCATTAAAAGGTCAGTAGAACTGGAATTAAGGAGTGTTTTTTGTTGTTGTTGTTGGTTCCGCACCCCCCCCCGCCCCGCCCCCGCTCCGGATCTGTAGTGATCTTTGAATAATCAGAGGCTCTTAAATCTTGTCTAAGGGTTGCCTGGATTAATTAGAATTCCTGGAAATGTACACAGAATTCCTTGCAAAACTGTTTTTGGCAAGTGTGTAATCTTCCATTGAAAGGGTCTTAAACCATCACTGTATTTACAAAGCACCTTAAAACTCAAGTTATTTAAGAACCACTGGGCTAGTTGACATGCAAAAGCCCTATCAATAGTAATGTTTTATGATTTTAATACAACAAATAGCTTCAGTGGAATGCAATCAACCTCTTTTGTGAACAGAAATGTTTCCACTGATGATAGATTCAGTTCAGTTCAGTCGCTCAGTCGTGTCGGACTCTTTGCGACCCCATGAATCACAGCAGGCCAGGCCTCCCTGTCCATCACCAACTCCCCGAGTTCACTCAAACTCATGTCCATTGAGTCGGTGATGCCATCCAGCCATCTCATCCTCTGTCGTCCCCTTCTCCTCCTGCCCCCAATCCCTCCCAGCATCAGAGTCTTTTCCAATGAGTCAGCTCTTCACATGAGGTGGCCAAAGTATTGGAGTTTCAGCTTTAGCATCAGCCCTTCCAAGCTTTGACTTCCCTGGTGCCTCAGACGGTAAAGCGTCTGTCTACAATGAGGGAGACCGGAGTTCGATCCCTGGGTTGGGAAGATTCCCTGGAGAAGGAAATGGCAATCCACTCCAGTACTATTGCCTGGAAAATCCCATGGACAGAGAAGCCTGGTAGGCACAATTCATGGGGTCTCAAAGAGTCGGACACGACTGAGCGAATTCACTTTCACTTTCCAATGAACACCCAGGACTGATCTCCTTTAGAATGGACTGGTTGGATCTCCTTGCAGTCCAAGGGACTCTTCAAGAGTCTTCTCCAACACCACAGTTCAAAAGCATCAATTCTTTGGCGCTCAGCTTTCTTCACAGTCCAACTCTCACATCCATACATGACCACTGGAAAAACTATATCCTTGACTAGATGGACCTTTGTTGCCAAAGTAATGTCTCTGCTTTTAAATATGCTGATAGTTTGCTGCTGCTGCCGTTAAGTCGCTTCAGTCATGTCCGACTCTGTGCGACCTCATAGACGGCAGCCCACCAGGCTCCCCCGTCCCTGGGATTCTCCAGGCAAGAACACTGGAGTGGGTTGCCATTTCCTTCTCCAATGCATAAAAGTGAAAAGTTAAAGTGAAGTCACTCAGTCGTGTCCGACTCCTAGCGACCCCATGGACTGCAGCCTACCAGGCTCCTCTGTCCATGGGATTTTCCAGGCAAGGGTACTGGAGTGGGGTGCCATTGCCTTCTCCAGCTGATAGTTTAGAACCTATCTGTTAGGTTGGATCCTATTTGGATCACTAGGTATGATCTGAAACATACCATTTTTGTAGCTTTTTCTAATTCATCTTTTTCTTTCTTTAATGTCTATCCTTACAAAACTCTTTGAATTTCATTTATTATATAATCCTTATATCTAACACAGATAAAGATTTGGCATTTTCCTTTTTATATTTATTTGGAAAAGGATAATCTCATTTCTTAGAGATAAAGAAATATGTATATTTTAGAGTATGTATCTATGAAAAATATTTGTACATTACTTTCCTTATTTAAAGAGAAACCTTATTTCATAACAACATTGTACCAAACACTTCTCAGAACATGAAATTAGGCAGTTTCTTATAGTGTTAAGTATGCAGAAATTTAAACACGTGCATGGGGAAAGAATAGTAACTCCATCAGGCGAGAGATTACTAAGCGACCACCGGAATGGAAATCATAGTACTTCAAATTGAGCCTGATTATAATTTCACAATTCAACCATTATAAATACTTGTAATTGTTCATTTCCTTTAATCACACAAGCATTTAGCTCCACTCTTTAATTATATATATCCAGAAACTCACTTTCTGTGTTTCTAAGTTATGAAATTCTTCATGAGTTGAGTGAAAACTTTATACACAAATTTGTAAGTGGAATGAGAATCATATTTTACATATAATTATATTCTGGTTGAGCAAACCTTCCTTACAATAATTGTGAAAACCAATGAGCGTTAAACTTGGATATGAAGTTATCTTTTTTACCCAACTCATTTTTACTTTATCTTTTTCACTTTAATAATATTTACTACTATGATTTCATTCAAAATATAGAACATAAATTAATTACTGACTAATAAAATTTGAAAAATCAGTGTGAATCCACATGTTAAATAGGATAACAAAAAGTGAATAACTTTTTATTTATTTTATTTTATTTTTAAACTTTACATAATTGTATTAGTTTTGCCAAATATCAAAATGAATCCACCACAGGTATACATGTGTTCCCCATCCTGAAAGTGATTAACTGTTTAAAAATCATCTATTTTAATATCCTTAATCTCATAATTGAAGTCCCTTTCTAAATTTAAAAATATCTTCCTTAATCATTTTTACATTTTGTTGTAGCAATCCACAAATAATTGAAATCCATAAACATCTATAAAGCAGATTTTAAAATATCAGCAAGCTCAGCAGACTACCTTCAGATTTTGGTAACAAAATGTAATAACATAGCCTGTCTAGAAATTTTTTTTCTGGAGAATAAGAATTTAAAAAAATGAACTAAAACTAGAAATGAAAGTTGAAAATTACTAATCAGAATATCACTGAAAATATTCTTTGTATTAAGAGATAATCTGTAATAATGCTACATGTCAGGTTTGTTTTATAAAAGTTTTTTGACTGAACAAGTTTTGTATTCATAAACATTCTGATATCTATTTAAAGGAATATTTTGGGGAAGCAAAAAAAAAAAAAAAAAGGATCTAGATAGATCCTTCCATAGATATTCTGTAAGGAGAAAAGGGGTTATATTTTATTTAAACATTGATCAGTGAATTCAAAACAGAAAATAGTAAAGAATGAGTATAAAAATAGCATGCTGCTGCTGCTAAGTCGCTTCAGTCGTGTCCGACTCTGTGCGACCCCAGAGACAGCAGCCCACCAGGCTTCCCCGTCCCTGGGATTCTCCAGGCAAGAACACTGGAGTGGGTTGCCATTTCCTTCTCCAGTGCATGAAAGTGAAAAGTGAAAGTGAAGTCGCTCAGTCGTGTCCGACTCTAGCGACCCCATGGACTGTAGCCCACCAGGCTCCTCCATCCATGGGATTTTCCAGGCAAAAGTACTGGAGTGGGATGCCATTGCCTTCTCCGTAAAAATAGCATACTTCTCATCAATTTGTTGATCTCAAAGATTGAAAAACAATCTTCTCATGTGTAAAGTAGGTGTTCAGTTCTAGAGGGATAAAAAATCTTTTTTGGCACCCTTAGAGTAATATACATCTACTTTACTGTAACTGCAAATAGTCTTACTGTTTGAATTACAGTTTTAGTAATTGTTAGCATTTATATGAAATACAGATTTCAGGAATTCCTTTTCTCCCCCATGAAGTCTTTCAGAACAATGCATACATTTCACGTTTGCACACATCGAGGTCTCTTCTCGTTAGGTATGTCTGGCATAAGTGCAATGACCTGAATAAACTCTAAACTGGCAGGTTACTCCTGAGGCCACTTCTCAGCCTGCTGACTTGGCTATTAGCCACTGAAATCAAAGGAGAGGAAGGGGTGATGACTCGTGGTTTGCATATGTACTGGACATCTGAGTCAGGTGTTTCTTAATCACATCTTGAGGGGTAATTATTAGGTCAAATTACGGTTTGACAAGCAGCTCTAAAATCCTACTAAGTTATCTGAGGCCTGAAAAGGAAAATTAGCTCACTTTACTCAACAGAAATGTATGAAAGCTAAAATGTGGAGCTCATTAACATGGCCATTTTTTAGGATCTTTATTTATTGTAAGACTCTGATAGTTGATGGTTCTCTGAGTATAATGTTACTTCTCCATTAGCTAAAATTGCTATTCAGAGAGCATCATTAAGTAGAATTATGGGGGGAAATGAAAACTTTTATAGAAAGCTTTTATAAATTGCTTTAAAGAGATCCTCAAGTCAGAAAACATCTCTAAATATGTCACTATTCTAAATTGAATCTTAATATTTCTAAACTGGGAGTTGAAAAGTATAAAAACACAATTATGATTCAAGCCATTCTTGATATTTTACACACTGCATTTAATACAGCACCTATCAGCCTAGAGCTTTATTTACAATCTTACTCAACTTCATACATAAGGGATGCCAAGAACATGAAAAAAATAAGAAAGATTTTTCTTGGCATTTTATGTTTTGGTGAAGTAGCCAAAAAATCCTTAAGTTGTTAAAATAGCAGGGTGGCCTTTAAGAGGCATTTTTTTTTCTGTATTTATTACAAATTCTTTTTCTGTTCCTGAGATACATCATGTTATATGCCGTAGAAACCATAACATTTTACAGTTTAAACTACAGAAACGATGTTTTGAAGACATTGGCCAATTATTCTTACAGGTATAACTTTGCCAACTTTGCCAACAACACAATGTCACTGCAGTGTGGCCATTTTCAGCGTGAGAGGTGATGAATGACTAGGAACTCATTTATCTAAAGCAAACAAGTAGTGCTCTTGGCTGTTTTCTGACTGAGTCAGAACTACAAGATAACGTGTCTGAAATAGTTCAAAAATGTAGTGCAAGTGCACCATATTAGGAAGTAAAAATGGGATACCTAAAAGTGTAAAATATTTTGGGTGTTACACATGCTATATCATGTAACTAAAATAAGTCTTGGCGCATAAAACCAGACTTTAGTAATACCATTGTTCCCTCTACTAGGCAGGTGTAAAGAATTATGAAAGCCTATTTCTAAAAGTTGACTCTTTTGTAATAAGTTGTCACACTGAAAAAATTGCAGACCTGGTACAAAGATTCTAAGAGAGCAGATGCACTTTTACCATCTCTATCTTTTATGCACTTTAAAGGATTCAGCAGTAATGTTTTAAGTCAAATTACAATGTAAGATGTTCTTTACATTGCTAACTTGAGGAATTATCACAGATATCATGTATCTGTGACTCATGAATCATGACTCATGTATTTTTTCACTAGCAATATTTGGAGTAATAAACACCATTAAATAATGACTCTTGCTTTCAAGAAGACTAGAAAGACTAGAAAGAGACATACACATCTATAACACAAAAGACATAATATATCTATAACACACATACCTCTATAACACATGTATAAGATATAAAGACAGGCTCAGGGATCAAGAGAAAGTCACTAAACTTTCTTTAGGTGTTTATTTTACAAGTCTGAATTCACCTAAATAACCATGCTGCTGTTTGCCTTACTTGCAATCTGTTTATAGAAGTATTAATAGAAATTCCCTAAGTCACATGCACTTCTCAAAATTATCAGAAGAAAACGAGCCTTTCTATTATATCCCTTTGCATGGATGTCAGGGCACTGTCCCAGTGGATGATCTACTGAAGTATAAGAGACAAAAATCTTCATTTTGAATACATAGCAGTAGTACACTCTGGGCCTAAAGACATCTATATCCAAATGGTACCTTGGCTTTTTTCATGTATAATATTTCAAGGTGGTTAGAAGCACAGCGTGTGGAAAAAAAAGAGGGTTAGATTTAAATCAGTTTACTGAGTGACATTTGGCCTTTCATTTCAGATCTCTGCCTCAAGTGTTCTTACGGAAACAACTGGGGATCGTAATTGCATCTCCTCCTTAGAATTGTTTTAAGAATTAAATAAATTAATACATATAAACTGCTTAAAAGAATGTTATTATGTCATCACTCTAATCCCTTCATTAACTAATTATTGAACAACTGCTGCTACTGCTAAGTCGCTTCAGCCGTGTCCGACTCTGTGAGACCCCATAGACGGCAGCCCAGCAGGCTCCCCTGTCCCTGGGATTCTCCAGGCAAGAATAGTGGAGTGGGTTGCCATTTCCTTCTCCAACTGAACAACTACTGTATGTTAAAATAATAGTCGTGTCCTAATAACAAAGTATGATGTTCCAGAAAATTGAATAAAAATACAGATTTCCAAATTTCCAAGGTAAATTCAAATAAAACATTTGCATATAATTAGTTTGAATGAATAAAAAGATCACCAGATGTTGAATCAATCAACATTTTAGTCCCTTTCACATTGGTTCCAACTCTTTTCAATGAGTTCAGTTAAGGGAATCAGAATAGTTTATTAAAATTTGTACATCTATTATTACTTCTCTTACCATGCTCATTGCTCTTCCTACTTTCTGTTCTATGCCTTTCTCATTAGCAGAGGTCATTTCTACCTCTGTAGAAATGTAGATATCTGTCTATCTAGATATCAGACTGCGTCCCTAAGAAGGATGCGGAGTCAAAGTTAGGCACATTCTAGTAAAGGCAATTATTTTTATTATATAGAAAAATACGCCTTTTCTAAGAACATCAGATCCAAGTATAAAGTGTAGAATTGCATCTAAGTTTTACTTTAGGGACAATTATCATTCATTAATTTTTTACTTTAAATCTCCCTTTGAATATCACACAGCCATCATTTTATTATCTTTATAAAACATAGTGAGTGACAGAGAGCACAATGAATTCCGAGAGTGAATAAACAGACACCACACATGATAAAATGATTTTGATCTACCTACAGCTGGTAGTTGACATACTGATTTAGAAATTATTCAAACAGGGTGACTACGTTTATTTACTACTGGCATCATGAACCATGCCATGTAATTAATCACACCCTGCACTAGCAGTGAAGTCTGCTCCCCATAACGCAATGAAGAGTTATCTGCCGCTATCTCACTTGGCGTCTCTGCAACCCTATTGTGATTTTGTTTCCAGAAAGACTCTGTCCCTGCTGTTTGGGGAAATGTATCTATAATGTCTTGATCCAAGATTTTCATATTCAACAGATGGTATTCTTGGCTATGTATTCACTGTGGTTTCTCTGAGAAGAGCTAGGTGCTTAATATTGCTTGTTCTCTGCCAATCATCTCCCAGCCTACAAGTGAATTTTGATCAAATATGTATTATTCCTTTTGCTTTGGTTCTGACCTTTTCGGAATTCTGACCTCTATCTAGCATGAGTTACAAAGATACCATGCTTGTTATTGTATGGTTCTGTCTTAAAAGAGATGCCCAAGACTGTATGTTTATATGCACAGGTAAATATAAAATAACCCTCTACTAATAGAGAAACATATACATATACATATGATTATTCCTACAAGGTCTGATTGTTTTCAGAAAGTGTAATTTTCTCTATATTTCTCAGTGTGTATCGTATACATATACACCTGTCTTCAAATTTTGTAAACCAAAAGATGTTTATTATTCAAGGCAAGGTATATAGGATTAAGACTCTTTTTTAGCATATAAATTCTCATGTATTTAGATAATATATCTGTATAAGAATGAGATGGGATCATGATGCAAACGTTCAAATTGCATGCAAAAACAGATTTCTTAAAATACATGTAGGAGACCATCATCTGAAAAGTCTTTTGAACACTGTAGATCAAGGATTAAGCTTTTTATAGCAATTTTAATTTATTTACTTAATAAAAGCAACTCTCTTCTACTTTCTTTTTACATAGGTTGGGACATCAAAAAGACAAATGGCAGGAAAGAGTAATAGCGATTGCATAGGCTTCACAGAGAACAGGAACACAAATCTCATTCATTTTTCTGCCTCATCTAACAAGCCTTTGTAAGGCTACAAGAAAAAGATTCTATGTTTCCAAACAAAGCAAACCAAGAGTGAACTAGATTAAATGATTCAAAGTCTTCAGTTTCCTGATGCCTACCTAGCTGGCAAAAATCCACTCTTTGTCTTTTTCAACTTACTTTTTTACTTTCTGGTATTCTTTAAAGAGAGTCTTCTTGAGGCATTAAATCTACCATCAACAGATTTGACAACGTCATTTGTAGAAAAATAAGCCTGTGATATCGGAGTAAAGAGGAAAAGATGAACAAAAGAATAGATGAGGATGTCACAAAATGTTTTGGACTTTATCATCAATTTTAGAAGTTTCCAAGTCAAAATACTTGTTTAACACTTCTAGCCATCAATTGCTGAATTAGTCAAGTTGACAAAAACACCCTACACTTGTTTAGATGAAAGAAGTGAATGAATTCAACCACAATGCTAACTTCTCTATAACAGGACTCAAGGGGCATACATTTAACTGAGTTCACATCTCATGTTATTGATGCAGGGAAATTAAATTTCCATCCTTATAAATGAACTTGTCATATATTTATCAACCTTTAAATATTTCCCTGCAATCTGTCTATATAATACATCCTCCCCACCCGACCCCATTTATCCACTCATGCTCAGTCATGTCCATTCTTTTTGACGTTATGGACTGTAGCTTGTCAGGATCCCCTACCCACGGGATTTTCCAGGCAAGAATACTGGAGTGGGTTGCCATTTCCTCCTCCAGGGGATCTTCCCAACCCAGGGATCAAACTCTTGTTTCCTGTGACTCCTGAACTGGCAGGCAGATTTTTTCAACCACTTGAGCCACCTTACTGGAAAGCAAATGCAGTCTTACTTTTCAGTTAGCATTTAAATACCAATAACTTATGCAGCTTAATTTCAGTCTTAATATACTTTTGTCAGACATTTCTTAATCACCTGAATCAAAATTGTATATCAAATCTCTGCATGGAATTCCTGGGTAATATTTATTCTTTGAATATAATAAGTATAATGAATAGAGTAAATGTCAAAAGTATTGGCCAGGGGTATCCCCGGTGGTCCAAGGCAGATTAGAATCTGCCTGGTAATGCAGGGGACATGGGTTAGATCCCTGCTCTAGGATAATCCCACATATTACAGAGCAACTAACCCCATGTGCCACAACAACGGAGCCAGTGCTCCAGAGCCCACATGCTGAACTACTGAAGCCTCATGCCTCAAGCCTGTGTTCCACCCCAAGAGAAGTCACGGCAACAAGAAGGTGATGGGCACTGCAATGAAAAGGAACCCCTGTTCACCACAGCTAGAGAAAGAGCAAGCACAGCAATGAGGGTCCAGCACAGCCAAAAATAAAATAAAATATACCAATAAATAAATCTTCAGGAAAAAAGTATTGACCAGAGTACCTTATCCATAATATATGATTATGGATTTTTAAATTTAATTTTCATTTACACTTAAAAATATTTATGATGCTAAGCATTTTCTATTTATTATTTCAACATCATTGAATAGGGCTGGGGAGGAAAGTGCTACAAGCAAAAATTAATTACTGCATTAATTCTTTTGGCATTACATAATAAATTAAAGGTAGTCACACTTTGACACAGCTGACTTCTTTGAGGAGGTCAAGGACTTAGAAGTTCTGTTCCACCCTGCCCCACCACTGAGAAATGAGCATATTGAAGATACGTTGGAGTGCTCTCAGAGACACTGCAGTCTCTCTCCTTAATCCTGCTGGAACATTTACAACATCACGGGATGTCTCCTTTGAATGTCAAGAATAAGAACGTAATCCTTTAAAATTTGGCTCACACATACACAAAAGTGAAGTTAGGTTTTTCACTTTTAAAAAGGATGGCAGAAAGATATTCTATAGGTAAGTTTCAAGGAAAAAATGATTTTGAAAACAAAACAACTCAGCAAGTGCATCATAAAGATAAAAAGGGACATGATTTTTAAAATCCTTCCTTAAAACTGCCTGTGACAAGCTATAGCTCATCTATATTGTGCAAAAGATATCACAAGATTGAGAATAATTTCAAAACACCAATAACATATTCTGATTACTACTGAAAATTAAAATAAACCCAAATTCTGATTTCAAGATTCATTTTAAATTTGCTGCTTTCTATTTGCCCACTCCAGTACTCTTGCCTGGAAAATCCCATGGACGGAGGAGCCTGGAAGGCTGCAGTCCATGGGGTCGCTAAGAGTCGGACACGACTGAGCAACTTCCCTTTCACTTTCACTTTCATGCATTAGAGAAGGAAATGGCAACCCACTCCAGTGTTCTTGCCTGGAGAATCCCAGGGATGGGGGAGCCTGGTGGGCTTCCGTCTATGGGGTCGCACAGAGTCGGACGCGACTGAAGCAACTTAGCAGCAGCAGCAGCTTTCTATTTGTTTTGCCTTGTGATTGAGTGCTTAGCTTTATTTTTATTTATTTTATTTTTCACTCCACCACCTGGCTTGCTGGATCTTAATTCCCCAACTAGAGATGAAACCCATGCCCTCTTCCATACTTCAAGAAGCATGGAGTCTTAACCACTGGACTGCCAGGGAATTTCCCCTTCATTCTTTTTAAAAAGGTCTTTCTCATCAATATCTACTAACCGTTCAGACAGTCAAATTTTCAGTTCAATTCAGTTACATTTAAAAACTTGAAAATATCTGAATTGTGTTAAGTGTGGATGGATAAATCCTTATTTTACCATACTTTATTTTATGCATTTCAGAATAAAAATGGGTTTCATGTTAGTTGCTCAGGCAGGTCTGACTCTTTGTGACCCCATGGATTGTAGCCCACCAGGCTTCTCTGGCCATGAAATTCTCATGGCAAGATCACTCACCTAGAGCAAGACATTCTGGAATGTGAAGTCAAGTGGGGCTTAGAAAGCATCACTATGAACAAAACTAGTGCAGGTGATGGAATTCCAGTTGAGCTATTTCAAATCCTAAAAGATGATGCTGTGAAAGTGCTGCACTCAGTATGCCAGCAAATTTGGAAAACTCAGCAGTGGCCACAAGAATGGAAAAGGTCAGTTTTCATTCCAGTCCCAAAGGAAGGCAATGCCAAAGATTATTCAAACTACTGCACAATTGCACTCATCTCACATGCTAGTAAAGTAATACTCAAAATTCTCCAAGCCAGGCTTCAACAGTACGTGAACTATGAACTTCCAGATGTTCAAGCTGATTTTAGAAAAGGCAGAGAAACCAGAGATCAAATTGCCAACATCCACTGGATCATCAAAAAAGCAAGAGAGTTCCAGAAAAACATCTACTTCTGCTTTATTGTCTATGCCAAAGCCTTCACTGTGTGGATCACAACAAACTGTGGAAAATTCTTAAAGAGATGGGAATACCAGACCACCTGACCTCCCTCTTGAGAAATCTGTATGCAGGCCAGGAAGCAACAGTTAGAACTGGACATGGAACAAGACTGGCTCCAAATAGAAAAAGGAGTACGTCAAGGCTGTATGTTGTCACCCTGCTTATTTAACTTACATGCAGAGTACATCATGAGAAATGCTGGACTGAATGACACAAGCTGGTATCAAGACTGCCGAGAGAAATATCAATAACCTCAGATATGCAGATGATACCACCCTATGACAGAAAGTGAAGAACTAGAGAGCCTCTTGATGAAAGTGAAAGAGGAGAGTTGAAAAAATTGGATTAAAACTCAACATTCAGAAAACGAAGATCATGGCATCTGGTCCCATCCCTTCATGGCAAATAGAAGGGGAAACAGTGGAAACAGTGAGAGACTCTATTTTTTTGTCTCCAAAATCACTGCAGGTGGTGACCTCAGCCATGAAATTAAAAGACACTTACTCCTTGGAAGAAAAGTTATGACCAGCTGAGAGAACATATTAAAAAGCAGAGACATTGCTTTGCCAACAAAGGTCCATCTAGTCAAGGTTATGGTTTTTCCAGTAGTCATGTATGGATGTGAGAGTTGGACTATGACGAAAGCTGAGCACAGAATTGATGCTTTTGAACCACGGTGTTGGAGAAGACTCTTCGAGTCCCTTGGACTGCAAGGAGATCCAACCAGTTCATCCTAAAGGAAATCAGTCCTGAATATTCATTGGAAGGACTGATGCTGAAGCTGAAACTCCAACACTTTGGCCACCTGATGCCAGGAACTGACTCAGTTGAAAAGACCCTGATGCTGGGAAAGATTAAAGGCAGGAGGAGAAGGGGATGGCAGAGGATGAGATGTTTGGATGGCATCACTGACTCAATGGACGTGAATTTGAGTAAGCTCTGGGAACTGGTGATGAACAGGGAAGCCTGGGATGCTGCAGTCCATGAGGTTGCAAAGAGTAGGCCACAACTGAGGGACTGAACTGAACTATAGAAAACTGGAATGGGTTGCCATTCCCTTCTCCAGAGGATCTTCCTGACCTGGGGATCTCGGGTCTCCAACATTGCGGGCAGATTCTTTACCATCTGAGGCACCAAGAAAGTCCTTATGTTTCATAGTTGGTGGAAAATAAATATAAAGCGTTGTATGCTTATTTAATGTATGGTTCTCCATTTACACTAGTTTTATAGTTGTTGCAATTTTGTCTGTGTTTGTTAGCTCAGGGATTCTGCTGTGAAATTGGAGAGTTTAGCCTAGAAGCTATATGGAGTCATTTAAGATTTCTATCCATAGTCTTAAGACTTTCTTTTTTTTTTTTTTTTCCTTTTTTTTTTTAAATTTTATTTTATTTTTAAACTTTACATAATTGTATTAGTTTTGCCAAATATCAAAATGAATCCGCCACAGGCATACATGTGTTCCCCATCCTGAACCCTCCTCCCTCCTCCCTCCCCACACCATCCCTCTGGGTCGTCCCAGTGCTCCAGCCCCAAGCATCCAGTATCGCGCATCGAACCTGGACTGGCAACTCGTTTCTTGCATGATATTCTACATGTTTCAATGTCACTCTCCCAAATCTTCCCACCCTCTCCCTCTCCCACAGAGTCCATAAGACTGTTCTATACATCAGTGTCTCTTTTGCTGTCTCGTACACCAGGTTATTGTTACCATCTTTCTAAATTCCATATATATGCGTTAGTATACTGTATTTCTGTTTTTCCTTCTGGCTTACTTCACTCTGTATAATAGGCTCCAGTTTCATCCACCTCATTAGAACTGATTCAAATGTATTCTTTTTAATGGCTGAGTAATACTCCATTGTGTATATGTACCACAGCTTTCTTATCCATTCATCTGCTGATGGACATCTAGGTTGCTTCCATGTCCTGGCTATTATAAACAGTGCTGCGATGAACATTGGGGTACACGTGTCTCTTTCCCTTCTGGTTTCCTCAGTGTGTATGCCCAGCAGTGGGATTGCTGGATCATAAGGCAGTTCTATTTCCAGTTTTTTAAGGAATCTCCACACTGTTCTCCATAGTGGCTGTACTAGTTTGCATTCCCACCAACAGTGTAAGAGGGTTCCCTTTTCTCCACACCCTCTCCAGCACTTATTATTTGTAGACTTTTGGATCGCAGCCATTCTGACTGGTGTGAAATGGTATCTCATAGTGGTTTTGATTTGCATTTCTCTGATAATGAGTGATGTTGAGCATCTTTTCATGTGTTTGTTAGCCATCTGTATGTCTTCTTTGGAGAAATGTCTATTTAGTTCTTTGGCCCATTTTTTGATTGGGTCATTTATTTTTCTGGAGTTGAGCTGTAGGAGTTGCTTGTATATTTTTGAGATTAGTTGTTTGTCAGTTGCTTCATTTGCTATTATTTTCTCCCATTCTGAAGGCTGTCTTTTCACCTTGCTAATAGTTTCCTTTGATGTGCAGAAGCTTTTAAGGTTAATTAGGTCCCATTTGTTTATTTTTGCTTTTATTTCCAATATTCTGGGAGGTGGGTCATAGAGGATCCTGCTGTGATGTATGTCAGAGAGTGTTTTGCCTATGTTCTC
>NW_011494708.1:8466817-8480884 GCF_000754665.1 Bison bison bison | reverse complement strand
TCTCAAGATCGCTTTGGCTATTCGAGGTTTTTTGTTTTTCCATACAAATTGTGAAATTATTTGTTCCAGCTCTGTGAAGAATACTGTTGGTAGCTTGATAGGGATTGCGTTGAATCTATAAATTGCTTTGGGTACTATACTCATTTTCACTATATTGATTCTTCCAATCCATGAACATGGTATATTTCTCCATCTATTAGTGTCCTCTTTGATTTCTTTCACCAGTGTTTTATAGTTTTCTATATATAGGTCTTTAGTTTCTTTAGGTAGATATATTCCTAAGTATTTTATTCTTTCCGTTGCAATGGTGAATGGAATTGTTTCCTTAATTTCTCTCTCTGTTTTCTCATTATTAGTGTATAGGAATGCAAGGGATTTCTGTGTGTTGATTTTATATCCTGCAACTTTGGGTAGTTAATTTTAGGTACTATTCTGTGTCTGTTTCCTCAAGTTCTCATAAATTAATTTTCAATTAGAAATAAGAATAAAGTAAAAGAAAAGTTCTTAAACAAGTTTGCTTTATATTTAAGAGGTTTAAAAGGCTATCTGATAGTTTTGACATTTTTATTTTTAAATAAGAAGTTGTGGAATGACGTAAATGAACTTTGGTAATGTTCCTGAGATAAACTCATGTAATCTCAGCTATCTTGGTCAAAAATTATACAAGGGAACCCAAAATAATAACGTTTTAAAATATCAAAAGAGATAGAAATATGAGTTATTGTAGGGGTATATCACTGGGACTTTTGGTGAATTTCTAAGGAAAAGAAACCAAAGTACCATAAAGAGAAAATATTATACAATGCTTCTAAATCAATCATATTTCCACTATAAAATTACATATAGCATACCAAAATATACATATAATTATTCATAATTAACTGGGTAAATAATCTAAGAAATATACAATGTGGTCAGTTTTAGAAATACATGCTTAATATGAGAGGTAGCTTGATATCTCCTTGATTAGAGTTTAATAATCTTATTCCATATCTTAAATATAAGAAAGGTTGCTTACTATTTAGTAATAGAATTTGAAAGCAGCCCTTTACTCTGGAAATCTATAGTATGAATAACTATTTTAACACCAGGAATCTTTTTAAGGTTTTTCTTTATTATTCCAAAATACTACAAGTTATGTATGTATTACAGTTCAGCTTGGAACTATTACTAAGGCCTAGGGTAAGTTTACACAACACATAGCTTTTTGTGGCTTTGCCTCTTCAAAGAAAATTTGCTATAGATGACTTTTAAAAACAGGGATAAGTGCAAAGAAGAAGAATTTTACTTTTCTTCTTGAGAACAATCTTATGCCAATTATCATTAACTATTTACTTAATAGTGAGTCCCAGTGGTTTATAATAAATCAAATGATTAAATATTACAGTTTTAATAATATTTTAACTCACTAATACTTTTTCACATAAATTTCTATACATGACAGCCAAAAATATAATTGAGGTCACTTTTAAGTAATTCAGAAGTTTTGACATTTTTATAATATTCATTGCACGTATTTTAAAAAGTTAAATGATTCAATCAAGTCTGAGTCAAAGAATGTGTATCCTATTTAAACAGACCTTTCAAAGCAAGGATAATAATATCTATAGACTTTTGGGAAAAATCAGTCAGGTGACATTTTATAACTCAAATATTTTATTAGTGCTTTTCAAGTAGTAGAGAAGCCTTTACCATTGATATTTAAATGTTTCTAATTATGGGATTTATGAAGGGCACTCTGAAGGATTTAGTAGCTAAATTAAAATATACTTTCTAGGACCTTACTTTTATGCTGTCTGAAGCAAGGACTCAGGTGGTAACAGATGGGGGGGAAATGATGTGAAGCTTAAGAAAGGACATGGCACTTCTTACTGAGTGTTCACTCCTATTACTGACATTTTCTTTGTATTATGTCCTTTTGCCCTCATCACTTTATCCTCCTTTATAAATATCCCTTTTTCTTCCAATGTACACCATACTCTCTTCTATTTCTAGGTTCACTCATTTTAACTGCAGTAGAATATTACATTGTATGAATCCACCAGACTGTGTCGATCTGGAAGTCTGTTAATGGACACTTGTGCTCTTTCCAAAGCTGAGCTTCACGTTCCTGGGCACGTCACAATGCGTTCCTATACCAGGGCTTTTCCAAGGTCTCTAGGAGAAGAATTAATGTGCTGTAGGGTGTGTAAATCTTGAGCTTTACTAGTTATTGTTAAATTTAGCCCTAAAGTGATTCAACAAAACTTTACTCCAAACTTTTGTTTGTCAAACAGTATATGAGAATTTCTATTTCTCCACCTTCTCACAATGCTCTTGGTGTTGCCAGATACTAGCCTTACTTAGAATCTGATAGTTGTGAAATTGTATTTAAGTGTAATTTCAATCAACTTTTACTCGATTACTAGTGGGACTGAGCATCTTTTCATATTTACTGGCCATTTGGATATCTTCTCACATCAACTGCTATTTTGTCTATTTTTAAAAATTAATTTAAATGTCTTTTTGCACTATGTGGCATTCTTTTACTTACTTTCATTTATGGAGTCTTCAGTTGTACTGAACTTTCAAATGTTAATAAAGTCAACTTTATTAAATATTTTATTTGGAGTTTGTACTTTTAGTTTCTTGTTTGGGGGAAAAAAAAAAAAAAACAAAGCTGTCCTCACTAAGAAATCACTAAGTTTTCATATTTGATCTATAAGTTTTCCATTTCTATCCTTAAATTTGAGGTCTGCAATGTACACATAATTAATATTTGCAGATAATTTATTTTTTGAATTCTGTAATGTAGAATTCTATCCATTCCAAACCTCAAATTATCCCAAGATCATTTGTTTGTAAAACATTGTTTTCCCCTGTTCCCAATAGAGCTTTTGTAAATTAATTACCTGCATATATGTGGATCTATTTTATGATTTCTAATTCTGTTCCATTTGTTTATTTTGTTTAACGCTGTGCTAAGACCATACTCTTAACTACTCTGGCTTTAAAATAAGGTTTAATGTCAGGTACAGAAAGTTTCTATCATCTGTTGTGTTCTTAAAACTTATCTTGCTAACTTTTGCACCTTTTAATCCCAAAGAAATTTGGTAATCAAATTTTTTTACAAGATCAGCTTGTAAAATTGTCTGAAAAATACATTTAAGTCTGGTAGATGTTCAAAGTTGACTCCACTGTGGGATCTTTCATAAGTTCCACAAAAGCTCCTTTGCTGGCTTCTGTTCTTCTACAACTTCCATGAAATGGGTGGCACACCATTTTTTCCAGCTTCTACATCTGGCCTAGTCCCCCTAGTTTTCCAGGATGGTACAGATTCTTACTGTTAAATTCCACAAATGACTCTTAGTAGACCGAAGTAAAAATTCTTGGGAAGTATTTATGCTCTTACCTAATATATTTGGGGATAAGGCTGATCCTAAATCAGTCACGTCACTTTAATTCTTTCATCAAAGTAGTTTATCCCCTCTCTTCTGTCATTCTCTAGATTTCTGTTTAGGATTCAGTCAGTGGACCATGCGCTTTCTACATATCAAGGTCATATATCAAATTTTCCAGGTGAGGTCCTTGAAGGCTTTCTTTTGGGGCATATTGATATATAGAAGGTGCTGTCTTTATCAATTCCACTTTAGAGGATAGGTTAGAAGCACATATATTTTCAGGTCTAACAAAAACAAGCTCTTATGTGGCATATGAATAATTTTTGAAATTATTTGAAATTAAATTATTCAAAATGAAAGAATAATAATTCTTTCCTTTGGCATATGAATAATTTGAGAAAATAAGAGTAAAATGTAGCTAAGGCTTCCCAGGTGGCTCAGATGGTAAAGTGTCTGCCCGCAATGTGGAAGACCTAGGTTTGATCCCTGGGTTGGGAAGATCCCCTGGAGAAGGAAATGGCAACCCACTCCAGTACTCTTGCCTGGAAAATTCTATGGACAGAGGACCCAAGTAGGCTAGAGTCCATAGGGCCTCAAAGAGTCGGACACAACTGAGCAACTTCACTTTCTTCTTTTCTTTCCATATTTGTTTGAATACAGTGTAGAGAATTTTATAAATATAAAGATTTAAAAGCAATTTAAATGAGAAAACATCAACATTGGCAGTATATTTTAGTACTGCTACTTTAAATCAAAGTCTTATTTATGTTTTAGGAAAGTAGAAAGAAATAAGTTTCTATCTTTAAGATTTTCCTTTGGAACATTTGTACATGAAAGAAATGCATTTTTAAATGTTGTTTTTTTTTTTAATACTAACAGACTTCAAAAGATAGCTAAAGTATGAATTAAAATGATTCTTTTTAATAAAATACACTACCACAAAAGGTGAACATGTTATATTCTGGATGTAGGTTTAATTGACATAATTTAACACACACTAAGAGTGTTGGTAACATAAACCTGATGACGAATAAGCCAGAGCTGGTCCCTTGGACATACTGTGTCATAACAGTCAACATTCATTCTATTCTAAGAGCTTTAACAACAGCATGCTTTCAGGCTTCACACAACACAGGGAGAGCTAAATAACTGCCTCACTAGAATAAAATATATGTGCCAAATAGTATTTGCATGCTACTTAACCTTAAGAAGATTAAAGAGATACAAGTATCCCAAGATCAAAATGCACATTGGAACACACATGCCCGTTTATGCTTACATGAGCTATGCCAGGGCTTGCTTGTGTAGTGTGCACACCTTTGAATTTAAAGCTGTTTGAACTTTGCTTCTGAGACATATGGAGGTAAAATGAAAATTCTAGTAGAGAAAGTGAAATCGTGAAGCTGATTCAAAGAATAATGGAAGAAAGGAAAGAAGGAAATTTTGGTTTTAAAATCTATGAACAATTCATATTTCTCATTGAATTTAATGTAGTCACAGATGTCACCACCCATGAGACATAATAAGGCCCATATCCAGATAGACATTGACCTTTGCTTTCCATTGTGACAAAGCTAGTATTACTAGCCAGGAAGAAAGTTAGCCAGGTGCCTTGAGGTTCTCAAATCATAATCCAGACATCTGGTTCTCAACCCTGTGTACTCAGTTGCTTAGTTGTGTCTGATTCTTTGCGACCCCATAGACTATAGTCCCATAGGCTCCACTGTCCATGAGATTCTCCAGGCAAGAATACTGGAGTGGGTTTCCATTTCTCAAACCTGATTCATAGGTAAATTGTCTGTGAGTCTTCAGAAAAGCATACACATATCAGGCATAAAGAATCAGCATTTTCATTTAGGTTACAGATCTTTTTCTTGTGAGGGAAGATACCTATGGGCAGAAACGTAGACTCTGGAGACTAAGAGACATACATGCCAGAGGTCTGAGCTGGGCAGGTAGCAGAACCAGCCCTGTGATCTGTTATTTTCCCTTTTGATTTAGTCTCTGGCTGTTTCTATCCTGAGTACATTGCTAATCTACAAACAGCACTCTATCATCACTATGATTAGTATCATATCATGTAAAAGAAACACTTTCAGGCAAATGCAAAGGTTGTATGCATGATTACAGAACAGAGCTGAATAAATCAAAATAAGACAACAGGAACAACATATTAAAAAAAAAAAACATTGAGGATAAGGTAACATATTGTTACAAAGGATGGACATAATAAATGTGATACCCTCACTTTTATCCACATCTGTCTCCGTTTGTAAAAAAGGGTGAGGTCCAGACAGTCATGTAATTTCATTTATCCAGGCTCCTTTTCAAAGCCTTTCTCAGTAAAGCCTTAATAAGTACTCTGCAGATGAGAAGGACATGGTTGATTATATGCTAGAGTAGGAGGAGAAGAAGAAAGGCCACTAACATTTCCTCCTAATTCCTATTAATTTTCCTGGTACAAATGATGAGCAATGTATCAGCAGGAATGAATCTTATATGTAAAGTGGCAGGCTAGGCTGCTCAAATAGATGAAACTTTCAACTGCAACAAGAACCTTTTTGCCTAGTGTACAAAGGACTAAGTGTTTTAAATTGTTCTTTTCAGCACACCCAGAAATAATTTGTACTCATTGTTAATAACTATCTTTGGAAATAATGATATAAGTATATGAGAGCACCATTTTTTCATTCATTCAACTGAACACCTACTGTCCTAGCCCCACATAAAAATAGTCATGACCTTAATGGACAATTAATTATATTTTGCAATCATGTGTATGAGTGTGAGTGTGAGTGTGTGTGTGTGTGTGTGTGTGTGTGTGTGTGTGTGTGTTAGGGAGCAATAGTGGGAGAATCAGAATAAATATGTAAGCCAAGAAATAAATTGAATGATTTCAGATAAGAGGGGTATTACGCTTGAGTGGAACTGGGGTGTTGGGATTGAAGAATGTGTCTATCTAATTTAGAACAGATAGGGTGGTGACATTTGAGCTAATATCTGAAAGACAAAATAGCTGTTTGCATCTTGGGGGAAAAGAATGTGTGGAGTAGGAAGAGCAAGTGCAAAGCCCCCTGGAGTATTAAGCTTGGTGTGTTGGAAGAATAGACAGAAAAGCAGCTTGTTGGACTATGAGCCCAGAACAGGATGATAAGAGATGAGGTCAGGATTATGCAGGATTCAGAGCACTGGAATATTTATAAGGCATGCCAAGGAATTTAGATTTTTCTCAGATGCTTTGGAGGATTTTTAAACAAAAAAGCGAATATCTATGCTGAAAGGGATTATGATTTACCTACCTAAATAAGATATTTTGTTCTATAATTATATATGAACATAGTGAGACACTCCTTCCATATAACTATTACATATCACCAAGATGTAGTGAGTCTTCATATGAAGTAGGGCAGAGATCAGAGAAACTAATTTACTAATATGACATACAGCAGATGTGTTTATTTTCAGACTTATTCTATTTGTTGGTCTTATGTAGAAACAGCCATAACCTTGTTCTAAAATCTTTCATTTGGCCATTGAGTTTCCTATGACACTTAATGAGTTATTTTCCCTTCATTTGCTCTGCTCTTCTTGAAACGTAGAAATTAATATTAATAAACTGGGATGAAGCAATTGAGCTAATCGTTTATCAAATTGATTTTTTCTTTTCATCCTTAATGATTGACGAAGTATAAACTCTACTTGGTCCAAGATATGAGTATAATTTATAAGGTACTAGATATTAGTGAGCTGAATGTGTTGCAACCCGTTTTGTTTATCTATGTAAGATATAAATTAAGGCCCAAAGAGTTGTGTTAACATTCAGCTCTTTCACTTCTTTATTCACATAATTGCAAAGTCCATAGGATTAAAGAATAAAGCCCTATCTCCTAAGCAGAGCACTCAATCAACTGCTCCTGAAAAATTATGCCTTCCTATACCTGCTTTTGGGCTTCCCAGGTGTTCAGTGGAAACGAATCTGCCTGAAAATTTAGGAGATGAGGGTTTGATCGCTGGGTCAGCAAGATACCCTGGAGAAGGAAATGGCAATTCACTCCAGTATTCTTGCCTGGGAAATCCCATGGACAGAGGAGCCTGGAGGGCTACAGTCCATGGAGTAGTAAAAGAGCCAGACATGACTTTGTAACTAAACAACAGAAACAAATACCTGTCTTCATTCACAAGTATTTATTTCATCTGTTTTGACAATTCATCTTCAGTTCAATTCAGTTCAGTCACTCAGTCATGTCCTACTCTTTGTGACCCCATGAACTGCAACATGTCAGGCTTCCCTGCCCATCACCAATTCCCAGAGCTTACTCACACTCATGTCCACTGAGTCAGTGATGCCATCCAATCACCTCATCCTCTGTCATCCCCTTCTCCTCCTGCCCTCAATCTTTCCCATCATCAGGGTCTTTTCAAATAAGTCAGTTCTTGGTGGCCAAACTATTGGAGTTTCAGCTTCAGCATCAATCCCTCTAATGAATATTCAGGACTGATTTCCTTTAGGATTGACTGGTTGGATCTCCTTGCAGTCCAAGGGACTCTAAGAGTTTTCTCCAACACCACAGTTCAAAAGCATCAGTTCTTCAGTGCTCAGCTTTCTTCATAGTCCAATTCTCACATCCATACATGACTACTGGAAAAATCATAGCTTTGACTAGATGGACCTCTGTTGGCAAAGCAAGGTCTCTGCTTTTTAATATGCTAAGTCGGTCATAACTTTCCTTCCAAGGAGCAAGCGTCTTTTAATTTCATGGCTGAGGTCACCATCTGCAGTTATTTTGGAGCCCAAGATAATAGAGTCTCTCACTGTTTCCACTGTTTCCCCATCTATTTGCCATGAAGGGATGGGACCGGATGCCGTGATCTTAGTTTTCTGAATGTTGAGTCTTAATCCAACTTTTTCACTCTCCTCTTTCACTTTCATCAAGAGGCTCTTTAGCTCTCCTTTGCTTTCTGCCATAAGTGTGGTGTTATCTGCATATTTGAGGTTAGTGATATTTCTCCTGGAAATCTTGATTCCAGTTTGTACTTCATCCAGTCCAGCATTTCTCCTGATGTACTCTGCTTATAAGTTAAATAAGCAGGGTGACAATATACAGCCTTGATGTACTTCTTTTCCGATTTGGAACTAGTCTGTTGTTCCATGTCCAGTTCTAACTGTTGCTTCCTGATCTGCATACACGTTTTTCAGGAGGCAGGTCAGGTGGTCTGGTATTCCCATCTCTAAGAAATTCCCACAGTTTGTTGTGATCCACACAGTGAAGGCTTTGGCATAGTCAATAAAGCAGAAATAGATGCTTTTTTGGAACTTTCTTGCTTTTTCAGTGATCCAGTGGATGTTGGCAATTTGATCTCTGCTTCCTCTGCCTTTTCTAAATCCAGCTCGAACATCTGAAAGTTCACAGTTCATGTACTGTTGAAGCCTGACTTGGAGAATTTTGAGCATTACTTTGGGGCTCCTCTGGTGGCTCAGACGGTAAAGCGTCTGCCTGCAATGTCGGAGACCTGGGTTCAATCCCTGGATAAGGAAGATACCCTAGAGAGGGAAATGGGAACCCTTTCCAGTACTCTTGCCTAGAAAATCCCATGGATGGAGGAGCCTGGTAGGCTACAGTCCATGGGGTTACAAAGAGTCGGACATGACTGAGGGGCTTCATTTTTTGCTAGTGTGTGAGATGAGTGCAACTGTGAAGTAGTTTGAACATTCTCTGACATTGCCTTTCTTTGGGATTGGAATGAAAACTGACTTTTTCCAGTCCTGTGGCCACTGCAGAGATTTCCAAATTTGCTGGCATATTGAGTGCAGCATGTTAACAGCATCACCTTTTATGATTTGAAATAGCTCAACTGGAATTCCATCACCTCCACCATCTTTGTTCATAGTATTCACAGTTCATCTTACACTTTTCCTATCCACTCTCATATTTGCACACATTTCAGGATCCAGCTCAAATGTCAATTTCTCCATTAAGTTTTTCCTGATTTCCCAAGTAGATTTAACTTATGCCTGTGTTTTATTTCCAGAAAAGCAGTTTATTGAACTATGACCCAGAACAGGATGACAGGAGATGAGGTCAAGATTATGCAGAGTTCAGAGTACTGGAATATATTTATAAGGCACAGCAAGGAATTTAGATTTTTCTCAGAGAGATGGGTTGGAGGATTTTTAAACAAAAAATTGAATATCTATGTTTAAAGGAATTATGATTTACCTCTTTTTTCTTTCATAAGACCTCTTTTTACTTCCATACTCCACAATAAAGATTTATTTCCTCCTGGACACGTGTTATATTTTATTCATTTTTTTCTGAATTTATCACTAGTTTATATCAGGGACTAACATTTCAGGAATTCAAGGACTGCATGAATGAATGAATAAACAAGTTATTGTGCACAGCAATCATTCTCGCCTTATGTTTGATTCAGCCCCCTGATATGCTCTGTGCAATATGATTGAGATAACATGATTCTTGGAAATGCCTTCAGATTTTCTGGACTTTGTGTCCCCACTCACGCTGCTCCCTGGTCTTACAACTGCCTCCATCCACTAATGACAACTGTGAGATCCTATACAGCTTCCAAAACCCATCTAAAATTGTTACTCCTCCACAAAGTTTTCCTTACTCCTAATCCAATAGCCTAGGATGATAGAGGATAAGATGGTTGGATGGCATCACCGACTCAATCGACATGAGTCTGAGCAAGCTCCAGGAGTTGGTGATGGACAGGGAAGCCTGGCGTGCTGCAGTCTATGAGGTAGCAAAGAGTAGGACATGACTGAGCAACTGAACTGAACTGAGTACGATAGCCATCCCTCTTGCCTCTGTACTCTTTCACACATTGTCAGTGCTTCCCTTTTTCTCATTTCTTTCTACACTGTGTCTGTTTATATTAAATCACAATTATTGATGCTCAAGCCTTTATGCTTACATGCAAAGTACAAGCTCTCCACATTTGATCATATATGGTTTTCTTGGTACTACTCTCTTATAGCTGTATATAGGAGCACATATTTTAGTGCGAGGTAACTGCTGCCATGCTCAAGAGAATAACTGAGGTAGTTATAAGTGCTATCCTGCATGCATTTTTAAAAATAGATATCTATATTATTTCTCCCAAACATGACAAGAGCCAACAAAACCTTTCATTGAATTGGGCATTGTTATTTGTCCAAAGGATTTCTTTAGAGTTTTATACCAGTTTTGTTTTTATTTAGAAATGTGCTAATGTGCTTCTGTTGTGTTTTAGGGTGCTCCAATACTGTCTTCCAAAGAAAATTAGCTTTGTTACATTTCCATACTTAGAAAAACAAAGATAGTAAAAATGAGTCATAGCTCTGACAACAGTTTAGTACTAAAAGTAGTTATTTATATGAGCTAATCTAAAAGTAATAACAACTAAGAAAAATGTTCTCACTCTGCAGAATACACAGGAATGCAGATATTCTATTGTTGGTATCTACTATTAATTACAGAACCCACTTAACACTGCAGGAAAGGTTCTCTCTAAATGCTGAACCTAAATGCTATATTTCTGTATTGCTGAAAGAGCAAAAGAAAAAGGGAATGGCTTACTTAATATTACAAATCTAAGGGAAAGGTGAAGGTTTATACCAGGGAGGATGATGGGAATATTGTCTCACAAAACCAGAGTACCAACTCTGCAGATGAGCTAAGGTGGGTGGCATAAATGCAATGAATTGAGCTCTCTCTGCAGACATACCCCATTATTTCATCTCTAATGAATTCATTTGTCAAACATCAAAAGCAGAGATAATAGAACAAAAATTTACCTACATTGCTAAACCTTTAACTTTTTCTGTAATTCTAAAATACCCTTCTGTTAGAGTGATCTAGTGAAAGATGTATTTAACAGTACTCAGCTTATAAAAGATCACCTTCCAAAACATTCATTTTCTACCAATTTTTTACCTTGGTGAATAACATTTTCTTTCATATTGATAACAAATAAACAGCCTTTGTTTATAAGTAAATAGGCACACATGTACACGTAAGTGTGTTAAGATGAATTAAGCCAAACACCTTCAGAGAGATGATGTGCTTTTGGTGTTTGGAAAAATAACAGCCTCACAGTGAACTAATACTATGCATTTTCTATGTATATTTTTTCTCTTCCAGATACTTAAAAAAATCTATTGACGACTATTCTACCTGTGAATGAGCCTTGAATTACCCTCGCTTCTGTCAGAGTCTATTTATCATTCTGACAGTGTGAGTCTCTAAAAGCAAATAAGAGCAGGAAGGGGCTCTGCACTCTTGCCTTGGCAGAATCAAGCTTCTTTCCCACAAGGGAAAGACATCCTAGAGACAGGTGCAATATTTTACACAAACTCAGTGAGATACTACATAATGTCTTTTTTTGGAGGACCCTATATAAGCTGTGTCTGATATAAGTCTAAATGTCCCTACCTTGCAACAGTGCATTAATAAACAGTTGTATTTGTTTACCTCTAGGAGTCTAATGTACTTAGTTTTAAAGTGCAGATGTTCAAGAGGAGAAAAAAATAAAAATCTCCTCTGTAAAAGTAACTTCTGATTATGTATTTTGATATTTTTACATATGTTCTTATAGTCTTTGTATAGAAACCTAAAGATAAAATGATTTGATATTCCTTGAGAAATATTTTCTATAGCCTTTAAAAAATATTTTAAAAATTTAAAAAATAAGATTACATCTACACAAGCTTAATACAATGGTCATTCAATTAACACAACAAAGTGATTTGTTTAAGCAAATGTCTACCTGTAAACATTCAACATTACAGGCACAGATGTCTGTATTTTATTAATCTTGAGAACACATCTATGGAACTTGAACAATTCTCTTTTTACTAATGGAGTGGAACATTAGAGAGAGAAAGAATTCTATTAAAAAGTCAGTCTTATTACTGTATCTTGATGGATAAATGATGCTAAAAACATTACACAACCAGTCTGAAAAGTATTCATTGTTAGATGTCCATCTAAATAATTATGGTCATTTTGTTTAAATGAAATACGTTAAAAATTAAAACACTGAATGAGCATGTGTGTTGGTCAATCAATATATCATACTACAGGTGAAGTGAATTCTTTAGAACACCCCAAATACTATATTATGTCTGATGGACAGGTGATCTAATAAGAAAAATTCCTCACACTTTATTTGTAGAAAGATTTCAATTTTTAAGAAAACTTTGGTATACTTACATCCAACTTGTATTATCATTTGCTCTGCAAACTTTAAACAAAAACTAATGGTTATTCTAAAGGAATCCAAGTCATTAAAGTATCATTTTGAAGAAAATGTATTGCAATCTCAGTTTTGCTTTCTTTAGCATTATTTTTAATATGTAAAGTGATATGCATTTCTTCTCCATGGGATTTATCTGATATATTTTTGCTGTTGTTATAAAATTCTTCAAATGATCACAGAGAATGCCCTAAATTCCTTGAGAAGGAAAGAAATTTTCTAAGGAAACTTGAGGCATGAGGGACCATGAAGACTTCCTTATTTCAGCAAAGTGAATGAATTGGATGAGGTTTTTGATGTTCTGATTGAACAGAATAAAGCAAGTCCTCAATGGATTAATGTTTCTGAAAGTCGAAAGGCCTCTTTTGCAACAGTTGGCAGAGGGCTGCCTTAAGGTAGAAGCAAACTCGCTTTTAAAAACTTCCTTTTATCCCTAAAAATAAAGACACAGAGGAGGAAATCATGGAGTTTTTTTTTAAAGCATTTATATTGTCTAGAAGTTTAGTACTGAGTTCAGACATAACATCTATTTCAATGTGTAAATATACACATATTAAGAAATTGCATGTACCAACAAAGAGGTCATCTTTTCTGTTACCCCAGCATTTCTAGGACAAAGTCAAGGGGAGTATTTGGAATCACATTTTAAAACAAATGTTATTCTCTGAATTATAGGTCTTATGTCTGTTCTGGAAATAGTTGCCTGGCCAGTGTAATTACGGCTTATATGAGTCACAGAAGCTGCTTCTAGGCACTGTTCATCCTATTTATACTCTAGCCCTGGAACAAATATTCAGAAGTTAAGGATACAATGACAAAGAATGATGTCAGGAGAAGTTCAGTGGCCATAGCTTCCTTTCTTATAACTTGAATTAAACTTAAGGACCCCAGCAGACAGGTTAGGGAGACCTCCTACCTCCCTGGAAGTCCTCCGTAGTTATGAGGGGACATGCAAGGAAGGTCACAGCTTTGTTTGAGGTCTGACCTTGCTGGGCTATTACAAAGAATTGAATCCTACTGACAAATTTGGCCATAGCAATTTTCTCTACAGCAGAATAATGCACTTCACAAGAGAAGTGTCAGATTATTAAATTCTTTGTGCTGAAATGCTCTTTGTGCCAGGGTGTATATGCTGGACCCTACAAGCCAAATGCAGTTTCTATACATTCTGTCCAGCTTCAGCTTACAAGTCATCTTGCTGTGTGGAAATTTTTATAGAGCAACAATGTGTTAGTTAAAGGCCACTGATTTTTTTTTCTACTTTTTTCTTGAGTTAACAAAATCAAACGAAAAAAAAAATAAGACCAAAATTATGAGAATTGTAATTTCAAAAATAGAAAAAAATGATATGGATTGACTTATTTGCAAAGCAGAAATAGCAACAAAGATGTAGAGAACAAGCATATAAATACCAAGAGGGGAGGGGGAG
>NW_011494708.1:8450247-8466717 GCF_000754665.1 Bison bison bison | reverse complement strand
CAGCCCACCAGGCTCCTCCGTCCCTGGGATTCTCCAGGCAAGAACACTGGAGTGGGTTGCCGTTTCCTTCTCCAATGCATGAAAGTGAAAAGTGAACGGGAAGTCGCTCAGTCGTGCCCAACTCTTAGCGACCCCATGGACTACAGCCCACCAGGCTCCTCCGTCCATGGGATTTTCCAGGCAAGAGTACTGGAGTGGGGTGCCACTGCCTTCTCCATATATACACTACTATGTATAAAATAGATAACTAATGAGAACATATTGCATAGCACAGAGACCTCTACTCATTGCAGTACGGTGACCTAAATGGGGAAGAAACCCAATAAAAGAGAGGTGTACGTATACATATTGCTGATTAACTTTGCTGTACAGTAGAAACTAACACAACACTGTAAAGCAACTACACTCCAATAAAAGAAACTAAAGGCAGACTACATTAATAAAATATACTGGAATGTTTTCAAAAAGTAGAAAAACATATTAAACTCCTGTTTTCCCACAAGACAAAACTATCAGTACATTTGAAATGTCTTGTCTCCATGTACAATCTTCTCTAAAAGTAAGTGTGTGTGTATAGTATCAAACCATGCACTAAGCCTATGGGTGAAAGAAAGTATATATTTAAAAACAGTTATGAAGTGAATGAAACGAGAGCCTATTTTACATAGTGAAGTAAGTCAGAAAGAGAAACACCAATACAGTATATTAACATATGTACATATGGAATTTAGAAAGGTGGTAATGACGACCGTATACGCAAGGGAGCAAAAGAGACACAGATGTAAAGAACTGACTTTTGGACTATGTGGGAGAAGGTGAGGGTGGGGTGATTTGAGATAATAGTACTGAAACATGTATATTACCATATGTAAAATAGATGACCAATGGAAGTTCAATACATGAAGCAGGGCATTCAAAGCCAGTGCTCTGGGACAACCCAGAGGGATGGGGTGGGGATGGGGTTGGGAGGGGGTTTCAGTATGAGGGGGCACATGTACACCTGTGGCTGATTCATGTCAATGTACGGCAAAAAACCATCACAATATTGTAAAGTAAGCATCCTCCAATGAAAATAAATTAATTAATTTTAAAACTAAATAAAAGCACACACACAAAAATAAAAAGTCAAGAACAATTTGATCCTTAAGGAATAGGTAGAGTGAAAATGTATCTTTCTCTATGAGAGAGATTGTGAGGGTTAAAATATACTTTTTTCAAGAATGGGGTAGAAAGAATTTTTGCTGTTCACAATATTTCATTGTATGTATAATATTTCTTTCCCTGGACAATCTTCTACGATATCTTAGAATGAACTTATCAATATTCCCCACAGAACTTAAAATAAAGATGCCTATTTGATTCATTGAAAAAATTTAAAAATGTGTTGTCAACTCATTAATAAACGTATTTAGTTGGTGACATAACAGAAGCTTATCAACATTATTTTACTTCACTCTCATTTCATAGATACTTATATTTCTTTCTGGTGCTGGATAATGTTTCATTTTGTGACCTGGTCACTTTTCTCTCTCACTCCTTCTAACCTTTCAGCCAAGATTTACTGACGCTATACTAAGTACTGTAATGCATGCAATAGTCCAGGGCAATGTAGCTAATACTATTCTCATTTTTTGGAGAAAGAAATTGAGTCTTAACAATTTAAAGTCTTGCCTTATGAGGCAAGTAAACAGCAGAGCTCAGAGTCTAATCCTGGCCTTTCTAATCCCAATTAAGCATTTTATAGCTCTTGGATGAAATTTTTCTGAATTAGTCTTCAAGGGTCATATGCAAGATGAATGGAAATAGATCTTAGGAATTACAGGAATAGTGGTTCCCAAACCTCATTGTGCATCAGAATAACTGTGGAACAAAGAACACAGTTTCCTGGGCACTGGTCCTAAATTCAGATTCTTCTGGACCAGGGTGGAGCTAAGGTATTTGTATTTTGAACATGCTTCACAGCTGAATGTTGTGCAGTGGGTTTGGAAATCATGGAACATTTCCAGATCTCTTATTTTAGAAACGAAGACAGCTGAGACGGGTTTGTGATGAGAGAAACAAAGCCCAGGCTTCTCCTCCTTTCATCAATCCTTTTTTGTGCCCTATAACGATCAGCAACTAGTTCTTATGAGGACTGCATAATTATTGTTTTATGTCTCTATTTTCTCTGTAACTAAGCAGGACCCATGGTGCCTCCCAGGGACAGACTCCCTGTAACTCCTCTCTGAAGTACCCGGATAATAGTATCTTATGCCTGTTTTCTGAGCTTTTCATATGCTAAAACCACCACCAAATGGAAGAAATAAACTACTTGATGATCATGAGCAAATAGCCCCCAGAATTACTGGTACCTATAAAGAAAGCTGGGAGAAGGCAATGGCAACCCACTCCAGTGGCTTGCCTGGAAAAATCCCATGGGCGGAGGAGCCTGGTGGGCTGCAGTCCATGGGGTCGCTAAGAGTTGGACATGAGTGAGCGACTTCACTTTCACTTTTCACTTTCCTGCATTGGAGAAGGAAATGGCAACCCACTCCAGTATTCTTGCCTGGAGAATCCCAAGGATGGGGGAGCCTGGTGAGCTGCCATCTATGGGGTCGCACAGAGTCAGACACGACTGAAGCAAATTAGCAGCAGCAGCAGCATAAAGAAAGCTGAGCGCCGAAGAATGGATGCTTTTGAACTGTGGTGTTTGAGAAGACTCTTGGGAGTCCCTTGGACTGCAAGGAGATCCAACCAGTGCATCCCAAAGAAGATCAGTCCTGAATATTCATTGGAAGGACTGATGTTGAAGCTGAAACTCCAATACTTTGGCCACCTGATGTGAAGAACTGACTCATTTGAAAAGACCCTGATCCTGGGAAATATTGAAGGCGGGAGGAGAAAGGGATGACAGAGGATGAGATGGTTGGATGGCATCACCAACTCAGTGGACATGAATTTGAGTAGGCTCCAGGAGTTGGTGATGGACATGGAAGCCTGGCGTGCTGCAGTCCATGGGGTCTCAAAGAGTCAGACATGACTGAGCAACTGAACTGAATTGAAGAAATGATAATGTCAACTGCCTGTTACCTCACCATCAAAATTAGAGAATTGCACATTAGCCGATCACACACCCTGGGACATCCTTCCCTCATCTGGTCTTTATAAATAGTTTTCTGAAATCCATGGGGAAGTTCAGGGGCTTTTTGAGCACAAGTCAGCCATTCTTGATGCATGAAAAGTGAAGTCACTCAGTGGTGTCTGACTCGTTGCAACCCCATAGACTGTAGCCTCCCAGGCTCCTCTGTCCATGGGAATTTCCAGGCAATGGTACTGGAGTGGGTTGCCATTTCCTTCTCCAGGAGATCTTCCCAACCCAGGGCTCGAACCCTGATCTCCCGCATTGTAGACAGACACTTTACCGTCTGAGCCAGCAGGGAAGTCCTGCTGCATGGCCCTGCAAAAACCTTTCTCTACCCAAACATTGGTGTTTCAGTATTGTTTGGCCTCACTGTGCATCCGGCACAAAAATTTGCATTCTGTAACATCTCTAGTTATTTTTCTTTATGAAACTTTGAATGTAATGATTGCATTTATTGAGAGAAATTTGCTTAAAATGCTCATGAAACACTAGGCTTAGTCTATTATCATTTTGGTTAAAGGAAACAGAGGGAGCAATGGAATCTTCATGAAAAAAATATTTAATACCACAGATGGTACCCTCCATATGGGAAAGCATATTTGGGTTGTTAAGTATTGTGTCTCTGGCCTGACCAGAGCACATTAAACCCCAGTTAAAATCAAATTTCATGTCAAAGCACCTTTGAAAGAGAAATAGTGAAATTCCAAAGGGGGAAGGTGCATAGAACAGATTAATAAAACCCATTTGAAGGTGTTTGAAACACTGTTACACGTTGAGGATGTGACTTTGGTGAGTGAGAATGGCTAAAAATGCCACTTGAACTAACTTGCCACTTGAATTATCACTTTTTAAAATCTTATATTAAATATGAAGAGAAAAATTAAAGGTATATAATTTTTCTGAAAGCTTCTCAGTGTTTGGGCAGAGAAAACCAGACTATGTCTTTTTAAGGGATATTGGTTTATAGTACATTTATTCTTATGTTATAGACCATTAGTATTATAGAACATCATATTAAAACAATATTCAAATTGAACTAACTCTAAGCCCTCCATTTAACATGGGAGAAATGGAGCATTTCCTTTTAATTATTTGCAGGTATTATCTCCTAAATTAGATAGTGACTCTTAAAAAAAAAAAAAAGTCTTATTTTGCACTGCATTGTAGTGTCAGATAAACTCAAAAGAAGCTTTACTTTAGATGTGAATATCTGTTGAATGAAGGATGTGGCTGATGTGGAACTGGAGGGTAATCCTAGTCACATGATGCTTCTAGGATACTATAAGGAATACTCACCTACGAGATTCGAGCTTTGACGAACACTTAAGGGAAAACATGGTAGTACTAACTAGGTCTATGACTTAATCACACTATAGCATGTATCTTCCAGTTTCACCTCTATTACAAGTGGAACTCAATTTTTAACCCTGAAATTCTATTATCCAATGAAAAATGTTCTGATATAAAGTAATTTTTTGCTGATTCTGACAGATTCTAGAGCCATAGGCAATTCTGTTAATATTACAATGAACTCTAATGGATAATAACAGCTGTCAACTCTACTTTGATAGAACTCTTTTCAATTTTTTTAAGAGTTAAAAAGCTGAAGAAAGAAAATATCAGAGAAGATAAGGCAAAAACCATCCAGTCACAATGACAGGTCCTTAATACTTGCAATTCAATGTCTGCTGATTCATTTAATAATCATTTGTTAAATGTCTACTGTACACATGACTCTTTCTCTAAGGCCACGTATTTTTCTAAAGTCCTAACCTATACACGAACCACGTTACCTTTCCTCCTCCACTACTGACTACATGCTCTGTAATTGGAGAAGCATTAATTTTATCTTGAATGTGATCTCTTAGCAACAGGTAAGTGAGGGAAAAGAAAGTTGAAAATTGCAACTCTGACTCCAAACTGCAAAGTGAAGACAATTTTCTGTAAAGTCCATTTAATTTAAAATCTCTTTTCTGCCTCTCAGACAGCCTTCCAACTAAGCACTGCTATTAAAGCACTGCTCATTCCACCTCACCAAGAATTGCTCTCCTGGTTGTTAAGATGACTCACCGCCAAGTACACTAGACTGAAGCTGCCACATGGATATTATATTTATTGCCAATATGCAGGGAAAAGGATGAGAACAAGTAAAATGTCTAGTGTCCCTGCATTGCCAGAGGAAAATAATAACGTGCCAGGTTTACACAGCATCCCTCAAAGGAGTGTCTTAATTCCTCATAAAAGCCACAAGGGGTGATAAAATATATTACTATACTATCTGAGAAACGGAATTCTAAATTAAAGATCTTTAACCACATCCAAAATCAAAGAAAGTCAACTTGAGAATTATAATCAAAAGGTAACTATCTTCACTAATGACCATGTGAGTTAAAAGGCTCTGAAATAATATGTAAACAAAATTCTAATTTTATAAGTATTGTGTGTCTTATGGAATTAATTGTATCTCCAAAAGATATGCTGAAGTCCAAACTACCCCCTCCCATTATAGGATGTGAACTTATTCAGAAATCCAGTCTTTGCAGATGTAATTATGTTAAGATGTTCTCACACTGGACCCTTATTCAATAGGCCTGGTATCCTTGTAAGAACAGGGAAGACAATGTGAAGACAGACACGCATGATGAATGTCACGTGGTGATAGAGGTAGAGCGGGAGCACTGCAGCGGGAAACCAAGGAGAGTCAAGGAATGCTACCACCACCAGAAGTTAAAAAGAGGCCAGGAACAAGTCTGTAGAGAGACAATGGAGGAACAGTGGTTGCTAACCCTTGATTCTGGGCTTTTATCCTCCAGAACTGCAAAAGAATAAACTTCTGCTGTTTTAAGCCACCACCCCCCAACCCTACCCACAACATCCTCCACCCATACATATGCCAAAATAAGAATACTACATGGATATGTGTCAGTGTTTAAAGTTGTTATCTCTGGATGAAAGGAGAGAATGTGACTCTACGCGCATGTTGTTTCCAAACTTTCTAGATTAAATATGTCATTCTGTTGTATGTAATAAATAATCACACAAGGGCTTGTCTCTAGCATGGCTAAGTGGACAGAAGCAAAACTTTTATCTGATTTTCTTCTTTTCATAATCTAAATGTTTTTGTACCTAACAGTCTAAGTTTTTATTTTGAAAGCAGTACTGATAGTTAAATATGGGCCAAAACAAAATGCTGGGTCCCTTTACCTGTTTTTTGAAATGTAGAAAACCTGCTTTTACATTGTAAAAGACATGTACAAAAGTCCTGAACATTCAAATCATCCTAAGCATTCAACACATTTTTATAGACTTTGCATCAGTACAACATCAAACTTAAAAATAATACATACTTTTCAGTTGGAACTGGATTAAATCTCTTCTCCAAGGATTACTGGCTATATGATTTGGGGAGGATTGCTAAATCTCTCTTAATCTCAGATTCTTCATCTACAAAATGGCAATATTTATGAAAAATTTACATTCCCTGAGATGTCATAATATATTGAACAATTAACATATGAGAATTGCTTAGCTCAAAGTCTAGCACATGCATGCTCATTAAATATTAGATAGTATTAATAATACTATGGGCTTTCCTGATAGCTCAGTTTGTAAAGAATCTGCCTGCAATGCAGGAGACCTGGATTTGATCCATTGGGTTGGGACGATCCCCTGGAGAAGGGAAAGGCTACCCACTCCAGTATTCTGGCCTAGAGAATTCTGTATAATCCTTGGAGTTGCAAAGAGTTGGACACAACTGAGCAAATTTCACTTTTAATAACATTATACCGTACATTCTGTGACAATTTAAAGAATGAACTACTCTGAGTATCTATCCCCTTGTTATAAAGGAGATAACATTATTTAAAATCAATATCTATTGCTTTGAATGTAAGCACAACCATTTTTTTTGTGTTTGTTTGTGGTTTAGTTGCTAAGTCATGTCTGTCTTTTGCAACCCATGGACTGTAGCCCACCAGGATCCTCTGCCATGGGATTTTGCAAACAAGAATACTGGAGTGGTTTGACATTTCCTTCTCCAGCGGATCTTCCTGACACCGGGATTGAACCCAGGTCTCCAGCACTGCAGGCAGGTTCTTAACCAACTGAGATACCAGGGAAGCCCTTTATTTGTGCAGTCTCTTTTAAAAGTTACTTAACCTAAAAATCAGTTTGTTCAACTTTGAAATGGAAAAAATAATACATATCTCATTTGGATAGTTTTAGAAAAATAATAATAATGATAATTACTATCATTTAATGAATCTGATGATGTTCAGACCCTGGATTAAACACCGTGTGCATAGTAGTATATGCAATCCTTGCAAAATCTTCATGAATTATTTTGAGGAATCAATCCATAAAAATTAAATGTAGGTGTACCACATACATCTAATAGAATAATTAGAAATGATGTATTAGTTACTTTGTATTAAAATTATAGTATCATCTGGTTATTTAAATAAGTTTTTGAAGGAAAAGATACACGTACATTCTCCCTGCAATTATGGCAATCCACTTGGCCCACAGCTTTGATAAATGCTTTGAATAAATGAAAACATGAATGAGTGAAGGAATTAATGAATCAATAGTAACCTGTCTGGAGGTATTTGAGTTTTCAGCTATGCTAAAGATTTGTGGGTTTAGCACAATCCTTTTAAAATTGCATTTTAATCTTAGTTCTCTCAGTATCTTTTCAGACATCCAATAAGGATTAACTCAGGATATATTACATTATACATACATATAATTGCATAAACACATATGGTTTCTATATGAATATACTACATATAGTATATATTAATAAATTGTATGCAGCATCAAATTGTATGCCAAAAATAACAACAAAACAGTGTTTCCTTCAATATTTTTAAAACTATGAAAACATGAAACAACTTTACTTTGCCTAAAGTCCCTGTTGCACTTCATACCAATCAAAAGCACACGTGAAAAATCAGGTTTCATGGGACATACACACAGAAACACAAAATTACATTTTGTATGGCCCTGTGGCATTTTGACAAAATGGCCCTGAAAAGAATATGAAGAAAGAGTATGAGGAGTGGATCATGAATGTAGAAGGAAATTGTTTTTATTGATTTTCATTGGCACTACAGTTCATAACACAGGAACTAAATTTATGAAATCAGTTGTAATTTTGGCTCTGAGAGGCAGGCTACCTTTAGCGTCCAGAAGGCTGCCTCTCATATCCTTCTGATTATTAATTTCTGAGTTTCATACCTTTTTCTGATGTTCAAATGATAAAAACCAGGACAAAATAAAGGAAATTAGATATTTTAAAAGAACAAGAAAACTATTATTTTTAGAAACATCCTCTAACAAGATCTTAGGATCTATATTGGTGCTTCTATGTATTATTTAATTTCTTTTGCACACAAGGCTAACCTGTTACAACAGTAAAAATTCAACTTGGAAACACAGAGACAGAATGCAATAACCTTACTGCTTCAGATTTATCCTATTGTTCTAGGAGGCTCTCTGAATTTTTTTAAATGTTGGAAATTATACATTTATAATAGATGGTTATCATACTGTCAATGGCTTTTGGTTTTCTCATACCTTTATAGAAGCCAAATTTCATATACTATCTTTAATATAGCAAATATGTGTAATATACAAACTATGTGAATCTGAAAGAATCTGTAAGGATCCTTTCTTTGGATGTTAAACAGTTACTGAATCCACTGTTCCTCTCCCTTGTGTACGGTTCTATTTCCATTTGCTTTCTGACACATTATTAAATGCAATCAAAAAGCAGAGTGTTTCCTGGAGCAGAAGAGAAGCAGAGGGAAATTATGTTACTCAGAATATCCTAAATTCAATAAACAAAGTCTCTGTGTATATGCACAACCAATTTAACCATGTTGACTCAATTGGTCAATCAATTCTGATTTAAAACAAAGGTCAGCTCAGCCAAACTAGCAATCAATTAAAAAAAAAAAGCACACAATAAACCATTCACTTTCAGTGTGCATGTTTTGAATATTATAGGTGATGCAATTATTCCAGAAAAAAAAAACTCTAATTATATAACACTGAGTTTAAAATTATTGAAATGTAGACTTCTTTTTTAAAAAATATTCTTTTTACTCTTTCTTGCCTCAGGATATTTTTTTAAGTACAAAAGAAAGAAATTAAGTTCAAGTAGACATGTTTTTCTTTGAGAAAATATAGATACATTTTATAATGAAGGAAAACAAATATGATTTTATATTTTCTGATCGTTGTAATCTCAGAGACTACACAAATTAGGATCTGCTAGAGAAAATAGGGCTTCTTAGGTGATGCTAGTGGTAAAGAATCCACCTGCCAATGCAGAAGAGACAAGAGACATGGGTTTGATCCCTGGGTTGGGACAATCCATTTGAGTAGGAAATGGCAACCCACTCCAGTATTCTTGCCTAGAAAATTCCATGGACAGAGGAACCTGGTGGGCTACAGTCCATGGGGTCCCAAAGAGTTGGATACAACTAGAAAAAAAAAAGATTCACTCTCTAGAAAACAATTAAAATTATAATCTTTAGATTTTGCATCATCATATCACTATCTGAACACCTTATACATTACATGACCAAAAAAAAAAAAGGCAAATTAAAAAAACAAAAGTTTCATGAACCATGCAGTGTTTGGAGAAAACCTAGCATACCAATTATCACCTGATAACTTCTGCTAAAATAGACTTTACAATAAAATAACAAATATTCAGTCCATGGGACACCAAAAATGTGCAAAACACCAAGTGGTAAAAAAAAAAAAATACAGACTGTAATTCAAAGCTTTATTAAAACCTATGCGTGGTCTAGTATTTTATAGTCCATAGAAACCAACATGACAATAAAGAGAAGTCAGTGAAGAGCCCAGGCATGTTCTTTCAAAGAGAAGACTGTACTATGAAATGGTTATAACTTGGATTCAGAGAGGTCTGGATAGCAACCAAGATTCCTTCTTACAAGTGAAATAAACTTGCACAAGTTACTTAATAGCCTGAGTCTTGTTTTATTGAGAATAATGAAAAAATTTCCCTAAATTTGTAATGATATTTAACCCAAATAATGTGTGCCATGTGCTTCGTACAGAGAATATTCAAAATTAGCATTTGATAAACAGCTATTATCAGTATATCAGTATTGCCTATTAAGTAAGTGAGCTAAATCAACAATTTCATCCATAGGCTGGGGGTTTCCTGTTCTTCTAAGGAAAATATAATGAAGAATCACCAATTTATATATTTATAATCAGATTACAAGAAGAAATTGCATACTATCATTCAAATACACTGAAGTTGAATATTTTTAGACTTTGGAGGTGGTAGGAAATTATTGTTCTTGGGGAGTATTTAAAACTTAAGGCATATGGGCAGTATTAAAAATATACTCAGAAGTAGCCCAAGAAGACAGCAAAGGCTTGATAAAATGAGCTTTGGCGGATGTCCAATAACAAATAATAAAAACTATCCCCTTAAGGGGCTTTAATGAAATGTTTGGCCACTATGGGCCATCCAAACAATATGGCAATACACAAGACAAAAGCATTTAAGAATCTAATGGTACTGGGAGCTCTTTGGAGATATAAGAATTAGAAGTGTCTCTCTCTTTTAAATTAAATGCTAGAAAATTACAATTAAGTAACCTTAAATAAATTAACTCTTACTGGGTGGGCTCTTAGCTATTTAAACATTAAGGGAAGTAATTTCTACCATAGATAGGTATTTAGCCCCATAACCAAGATTGGGTACCATGCATCCACAAACCATCTGTGTTTTATCTGTATATATAAGCAAAGGAAAATGAACCAACTACCAGGTGCAACTGATTTATTCTTCACAGAATTTAGCCAGACTAGTATAAAATTGTATGTAAAGATAAAGGTAACTTTTAATAGAAAACAACACAATCTCTACATTTTTTGGTCTGATATGCCTGACCAAGCATATGTGCTGTTACAACCACAAAAAGGCAGGCTGATTCCAGCTTTCATTACGCCTGAATAATTGTGGAGTTTTCCAAGCCATTTTGCCTCTCTGTAGCTTAATCTCTTCAACCTGTAGAAAGAATCTAGAGTAAATTATTTCTAAGGTTACTTTCAACTCAATTATTTTGTACATGTAAGAAAAGAATACTTCATATAGTAAACATATACAGAATATTTCAGCTATATAAATCATTGGAGATTAGACAATATAAGATTAATAAGAAAATACTATTTTTGATTATAATTCCTTTGGGTTATAAGAGCATAAATTTGAATTTAGATATTTAATTCAACTTCCTTGTCCTAAGTATAAATTACTATTTACCTTAGTTAGTAGCTCAATCCTGTCCAACTCTTTGCAACCCCATGGACTATAACCCACCAGGTTCCTCTGTTCGTGGGATTCTCCAGGCAAGAATACTGAAGTGGGTTGCCATTCCCTTCTCCAGAGGATCTTCCTGACCCAGGGATTGAACCTGGGTCTCCTGCATTGCAGGCAGATTCTTTATTGAGTGAGCTATAGGAAGACCCTTAGAATATTGTAAAAATGACAATGTATGGCTCCCTAATTCAATTTAAGGAGCATATTGTTTTGCTATATAGTCAAAACTAATTTGGATGATTTGGGAGGGGCAAATAAAATAACACTGAAATGACATATAGAGCTTAATAATTAGAAAAAACACTTATGTAAATTATAATAAATATTATGAATAAGTATAGCAATTTATACAATTGTACTGTCATGTTCTTAAAGAATGTCAAAATAAAGCTGAAGGACCACACCTGAAATGATTTTAAAAATTAATAATTGCACAATGTAGTTAGAAATGCTATTAAGTAAAAAATACTTTGATTTGACTACTTAAAATACATGTTTAAGAAGTTATATAAGTCATATAGATACTAGTTGTATGAAAGACTTACGGAATGTTTCTTCTCAGACAGATTTGCTTCATAATTGGTTATTTCAAGTTAATTCAAATATAAATAGCCATAACTTCTAAAACAAAATTTAAAGCAAGCAAATATGAACATGATCTAAAGGAATAATGATGATATATAAAATCAAGATAACTATCATATCAAATGTAAATTCTAAGAAACATGGTGGAAATGTTTATGAATCATTGAGTTTCTCTGAATAAAGGGGAAAGTTGCTGCAATTTCTATTGAGTCTTGTACTAGGGCCTGTGTTTTTGCCACATAAGAATGAAACAATAGGTTTTAGATCTACAGTCAGTTACATGTGGCAATGAGTGTCAGCTGTAAATAGCCTCACAATTCTGTGCATCACTGCCTCTGTTGATTCTTCAACTTGGCTCTGCTTATTCTATTGTTCCCCTTTTGAATGAGTATCTAGAATCCCCTACTCAAAGACTCTATTATTATCTGAAGCATATTTGTCTATATGAGAGACTATTTATTAGGTTTGCCACTAGATTGCCAGCACAGTTGGTGTGAAAAACTGCCAGGCAATTAACTTTTTCATTCAGTAATTTCCAAAATATTACCTAGATTGTAAGAAGGTCTTTTACCTTTTTAATAAATCACTTATCAAATTATATTTATTGTCCTCAGGAAGCTCATTAAAATAAAAGCAATAAAAATTTAGAAAACTATCTTTATAACTAAAGGTCATATATATCATTTACATTTCAGCTGAATGCACTCTGAATAAAGAGGTGATTACTATTTGTTAGGTTTATAGGTTTTTGATTAAAATTAACTTTGACAGACTGCCATAAGTAAATGAATATTTAAGAAATCAGTTAATATTGCTTATACACCATCAACAATATTTACACAGATTCCAAAGGAATTGACCATTGAGAATACTCAATCAAACAGAATGAATTGAAAGAAAGAATACAGTAGTAACTCTTTAAGTGAAAATGTGGGACACTTGATTCTTTGCACAGATATATATCTGGTTGGGATTAACTAGTGGAAGGTTCCTACTTATGTTCTTATTTTCTCTGTGTGTGTACTGACTGTGTTATAGCAAGCCAAAATTTTCCCCAGGGCTTCTAATAAAAATATTTCAGTGTGCAAATTGTTATTTCATAGCAGGTTCTTGTTCAGAATGTCACTGCTTTCAGTTGTCAAAGTTCATTTCTACCTAATTAGATATTTAAATCCTAAGAATCTTCTGTGAATACCTAGTAAAAGTTTTTTTTTCAACTCCTATTATGCTTTCTTAAGGCATTTAGAGTTACAAGTGTGACTTTTCCAATAAGAATATTTTTAACCAAAAAAGAAAAAAAATTTTTTTAATCAAGTAAGATTTTTAAATGATGTATTTTTTAAACGATTGCCCTTGTCCTCTTTCATAGCACATATACTGCTACTTTGGCAGTTGAGTTCAGTAACAGTATCAGATTCCTATGTGCCAATTAGCATGTGATCTTCATTATCGGGTGTATCATTAGAATCCAACTCACTCACAGGCACAAACAGCAACATTTTATTTACTCTCTAATCATTGGAACAGGCAAGCAAATATATGTTTATATGTAGAAATTCACACAATTAACTATTGAATGCCTGGGTTTTCTACCTGAATCATGACTGTGAAAAGTGACAATGTTTATCTAACAGATTGTACTTTAGGAACAAGTTCTCATTTTTTCTATTTTCCATAATGATTTTACTTTGAAGAAAATCAGAGACAAGATGACTATTTAAGTAGAATCAGAAAAATAATACCAATTTTTTCTGGTAGGTGCAGGAGAACAAGATAATATGACTAAGCTCTTCTACTTATGAAAAGCAAAATGGTTTTGCTGGCAAAACCAGAGAGTAAGACGGAAAAAGTCTCACATGTTTATTTTAAATAAAGCACATCTAGGTGTGCTTTTATGAATGGAGTTAAACAAATACCAAATTTGTTAATAAATAAAAATATTTTTTCAAAATATTGACATTTTCTAAAAATAAACATGGAGAAGGAAATTGCAACCCACTCCAGTGTTCTTGACTGGAGAATCCCAGAGATGGGAGAGCCTGGTGGGCTGCCGTCTGTGGGGTCACACAGAGTCGGACACGACTGAAGGGACTTAGCAGCAGCAGCAAAAATAAACAAATTATTAATAGGTACATGATGTAATTGAAATATTCATCAACAACCATACATATGTATAAAACTTGACTTATTTGTATGTTTGATTAATGGATGAAAACTTAAGACAATGTCATAGAGAGAAAATACAAATATCCAGTGTTTATAAAGATGAAAGTGACATCTAGAATCTGTCCATAAAAATGATGTCTCCTTTTCACACTAGAACATGGTTGTGTTCCAGGGGGGTGAGTATCTCCAACTACAGTCCTAGTGTTTAATGACATTAACAATTAGGTGAACATCTAACATTCCTTTATAAACAAGATTCAAAGCAAGAATTTGACGTTCTCTTTATCTTGGATTCAGATACCTTCAGTATAATGCGAAATTTGTAATTAACTGATTAAACACATTCTTTTGACTCTCCCATTATTTTTTAGTCCACTGCTAGGACACATTCTTAGCCTCAAGGAAAAACATTACTAACTACAAATAATTTAGTTATAAAATTTAAAAATTAATTATAATGCTGTGCCAATCATTGATCTAGTGCTTCTTCTTTGACAAAGATGAGGGGGCATCTCCTGTGAAAGTACTTTAAGGAGATTACATTTATATTATGTTATATTATAAGGCTCAACTCAATAACTTAATATGATGCCAGATGTTTACTGACATGAATAAAATAGTTGTCATTTGAAGTTTTCAAAGTCTGCTACTACCCAAAGTCATTAAAGCCTAGTATTAGAATTTTAAAGGCCTATTCTCACCCAAAGCTTTTGTAGACCCCAATATATTTACCTACTACATGAGAAATCTTGAAAACTAGCATTCATAAATCTTAAAGTATTATGCAAGTTAGGATCTACTAAATTTCTTTGAAATTTAAAAACTTTAACAAAGAAAATGCTTTATAAACTTAAAATATAATCTCAAAACATAACTAAACCTTTTTTTATTCTGGTGGGAGGAAAATATTAAAACATAATATTTCACTTGAAGATGAATCATATAAAAGAAATTAAAATATCAGTTAAGGAGAAAAGGAGCAAAGGTAATTAATTAAAATGAGTGATTTTCCATGTCAAATCTATACTTGCTATCATGAAACATAAATGCTTTGTTTTTCATATGTTCCCATAATGTCTACGGACAAAAGACATAGTGATAATGTCATATAATAATATTAAAAAAGAAAGCAAAAACAAGACATTGACAGCAGTTAGAAAATAACATGAAATGGGATGAAACTAAAATTATGGCAGGTTGATCAAAACATTTAATGAATATCCTACACTTCATCTTATAAAACAGTAAAACATTAATTAACAAATCATTATTGGGAAAAATTCAAATAATCAACAGTTCTAAAGAGAAATCTGTGATTATATTAGCCTAACTAGAATCAACAAAAAGGCACTAAGGACGTATCAGACCAGATGCACCCATCTGATACTTTTAACCATTTTGCCTTTCCCACATAATAGCACCATGTGGAGGAACCAAAATCTTTATTCTCCCTGATCTAATGGCATTCAGATTACCATGGTTCAGCAGGTAAAAAAATCTGCCTGTGATGCAAGAAACACAGGAGACGAGGTTTCCATCCCTGGGTCAGGAAGATCCCCTGGAGAAGGAAATGGCAACCTACTGTGATTTTCTTGCCTGTATAAATCCTATGAACAGAGGAGCCTCGCGGGTCACAGTTCAGTCTTTTACTGAGTCAGACACAACTGAACGACTAATCTCACATACACACATACACACACACACACCACCATGAGGAGGAACCAGATTCTTTAGTCTTGCTAATCTAATGGCAGTCAGATTACTTCCATTAAGTGAGTCAAGCTAAACTATTCAATTCCTTATCTCCTTATAGAGAATGTAGGTTTTGAAAGAATTTTAAAATATGTTAGGTCCTACGTAACTCAAAAGACAGCTCCTTACACAGTTGGTGTGGTTTAAAATCAAGACATCGCTCACTCAAATTCCTAACCATTGTAAAGCTCAGTCTGTATCTCCTTGCTTGTTGTAACTCCATCTGTAAGATTAATAATCAACTCTTTATGGACACTTTCACTTGGACATGTTATTAATCTTCAATATTTCTTACTGATGTGAAATATGCTATAGCTATTATGATTTTCCATGTTCTCAGGAAATTCTACTTTGATGGTTGGATCAAAAGTTGTGCGAGAGTCCAAGCTTTGCCCTGTTTCATGTGAATATTTTATTCTCATTACTGCTGAAAATAATTTTTAAAAAACAGGAAGTTTTAATTGAGTAACCTATT
>NW_011494708.1:8442465-8450147 GCF_000754665.1 Bison bison bison | reverse complement strand
CAAATCACTTCAGTTCAGTTGCTCAATCATGTCCAAATCTGCTATTCCATGGAATGCAGCATGCAAGGATTCCCTGTCCATCACCAACTCCTGGAGTTTACTCAAACTCATGTCCATCCAGTCGGTGATGCCATACAACATCACATCCTCGGTCATTCCATTTTCCTCCTGCCTTTAATCTTTCCCAGCATCAGGGATTTTCAAATGAGTCAGTTCTTCACATCAGGTGGCCAAAGTTCTGGAGTTTCAGCTTCAGCATCAGTCCTTCCCATGAATATTCAGGACTGATTTCCTTTAGGATGGACTGGTTGGATCTCCTTGCAGTCCAAGGGACTCTCAAGAGTCTTCTCCAACACCACAGTTAAAAAGCATCAATTTTTCATTGCTCAGCTTTCTTTATGGTCCAATTCTCACATCCATACATAACCACTGGAAAAACCATAGCCTTGACTAGACGGACCTTTGTTGGTAAAGTAATGTCTTTGTTTTCTAATATGCTGTCTAGGCACGTCATAACTTTTCTGCCAAGGAATAAGAGTCTTTTAATTTCATGGCTGAAGTCACCATCTGCAGTGATTTTGGAGCCTAAAAAAGTAAAGTCTCTCACTGTTTTCATTGTTTCCCCCATCTACTTGCCATGAAGTGATGGGACTAGATGCCATGATCTTACTTTTCTAAATGTTGAGTTTTAAGCCAACTTTTCACTCTTCTCTTTCACTTTCATGAAGAGGTTCTTTAGTTCTTCACTTTCGCCATAACGATGGTGTCATCTGCATATCTGAGGTTATTGATGTCTCTCCCCGCAATTTTCATTCCAGCTTGTGCTTCATCCAGCCAGGCATTTCTCATGATGTGCACTGCATATATGTTAAATAAGCAGGGTGACAATATACAGCCTTGACGTACTCTTTTCCCTATTTGGAACCAGTCTGTTGTTCCATGTTCTAAATGTTGCTTCTTGACCTGAATACAGATTTCTCAGGAGGCAGGTCAGTTGGTCTGGTATTCCCATCTCTTAAAGAATTTTCCAGTTTGTTGTGATCCACACAGTCGAAGGCTTTTGCATAGTCAATAAATCAGAAGTACATGTTTTTCTGAAGCTCTCACGTTTTTTCGATGATCCAACAGATGTTGGCAATTTGATTTCTGGTTCCTCTGCATTTCCTAAATCTAGCTTGAACATCTAGAAGTTCACACTTCACATACTGTTGAAGCCTGGCTTGGAGAATTTTGAGCATTACTTTACTACCGTGTGAGATGAGTGCAACTGTGCAGTAGTTTGAGCATTCCTTGGCGTTGCCTTTATTTGGGATGAATGAAAACATACCCTTTCCAGTCCTGAGGGCACAGCTGTTTTCAAAATTTGCTGACATATTGAATGCAGCACTTTCACAGCATCATCTTTTAGGATTTGAAATAGCTCAACTGGAATTCCATCACCTCCATTAGCTTTGTTTGTAGGGCTGCTTCCTGAGGCCCACTTGACTTCACATCCCAGGATGTCTGGCTCTAGGTGAGTGAGCATACCATAGTGGTTATCTGGGTCATGAGGATCTTTTTTGTATAGTTCTTCTGTGTATTCTTACCATCTCTTCTTAATATCTTCTGCTTCTGTTAGGTCCATACCATTTCTGTTCTTTATTGTACCCATTTTTGCATGAAATATTCCTTTGGTATCTCTAATTTTCTTGAAGAAATCTCTAGTCTTTCCCATTTTATATCTTTTTAATTATAGGGGACTGGAATGCAAATGATGGAAATCAAGAGATACCTGGAATAATAGGCAAATTTGGCACTGGAGTACAAAATAAAGCAAGTCAAATATTAACAGAGTTTTGCCGAGAGAACACACTGGTCATAGCAAATACCCTCTTCCAACAACACAAGAGAAGACTCTACACATGGACATCACCATGGAATATCAGTATCATGGTGGCCAATACTGAAATCAGATTCATTATATTCTTTGCAGCCAAAGATGGAGAAGCTCTATACAGTCAGCATAAACAAGACTAGGAGCTGACTGTGGCTCAGATCATGAACTCCTTATTGCCAAATTCAAACCATATTGGAGAAAGTAGGGAAAACCACTAGACCATTCAGGTATGAACTAAAGGAAAACCCTTACTATTATAAAGTGGAAGGGACAAATAGATCCAAGGGATAAGATCTGACAGACAGAGTGCCTGAAGAACTATGGGTGGAGGTACTTGACATTGTACAAGAGGCAGGGATCAAGACCATCCCCAAGAAATATAGAGGCAAAAAGGCAAAATGATTGTCTGAGGAGGCCTTACAAATAGCTGAGAAAAGAAAAGATGCAAAAAGCAAAGAAGAAAAGGAAAGATATACCCATTTGAACACAGAGTTCCAAAGAATAGCAAGGAGAGATAAGAAAGCCTTCCTCAGTGATCAGTTTTTTAAATGTATTTTGTTTAATGGCATGGGAAAATCAAAAGAATTATAAAATATATCTCTAACTCCTACACAGTAAAATGTAGCTGTCCAGACAGAGTGTGTATCCTTGACAGGAACACTTTTAGGTGACAAACAGCAATTGAGTGTTAAGTACCAAGTGTCATAAAGTTACAACAAAAAAGAGAATAAAGAGAATACAGTAACATGATAAGAGCTGGGAAGACTCACCAAATGATTAAGAAATCAAACTGAGTTGTGACATGTGAAAAGGAAGCAAGTTAGTGGCCTTGTGAGAAGGATGATGTAGGCGGAGGAAATTGCAAGGACAAATGCGTGGAAGCAAGAGTAATTTGTTCTGTTTGGGGGACACGATGTAAAGTTTGGAAAGATAGGTTGAAGAAAGTCTGAATGAGATTAGAATTTTGGGTAGGGCTGGGGGTGAAGAACTTTGAATGAGAGCAGTGGCATTATGGAAATGGTCTTTTCACAGGCTTAGTCTGGTGCTAGGTATGCTGAATTGTGGAAATGAGAAGACAGGGAAGCAGAGAGAACAGCTGGGGAGACTGACAGAGTTCATGTCAACAACGAGGGGAGTGAAAATGAAGGGGAGTACGTAGCTTCACTTTTTGCTTTTATAAGTCATATCTGCTTTTTAACATCTATAAGAAACACATAAACTGCCAACAGAAAAGGTATCCTAAGTGTTGTAAAGAGAGCAATCTGGAAAATGGTTTCTCAAAAAAAGCCATCAAAGCTCTGCTAAAAAAGTAATTCAGTTCCTGAAGGAGAGATAGCAGTCACAACATAACATTTAACTACTTAAAAGCAAAAAAGTTGAGGGGGAAGAGGAGAAAAATCACTAAGTGAAAAAAATTATGAAATCTGTCTTTATTCTGAAGGGATATGATTTGATATTATTTTCATTTGTTCTTTTCCTTAGATGAAAACTGAAATTCAATCTAACAGAAGCGATTACTAAGATAAGCCATGTGATTAGATGCTGGCAGCATCAGCGTCATATTCAACAACATTTACAGTGTGTCAGAAACAAAGGCCCTTTCATAGTTGCACATGCAGATAAACTTTATAGGATCACTCGTGCTTGTTAGAATTTGCTGATTCCTGGTCACTTATTACATTTTTACTTACTAAAGAGTGACCTGAGGGCAAAGTCTAGATAACTGGAACTCTAATGTCCCTTGAGAAAAGATGTATTTTTAAATCTTTTCTTCACAAAATGATCTTTGGATTGAAATCACTGCATTATTGCTTACTACCTCTCAATAAAATTGAATAAAAAATCTTCAAGCACATTGTAAACTCCAAGAGTCTATAAGTTCTTGAAGTTCAGTATAACAATGATAAAATCCTTTCTGTGGTTTTAAAATGCTTAATGGTGAGGATATTACCACTTAGACAGTACTTATAAAATTCCATGTTAGGTCAATAAAATCTCAAAACATTGGTCCTGAGATCATTATATAGAGAGGACATTCTAGGCTAAACCAAGGTTGATAGGCAGTTGGCATACGATCCCATTTCTACATCACTTGAACCCATCCCTACACCTATCTCATACACAAAGCCAGCTGCTATATTCAGTACCAAGACACAAAAAATTCCAATAGGCTTCTATTAGTATATAAAGAAATAATCTTAATACTTAGCTCAGATAATTGCCAAATTATTTTTTTCTTCTGAAACAATAGACAAAATAATTTATTAGAATGCCACTGATAAGCAAATTAATGCCATAAAATTCAAATATCAACATCACAGAACTAACGGTCATCTATTTCTTGATGAAGCTATATGAAATGATTGAGATATCATGAACCACTTTCCCCCTCTACACACACACACACACAAATATGCTAAATTAAAAAAGATCAAGTCTGTTCCTGTTTAAGACAAAGTGTAAGATTTTTCTTCAGAAGATTGCATACCTGTGAAGTGTCAACTCAAGATTGCTATTTTTATTCTGGGAAGGTTTAAGTTCTGCTGCAACCCATGAGAAGCATGTGAGCTAGTGCTGTTTTATTGTACTTGTTAAGAACTACTATTAAAACAAAGGGTGTTACTGAAGTATTGTAATATATAGATATAGAAGTTGAATCAAACTCTATTGTAATTCTAAGATGGCAACTTAACTATATGATAAAAAAAGAAAAAAAAACCCTACATAAAATTTAGACATATTACACAATGGCAGTAAATTACTTTTCTCTAACTTCAGCATGTTCTAGCAAGGCATTCTATCCATACAGCTCTGCAGCTGCTATGTTTAAAGTATGTATGGTTCAATCATTCATTCACCAAACATTGATAGCTTAACTCAGATGCTAAGCTTTTAGAGCACTAGTGACTGGGGACACACAGATCCATGAGACATAATCTCCATCTTCAAAAAACTCACTGTTCAGTTGGAGAGAGAGTTGTGTAAACAGATCATTATAATAGAGTGAGATGTGCTAACAGATGCCTATACAATGGGGCTGTGATGATAGACAAAGCATATTTGCTTGGGGATTCAAGGTCTTAAACAGAAAGTGGCTTGTGAACAATATTTTAAAGAAAGAATTGGAGTTTCCAAGGCAGGTTTGGTAGAAATCAATGAAAGAAAAGGATAAAGAGTTATATGAGCTAAGTGACAAGACTCAGATACTACTCAAAAATAACCCTCAGCTGGAAAGACATCAGTGGAACAGAGAACAGATGATGTGAGGCAGAGGGCCTGGCCATAAATGCAAGACAGTGAAGTGACCCTGGGAAATTTATGTAGCCCCAATTTCAATCTGCAAAGTATAGATTTTAAAAATAGATTCAAAGGATTGTTAAGGAAATTATATAAATCTGTTCTGTATGTTCTAAAGCATCTTAAAAATGTTATTTACCTGATTACACTTATTTTTGTCCAGTGACTGTAGAAGTAGAGGTCACTTAATTATAAAAACATACTTAGAAATGGCAAGGCCAAGAAGCAAACTTCACATTTCTCTTTAATATAAACTGCATTTCAGTAAAATATGAGGAACATATAGTAAGGTCTCTTCATAATACATATTGTCTTTAATTCCTATGAAGTGTATTAACTCTTGAACAAGGGCATCCATGATGAAGCATGGATCATATTTAAGAGATGTCATTTACAACCAAATAGTAACTGAACAATTGTCCCTCCAATTTCAGAGTATATATATTTTAATTTCCCCCAATTTTATTTTATTTCTGAGCTCATGCAATTTCAAGTACAATTATTATGTGATGTGGAAATATTTTTCATATTTACCTACAGCCACATACAATCAGCATAACAAATAATAGTGTCATAGTTTATCCAGCAGAGTGCACTTCCAATCAAAAATAAGAATACACTCATAAGCTATTTCGGAGAAGGCAATGGCACCCCACTCCAGTACTCTTGCCTGGGAAATCTCATGGACGACGGAGCCTAGTAGGCTGCAGTCCATGGGGTCGCTAAGAGTTGGACATGGCTGAGCGACTTCACTTTCACTTTTCACTTTCATGCATTGGCGAAGGAAATGGCAACCCACTCCTGTGTTCTTGCCAAGGACCTGGTGGGCTGCACAGAGTTGGACACGACTGAAGCGACTTAGCAGCAGCAGCAGCTGCTTGAGGGCATTCTTCTCAGCCTACATCTTCCTGAGGCATATTTGAAGTCAAATTCTACACTGAAGACAGAAAACTTCACAAGGAAGTGTTGAGCACCTTCTGTCACAGTCAGAGATGGATCCCTCTTAAACTACTGATTTACTGGCCAATGTAGTAGACATTTGTGTTTTTGACACCAGCATCCGACTTCCCTATTGTTAGTGCAAATGCACTATTTCCTTCTGAAAGACTATCCCCTTTCAGCTTTTGGCTCATGCTATTTCCTTAAAGCTAGTTCTATCTTTAGTATTAAGGTAGACACATGATACAGACCTAAACCAATCAGAATACCAGTTTGTCCTATCCACATGGTTGGTTTTGATATGTCCATGTGATGCCCTTGGAGACCTGAGACTGCGTTGAAATGGCAAATAGACTGTATTCTAGTCAAAGAGGGAATGATTATCTAGGGATGGAAAAGGGGGTCAAGAAGTGGAGAGAGTCAAACAGGGCCTTAGTGACTATGTTTGACCTTGTATACAGTCATGTCAGGTCAGAGTCCACAATTTTCAGATCCCTAAGCCGATGAACTTCTCTGTGATTAAGGCTAATTTGGGTCAAGTTTCCTGTCACTTGCAATGTAATTAACAAATACAATCAATATTAACGATTTATGCCCTCTCCCTGTTACTAGCAAGGAAAAAAGTGTATCTTATTTTTTGCTTACTGCTTTCCGGGCTACCCTTCCTGGTCTGAATTTCTCTGACATGTCTATACTTGGCTCATACCAACCTATACACCCTTCATCTCTAAGTCACACACTGTCAGAGACTTACTTTGTAAGGGATGGGTTATGCTTATCCATACTAAGTAGTCTCTTATGTGACCTGATGTTCATAGTTACTCTATTCTCATTTTAGCTTTCATCTACTGTTAAGCCCCTTTCAAGTGGGAAATAAAAATACACTTTTTAAAAATTATACCCACAGCATGCTTTCCTGTTTCTGGGTTATAGTTCAATTATACCATATCATCATAGCTGTCTTTTTCCTCACTTGTACTTTTATTCTCCAAGGGTATTTTGTCCTTTTACTTTGTGGAGCCCTGTTAGGATAACATTCTGATGTGATGTTCTTACTGGATCCTTTGGAAGAAAGAATTTACACTGCACTGGGTTAAGTGCATTTTCTTTGTTGAGTCGAAACAGCAACCTCACTTAAGGAATTAAGCTTTCCCTTTCTTCTCTTTTTAATAGCACCATTTGGCTGCTTTCTTCTGAAAAACTGAGTATCTGGCATATGGAAAAATCAACTATTTGTAGTAAAAGCTTGAGGCTTCTGAGGACTTCTGTGGATATCCCATATAAATTCACTGGGATGGAATTAACAGGACTGTCCTTGCATAAATGAACAGAAAGTCTGCAAAGTAATTCTCTGCTAATCAGAGCAAATTAGTCTTGGATTCTACTGACATGGAAAGATTCTAACTGGCATTGAGCCTAAGGACTAGCAATAACTATATTACCATGGATCAGAAAGGGTCAACATTTATATTCCTTTGTAAAATGTAATCTTTATTCAAAATCAAATATCTATGTCTTACCTAATAGTTTGATACTCTGACTATTAACATGATTTTGGACTTGATATATA
>NW_011494708.1:8425729-8442365 GCF_000754665.1 Bison bison bison | reverse complement strand
ATATATATATATATACACGTTCTTGTCTGGAGACACTATAGTCATAGTCATAAGAAATATCTCACATTAATCACTCAGTTTTCAAAACTTCTGAGATGTTCTTATCCTGTACCTGTCATTTAATAGTTTTAGTATTAGTGATAGCTTTATGTTATAGATTTATTCAAGAAAGTGTTTCTTGAGTATCCATCACTGCATTAAACCTGAACTGAATAGTAAAAACATAATTAAGTGAAAGAAGAAGAACAGATCCCTCTCCTTATGGAATTCATGTTCTACTAATACTTGAACAATAATTGCTTAAAGTTTAGAACAGTGCAAATACTATGCAACTATAATATATATTAATTGTTATTAAAATATATTCCAAGGCACAAGTTATATATGCCTGTGGACCTTTAAAAATGATAACTGAAAAATAAAAATGATAGCTTAAAAATCATGCAACTTTGTCAATTTTACCCCAATAGACCTGGGAGGGGAGTGGAGGTCATCTGAATGCTTTTTAATGAGATTAAAAAAAGTGGTATTTCCTATCACATCAGGTATGATGGGATAGTTTTAATCAGATAAGCAATAAGAAACTCAAATAGGCAAAGGAGAATGTCTAGAAGCAGAAAAAGACAAAGTCTTATTTTCCTTTCCTTCAAGGTGTTGTGTGGCCCTAAGATTTTAGAATACCTGGAAGAAAATGCAAAATAAACATGCAATTGTAATGTCACTCCTTCTTTACAATATTCTTCTAAAATGTAACTGATTGTTGAAATGTAAAATATGGACCAGATTAAAACTGTGAAGTATTTTAAAACAATTAGAGTTTTAAAAAAGTGTTAATTGAGACAGTCACTACACAGATTAAATCAAACAGATTTGCCATCAGATAGGAACTTAACCACTTTTCTATGTTTCAAGTTAGCTCTCAGAACAGAAATGAAAACTAGCCTCAAGGAAGGAAATGATCAAAATGAATGAAGTATATGTAAAGACATCTGACATATTTGCCTTTGCAATTATGAGAGACATCTAATTAAGTAAGGTCATTAGAACTTGATAGAGCATCATTGGTTTTGAAATGTAGAAATGATGAACTCATAAAAGAAGGTCTGAAATCAATCAGCCATCCAATCAATCAATAAATTAACTGAACAGTCTCTTTCTTCACCCCTACTGTATTTCTCTTTCAATACAGATGTCTTTCTCAATACAATACATTTTGAGGAGTACTTTTTGAGAAGGGAGAAATGACAATTGTTTGACTTTTATGGAGTAATAGTAATTAGATAATCAGGGAAAAGCAGAGACAGTGACTTCTATTACAGTGAGCATTTGTCAAAAAGATGCAGCTGTACATGCTCCACTGCTTACAATCTTGTAATTAAAAAAAGTGTACACATAGTTATATTAAAATAGATAATTAACAAGGACCTATTGTATAGCACTAGAAACTCCTCTCAGTATTCTGTAATAATTTACAGGGGAAAATAAATTGAAAAATAATAGATACATGTATATGTATAATGGAATCACTTTGCTGTATACCTGAAACTAACACAATATTGTTAATAAAATATATTCTGATATAAAATTAAAAAATTTAAATGAAAAGGATGACAAAGTTTGAGAGCATTGGTTTGCACTTTGAAGCTTATGAATGGACAATCACGTTATAGGATGGTGTATGAATGGAGGGGGATTTATTCTTGAATATTTGCCCTCAAGAATAGAGAAGAAATCCACATGAAGTTACTCATTAGTTTAATCTTCAAGAACATTTTGAGTCCATCTTATCTGTTTTTTAAACTGCTATTATAAGGTATTTGTATATCCAGAGGATAAAGAAAGTTTCAAAACTAAGTCTATTTTTTAAAAAAAATTATATTTTATTTAACTCCAAACAAAATATAACTATCCACATACTGTCAAACTCAATATAAATAAGCACCATTGTGTATAGAAAGTTATAGTAGCACTGTGGTCTTTTCATTCTCTTTCATCCCTTTAAAAAAATTATGAAATAAACGATTCATATCTAGCTTACAAATTCTTACATTGGATTTATAACATAAATTTACAACTATTTCTGTGCAAAATTAAAAATAATGTCAGATTTTTTTCCTTTTATACAACACTTGAAAAGGAAATACTTTAATATGATAGACACAAGTACCATTCAAACAAAAATAATGTATTTCAAATGATTAATTCATTTTTGGAATACTTAATTCAAAATTCTTGAATTTGAATTAAGGTATGAATACTTAATTCATACCTCTTTGAATAATTCAATCTAAGTTACTTTAGAATAGAATTTCCACAAAACTATGTGTGTATGTATAAAATGTCCTTAAAACTTGACTCTTTTAACTCTTTGCTTTAACTCTTTGCTTAAGTAATTATAAGCATTATATATACTTTCAAATAATTAATTATACATTTTGAAACATCAGAGACCAACTACATATTACACAAACTACAGATTAGATTATTTGAGTCATGACAAGTGCAATGAAGAACTTTGGAAATATGCAATATTAATAAAATTAACTTAATATTATCTATTTACCAATATAGATATATTACCTTCATAACAACCCAAGGAGAAGTCATTAGTCCAGATTCACATTCTCTAAATAATAGAGCTGCTATTTAAACTCAAGAAGTCCAGTTCCAGTGTCAAGCTTGGAGTGTGTATACATATTATGGAAAGTAAAATCATTTATAAGCTATTACTTAATAGAAAAGTGGAAAGACTCAATGTTAAATGGAGATGTTCCAAAGTCCTTTATTAAGCAGGTCTAGACTGGATTATTATCTCAGCCAAGCCTCACATTTCATTTCAGCCAAAATTTACCAACACACATCAACTGCACATATAACAAGCACAAGGACGTACTCAAAAAACACTTTATTAATTGATAGCTAAGATTTAAATAGCCTTAATTATCTTGGTAAGCGGAACAATCTATAAAATGTTACTGATGTATGCATGGTATGGTAAACACACTTAGTGGTGTAAAGCCAGTCAAAAGTTGCTAACTTATTGACACATGAGTTAACCCAAGCTATGTAACAATAGACAGCTGGAGGTTGCTATAAACAGCAGGATTGTGTATGATATAAAGGATGCAACATTGCATTTCAGATAAATATAGATCAAAATCACCTTTCAAGTATTGCAAGGAGTCTTATCAGTAAAAGACACAAATTATAAACTATATAAAACAGGTGACAGTGCCCTCTTGAGGATGCTATTAAAATCTGACACCAGTTACCTAAGAATTTTGTAGGTAAATTGATCTTTTCCATATCCTGGGGACAATGCCTTTTATTTTTACAATTTTAAGAAAATGCAATGCAATGAAAGAACTATTCACATTGATTCCTCAAACTTTTCCTCAAAAGGTCTTTATAATACTATCAAAATGAATGCAACAATACAGAACTAGCAGAGTTTAGGTTTCCATAACTATAGGAAAGAGCAGTGTCAATAATTGAATACAGAGAGAGCTTTATGGCTTGGTACTGAGGATTTAAACTAAAAAATGTTTTATGAATATGTATCCATACTAAACTATAATAAATCCAGAATTGTATTCAACAGAAGATTCTAAGTATGCTAAATTTGTGTTAGCTTACCATTCTGCTTATAATGCCATGACTTTGCTCAGGGCTGGTGCACCGGGATGACCCTGAGGGATGGGAAGGGTAGGGAGGTGGGAGGGGGGTTCAGGATGGGGAACACATGTACACCCGTGGATGATTCATGTGAATGTACGGCAAAAACCACCACAATATTGTAATTAGCCTCCAATTAAAATAGATAAATAATGCCATGACTTCTAACAGAAAGAATATAATAGTCCGAATGTTTCATGGTAATCTTGGTTTAGTTCTCTGATCTAGAACCTTTATGCTCCTGGAAAGGAGAGTGCCCTCTGGCTCTACATGTTGTCCCCTGTACACGCATACACACAGATACACACACACACATGCAACATACATTCCTTCCTTAAGTTTAACATCGTAGAGGGTTTGCCATCAAAATACAAATACTCATGAAACAACTTCATCGTAATCTTAAAAAACCTGCCAAACAAAGAGAAGACCAAAAGAAAAGTAGCCTGAGTTTAATCACAAAGACAGCAATTCAGGGATTCCATTTGAAAATCTTCTTAATCAAAAAATAAGAAAACGAGAGTCAAATGAGTTAATGGATTTTCTTTCTTAAAAGCACAGTAATTCTTATGTGTCACCTGTGTTAGGACAAATTCATAAAATACTTGGAAATTACAAGTAATTCATTTACAGACTACCTTACTTTCTGAAAAATATAGCTGGTTATTCAGATTTGACGTAGGCCATAAGAGAGATAAGAAGTAAAATAAAAAATAAAATTATATGTATAGGGGTGAACCTGGATATTAACACGGAGGCAAGGAAGTGAGGGTTAAAAATGCCATTGTAATTACTCTCTTCATTTGTGTTTCAGCTCTGGAAAATTGACAAATATATATAAGAAGTTAATCTTACAAAAAGAAAGGAAACTACAATGGATCTTATATTTATTTTCCCAAGAAACTACTCTAAGCTTATTGAAAATAACCAATTAACTTGGAGATTCTTTTGTAATTGTTTGTTAAAACCTAATTCTCTTACTAAGATAGCTAACATATTTTTGTTGTTTCACCCTTTAGTATTAATAGTAGTAATTAGTAGTTTACAAATATGGTAGCAACTTATTATACTGTAGTAATTGATCATTATCTTTAAAAATTCATATAAATATATAAGATTCAGAATCTTTGGCCCTTAAGCATGAAGAAACAGAAATATCAATTAACAAAATATAAAGACATGTCTTGCTGGTCTGTTTTATGTGTACATACTGTTGATAATTAAGAAAGAAAAGAAGAAGAGCAAAGGAAGCCTAATATATTTTTTGTCAGAATCACTATTATCATAGAAATATGGGATGTTAAATTACAATATATTGATGCAAAAAAAAGGTATGGCTTTAAAATGTGTTCCAATAGTATTATAGTGTCTGGCTCTTCTCTGTACAACCTTGAACCAAAATTCTGGAATCCACTTGGTTAATGCTGAGAACATTTGGCCTTCTGTACAAACTGCAAATTTCTTCCCACCTGCTTTTAATTAACTTATTTATCTAATTATTTCTTTAAACTGACAGAAATTCTGTTAAGAAGGTTGCTACTTTCAGCAAAGTAGCATTTGAAGCTTCCATTCCATTTGAAGCTTTCATCTTCTCTCTTTTCTCTTATGATTAGATATCCTTAGAGAAAGCTAAACTACATCCAACTATCTCCATTTTCTCATCTCCCATTCAATTTTAAGCTTCTCATACTTTGACCTATGCCTTTACCCCATCAGCTGTTCTCTTAAAGGTTTACAAGGATCTACTTTACAAACTCAATAGCCTGCACAGGCCTCTTAATCATCTGAAAATACTGAGCCAGGTGAACACTCCTTGGCCTTTGTAACTTCATACTTCTTTGATTTCCCTTCTATGAATCCTCCTGTTGTGTCAGACCTTAACCTCCGCCCACCCCCACGTATCCCTTAAGTTTAATTGTTCTCCTTAACATTGTTCTGTTCCTCTCTATAAAAGCTGTTTAAGCAATGCTTTAGATTTAAAACATCACCACCATAAAGATGGTTTGCATATCACTAAATTTATCTTTGTCTTAGATTCTAATTCTTTATTCTCTCCATCCCACTATTTTCCTGGTCATCTCTCTCTGTTTAAAATATTTTAAGTACCTCGAATATTATTATAACAATTCAATACACTGATGCTTCATAAAACATTCCCCTATTTTCTACTCCTTAAATGTTTCAGATGGTCTTCAAATCTCCAAGAATTTTCTTGTAAACCTCCCTTTCTTTTGTCTTCTCATCAAATTTGTTATCATGTTTTATACATTTTCTTTATTATGTTTCTGATATATAACTTCTGCTGCTACCACCTTGTTTCATACTCTCTGTGCATTTCTAATGGAAATATTGTAACAGTCCTCTAAATAGCCTTCCTCTTCCTGTCTTTCTTGACAATAGACAGCATGTCTGTTGCTGTCAGATTAGTCTTTCTAAAGCTGAAAAATGTACAATAACCTGCCATGGCGCATAAGTTAAAGTCTGTTTTTTTTTTTTTTTTTGTAGACTGGCATATAAATCCTTATATAATCTGGCCCCATCTTGCTTTTCTAATATTTCGTGTGCCCTATGATCATGCAATTGTAATATTAGTTGACACAAGTTTAGTGTTTTCACCTTTGTTCATCTTTTGAAGCTATTCTTGCTTATTGGGATGCCTTTTCTCAATGTTCATATACCCAAATTCTCTTTTTCTCCCTTTGAATGTCACTTACTCTCCAAATGTCTGCTTAATCCTCTGCCATAAAGACAATACAAGGAACTAACACTGCTTTAAGTCAAACATTTACACTAAGTTCTTTGTGTGTATTATTTTGCTGAAAGCAATCTCTTTTTTCTGTTATCAATCACTGAATATTAACTGTATTTTTCTTATGGCAGTTATTACATTTTTGTTGAACATTATATGTATTCTTGTGTAGTTTTCTCCCCCAAAAGAGTACAATCTTTAAAATCAACATCCATACACACTCCTTTCTCAGGGCTTGTCACAATGCTTCAAAGAAACTAATCTAGGAGTCAATTTACAAATCTGTTTACTTAAAACAACCTGCATAAACTATTCATTAAATGATACACACATATGTATGCACTTTCGTACACACATACATAAGGTGGTTTTAGTGAATTACTACAATGAAAACAAAGTGGAAAGGGTTAGTTGCTCAGTCGTGTCTGACTCTTTGTGACCCCATGGACTGTAGCCCACAAAGCTCCTCTGTCCAAAGAATTCTCCAGGAAAGAAAATTGAAATGGATTGTCATCCCCTTCTCCAGGGGATCAAACCCGGTTTTCCTGCATTGTAGGCAGATTCTGAGCCTACTACTCATCAAAAAATTCAAATATTTTCCATGTCATTGTAATTAACAATCATCAATGCAACATACAAAGATCAGAAAGAGATGAGACACTCCTGTAGAGAAGGGTCTTTGTGAAGAAAACATCTGACTCATTGCTATTAGTGATTTGATTACCAAGGAAAGCATTGCTAGGCTTTGCTATTCTCTGTTCTTACCTATGTGGCTTCCTTGATAGCTCAGTTGGTAAAGAATTTGCCTGCAATGCAGGAGACCCCGGTTTGATTCCTGGATCAGGAAGATCCCCTGCAGAAGGGCTAGGCTACCCATTCCAATATTCCTGTGCTTTCCTTGTGGCTCAGCTGGTAAAGAATCTGCCCGCAATGTGGGAGACCTGGGTTTGATTCCTGGGTTGGGATCCCCTGGGGAAGGGAAAGGCTACCCACTCAGTATTCTGGCCAGGAGAATTCTGTAGACTATATAGTCCACGGGGTCTCGCAGAGTCAGAAACAACTGAGAGGCTTTCACTTTCATTTATATTCTTACCTATAAAATTAAATTTATAAAATTAAATTCTTACCTATTTAAAAAAAAGTAGAAAGAAAATGACAATCATTCAAACAAACATATGAATAGAAATTAAGCCTGAAACACTTGTGCATATTCAAATGATATGAATGACTGAGTGTTCTGCATTTCCCATCACTGAGAGAGGCTGCACACTCAGTTGATAGAAACCTTAGTGCCCTGAGTCACTGAGCACTCTGTCAGTCAGGAACACTGGTGTCTAGTCTCAGAGGGAATGCTGCCTCGATTCACATGATTATCTTTTTGATTAACTTTCCTACTCCCATTTCTATTACTTGTCCCCCGTTGCACACAACTCTTTTGAAAGAAAAGATACTCAGTTCCATAAACAGAAATCGTTTTTAAAATTCTTGGTTTATTTTATGTCCCTTAGCATTTATTTCCTCCTTGAAATATGAAAATGTGCTTTTTAAAGCAAAATCACCTTTTGAAAAAATAAATCAGTGGCATTTCTACATCTTCTTCAATAGGAAGAAGCACATTGATTGGGCTAAAAAAGCACATAAGCAAATGGGAAAAGTTTGTTTGAGGGGAAATTGCCCTGCCCTAATGAAAATGCAAATAACTAGCAGAGCAATGCCAACTGAAGCTTGCTCTGCTGGGGGGAAATTCCCATCTCTAGAACCGCTCAATGCCAGTGCTGGCTGGACTTTAACTTTCATGCTATGCTGTGCTCCTTCAGGGATTTTCCCAGAATTGCATAGCTTCTAGCGTGCAAGGGTCCATGATTTGATTTTCACTTGTGAAGTTGGAAACTGCAGGCATAATAATTAGCAGTGACCAGATTTCAACATGTTAAACAAGGAGCTTGCTCTTTAAAATGTACTGAGTGGAAGAGAGGTAGAAAATAAAGTACCAGCATCTGAACAGTAAGTCAGGGCTCCACTAAACCATTTCCGTATCTCATAAAGCATGCCTGGAAGTATAAGCAAGCAAACAATTCTAATAGTAGGTAGAAACCAAACACTAGGTAATTCCCTTGTGAAGAAACATTTTCCAGAAGAAAATGCATATTGCTCTCTTTTTTTCTTACTCAGTTGTAGAATTTCATCCTAGGTGTGAATCTCTGAAGAGTCGTTGTTCAAAATTTGTTTAGCATTATAGAATTTTCTAAGATTAATAATGAGTATTACAATGCAAACCTTGTCAAATGGAAGTCAGTACTATCAAAAAGCACTTGAACATGTTCTTTCTCAGAAAGTTGAGAAAATCGTTTCAATCTCTCTTCCCAACGCTATACCGCCACATGCTTTTCCAGTCCATGTATTTTCTCATCATTCATGTCAGGTAAATAGACACTTGGGAAGAAAACACTTCATTACCAAGTGGCATATGACTTAGTTTTTCTTAGTCTGCCTTTCAATTTCCAAACCAAAAAATAATAATAATACAAGAGGCCATTTATCTGGTCAATTTGAATCTTTAATGACAGTAAAGAATGTCATCAGTTTTAGCTCAAATGATCTAAATTATGAGAATATTACTAAATTTTGAGGACAGTTGAGCATACAATGAGTAAAAACCTACCTAACAGATTGCTCAAAGACTAAAATTTCCCCCATCTTGGTTTGGCTAACCTAACCTAAAAGCAAGAAATGTTTCTAGTTTCTGATTCATGATAGATATGCTCTATGCACTCAAACGAATGCCTTCATCATTTATTGCAACTAATTCAATATACTAGAGTGATCTGAACTAAAGTGATTTAAATCACAATACATGTACACATTTTAAGTGAATATAATTTTATAGCAAAAACCAAATTAAAAGCATTCTTTCCTCTTATGAATGTCATACTTAAATTGTTGAGGAAAAAAATAATCAGATACAAGTTTACATCAGTATGTGTCCATTTACATGGAGTTCTAGAACAGGTACAACAAATAGACAGTAATACAAATCACAACAATGATTGTTAAGATGGGTCAAGAGGCTGTGGGAGGAGTAGAGGGGAGACTGGAAAGAGGCACAAGGAAATTTCTGGAGGTGATAAGAATATTTCATATCTTTATGGGGGTGGAGTGATGGATTTACCCATGTACATAAGTGTCAAAACTCACTGAAATATACACTGAAAAAAATCTGACATTTCATTGTATGCTAATTATTCAAAGTATGTCTCAGTAAAGCTAATTTATTTAAAAAATGAACATTCAGCCCTGGTCATTTACTCCTCTGATATAAAGAAGGCAACACTAAATTATCTAGAATCCCTTTCAGAAGCTCTGCTTATATCTAAGCTTATGATTTTTTTGAACTGAGTGCAGAATCTAGGTTAGGGAAGCATGACCTTATTCTGCAATCCCTAGCAGTTCTGTCTGTTGGCTTGGCTTTAATGAAATCTATCTATCTTGCTTTGAGTATATAATCATCAGGCTGTTGATTCTAATTTATTCTTTTTGCTTACAAGGAACTGTGGCTGAATTTTTTCAATTATGAAGGGTGCTTACACAAACACACACCAAAAAATACGTTTGGACAAAATAAACCTTTCAATTGCTCTTCTAACAAAGTTAAAATGTACAGAGTCAAGGGATGCTTTTATGTTAGTCCAGAGATAAGAATAAAAGGCAAGAAACAGAGAACATTAGGAGGAAAATTTTGGTCTACAAAAAAGAGACTCCAAAACCATAAACTGTAGACAGCAGACTATCCTACTTCAAAACATGTTCCCTCCTCTTGAGGGGAAGTGCCTTCAGTTGGCTTTCAGCCTTAGTGGCTCTAATGTTCACAAATGATGGTGGAGCAAGTTGTGATGAACATTATTACTGGAAATTTATATACAATATATGACTCTAATGTAAATATTCTCATACCTTCACAAAAGTATAGTGACTTCTAAAATACTACAGATAAATATCAAATTGAATCTATGATTTTGATGTTCCAAACCACACTTTGGAAGAAAGTGTGGATCTTCTTACTTTATGGAGTAAGAAAGCTCAGATCTTCTGATCTTTAGGGTCAACAATCAACATGGAAATGATTTCATTGCTTTGGGATGATACCAATAATGATAGTTCATATTTGTTTTGCACTTATGGGCAGGTGCTTTTCTAAACACATGGTATGTATCATCTAATATTTTCTCTTTACAAACACTCTATATAGTAAGTTAGTATGATCATTCCTACATTGCTTATAAGGAATATCTAACTCAGTAAATTGGGTAACTCTCTCAAGTTTAACAGAAGATTTGTAGTGGCACTTGGATTTTAAAATATATATGCCATAGAATGGGCTTCCCAGGTGGCACTAGTGGTAAAGAATTGGCTGGCCAATGCAGGAAACATGAGGCGTGGTTTTGATCCCAGAGTCAAGAAGATCCCCTGGAGGAAGGCATGGCAACCCATTCCAGTATTCTCGCCTGGAGAATCCCCATGGACAGAGGAGCCTGGCAGGTACAGTTAATTGGGTGGCAAAGAGTCACACATGACTGAGGCGACTGAGCACACATGCCATAGAATACTGCGTATGTGCATATATAGAACTATTGGTATTTACAGCAAAGAACTTGAAATAATTCTAAAGTCTATCAATAGAAGAAGTGATAGCTAAACTCTGTTACAGGACTTTAATAATATACTATATACAACTATGAAAATCAGTGAACCACAGCTTCCCACATCAACATGGATTTATCTCACAAACAAAATTTCTGATGCATAAGTCACAGAAGAATATATAAATTACAGTAACATTTATATGTTGGCTCAGTGTAAAGAATCCACCTGCCAATGCAGAAGCCACAGGAGATGAGGTTTCCATTCATGAGTCAGGAAGATCCCCTGGAGGAGGGCATGGCAACCCATTCCAGTATTCTTGCCTGGAAAATCCTATGGAAGGAGCTTAGCAGGCTACAGTCCATGGGGGTCACAAAGAGTCAAACATGACTGATTGAGTGCACACACACATGCACACACACACAATATTTATATACAACTCACAAATGGAAAACATAAAGCAATATGTTTTGGGAGGGCATACATATCTATTTGTCAAAATCATAAAGAAAATAAATATTAATAAAACATTCCTTTTCTATAATTTCTTATTCTCTCTGAAATTGTTCTCCAGTTACTTTTGTATTTAACTTGCTTATATTGAAGTTTTTTGCCACTAAGGAAGAAATTACATTTGTTTTCATTTCCTAACTTATGATTCTAACAGTATATTTTAATAAATGTTTAGACCTAAGCATATAGAACAATGTTTTAAAGTATGTGTGCTAAGTTCCTTTGCTACTGATAAATGTCATTCAAAGCCTGATTTGGACTTACTTACTAGACATCAGTTTACTCTAAACTTTTCCCCAGGATCTAGTAGGTTGGGAATATCATTGAGAATACTCTTCCATATCTTGTAATTTATTTTCTACTTGTGGATCTCTGCTATGACCATACTTCTAGAATTGCAGGTCAGCCTTGCTCTCAGAAGTCTTGGCCTCGGCCCCAACCATCTGCTGCCAGACATTACTGAATCCATTTACTTGCCTGCCTAAATTCTGAAAATTGCTTCTTGCCATCTTCCTTTGTCGATGAATTCTAACCAGCTGCCAGGAAATACACACATCACCTGTCATCTACCTGTTGTCTGATTGAGCTATTGTCTCCTTCTATCAACATACTTTCATGATATTATAATTTGGTTTTCACCATTTAAAGCAAAATCCATAATGCAAATGCTGGCCCCATAGTAGGAAAGGGTTGGATGAAATAAGAGTCACTTAAATACTCTCTGAAGTGCACCCTTTAGTCTTCTAGAAAAGAAGCAATTGGTAGGAAAGATGACTGCACTCATCATGAGAAGGTGAAATATTCACCACTACTGTCGGCTATTCAGAACATTTCTTGAATCATTTAGTTGACCAATGTTTTGAGACACTTGAGTGTTTTAACCATTAAAAATATAGAAATTAAGAACACATGGCCAATATCCTCAATGTGCTCACTAATTATTGTATGAAAAAAAGTATAGAACTTGCCTGAAATAGCAATAGAAGTATAAGCACAGCACAGCAGGACTAGAAGAACTCCGTTCTAGGAGAGCTTGTGATAGCTAAGCTAAATCTTGAATAAAATCAATCATTAACAATAAAGTTAACACATCATTACTGTTTAACTCGTATTTGCCAATAATTAAATGAAATGGTTTCCAAGTATAATTTAATTCTCAAACAATTGCTAGGTTACATTGTTAGTCCCAGTTGAAGAAACTGAAATTCAGATTAGGTAAGAGTCTTCAATGATGGAGAATAGGTCTTGGAATGAGGCAGAGATGGAGTTGTGATGATGAAGAAAATTAAGTTATAAAATTAAGGATTACATGAAGTTAATTCAAAAATGAAGGGCATGATGGAGAGGTAAATGTGGTAATGAGGTACGGAAATTTTAGTTTTACTAATTTAGAGTTAGTAGTGCAGTAGAGTGCCTTGCATGTAATCAAATATTTTCTATGAGAGAACAATTACCACATGGTTTACTCTCTAACTTAATTTGTCCACAATTTCACAATGTTGACCTCATATATATGTTAAAATGTTGGTTTCAGAGTTTTTTGGAGATGGACTCTATTATTGCTACATATCCAAAAGTATAAATTCTTAGCTTCTATCTTCAGTGAAAAAGATCAAATAATACTGAGTTAAATACTGAGTAAGCAGTTATATTAATAAAAGTAATAAAAACACACAGGACATATTTATCCAAAGGCATCTGTAATACATTATCAAGTGTCTATCTCAGTATTTCCTAATTTTATCAAGGAATAAAAAGCATATAAATGCAGACAGCATACTTGCTGACAGTGAGAAATCAAAGATGAAAGTCAACTTACAACTCTTCTGAACATTGAATGATACATATCAAGAAAACATTTATCACTATCATAAATATTTTACTGAATGTGCCAAAAATTATACACAAACATTTTAAGATCACTTGAATACCATGAAAATCCTTCCACATCCTTAAGGAACTTTAAAGAAAGCACATTTTAAAATAATGAACTGCCTCCCATTTCCCGCTATTAAATGATTATCTGATGTCAGATACTCCTCACTTAGCTATAGTTTAATTATATGTTGGCACCACCATTTGGGGAATTATATTTTAATGCCATGTTCACCTAAAAGTAATTTACATGCCACCTGCTTGGTTGGTTCCATGGATGACATCAGCCACTGCAAATGCAGAGAGGGAATGTGCTATTAAGAAGCACAGATCTTCTCTGAGGTCATTCTGAATTGATGTTGCACAATAAGCTAAGAACAACTACATCCCTTACTGGAAGGGATGCCATCGCCATGTTATATGCCACAAAAGACACAGATTCCTAAAGAATTTCATCTGTCACTCAGTGAAAAGTGACCTGAATTCTAATTTGCTTCTCCAAAATCTACTTTGAAATTTCAGAAAAGCTGTTGATTCCCTATGCCCCAGTCCCCCTGTCTCAGAATTGAGGATACAATCTCCCACACGGCAAGGGTGTAATTAATTAAGGTGTAAGCATTTTCCAACCTGTGGATGAAGGTAACAGGTGCAAATTACCATTTGAAAGAGTGATTCATGTCACCAAAACTAACTGCTGACTAGGGAGGCTTAAATCAACCCTATTTGAAGTTCTATTATTTCTTAAATGCTGACAGAGAATCCACACTTACATACAGCATTGCACAGATAAGATATGCTCCCTGCCCTCTGGGTCTGCCATTTCAGTGAAGCAGATGGCAAGATTATAGAATGAATGTGGAAGCAGTGGGTAGGGAAATGATGATAGATTTTTACAACTCTAAAAGTTCTGAAATTGCATTACCTGTAGGTAAATGACACTTAGATAATGGCAATTTCTAAATTTAGATGTTTATACAAATTTTTGAAAAGGCACTGAGCAGCTAGGCTTCAGTTGGTTTCATTCTAACATGTATTTTTAAAATAGGCAGCATCACTCACGCTAATATGTACAGTGAAATGTGAAAACCAAATACCTAAATATTTTAATGTATACAATGCTGTTTACATGATAATGATGGTTAAAATGTACTCTGAATAATGATCAATTATTTTCTTTTTTAATTAAATGAGGCAAGGCGATTTTATGTGAACAGAAGTGTTCTAACGTAGTGCCTTTGGAGCCCAGGTTCAAGTTGGTGTGTCGTAGGGGAAGAGATAGGAGAAAAGGAAGGTGACAGACCGTCGCGGTAAACGAGCAACTGATGAAAAAGAAAGAAGTATTTCCTTAAACTGTGAAGGTGTCACTTACCAAAAAGGAAAGAACATTCAGAAAGTTCTAGGCAGGAGCCTTGAAAACCCAACTGAAATGTAGAACAGATTTAATAGTCAGTGTCTGGAGAATGAGAAATTGATCAGGGTGAGGACAATGAGGGCAAGATAGTGTTCAGTTGGGTTTTTACCTAACTGGATTAATCTAGAAAGGTTTCAACATAAAAAGCTACAGAAAAGCTAGCAACCGAAGATTGAATATTAAAAAGTGGGCACGATCTTTGGGAAGCAGAAGAAGTGGGAACTAATTGGATAGAAAACATATAAAACTAGTGAAAATTATTTCCTGTGAGTATTAAATTGGCAATGTAAGTAAGGGATTACGTCTAAATTTTTTAAAATGTAGAAAATTTATTTGAATTCTTGAATTGAGTTTTTAAAGCCAATGTAGAATCTAGCTGTATAACATTATGGTACTGGAGAATCTAGAGGCAAATTCTACAATAAAAATTATCCTCTCTGATGCCTCTCCTCATTCCATATTCATTTTTGATACGTTTCCATTTTTTTCCCCCCACAAAATACGCTGAAACAGTAGTTTTATTAAATGAGTAAAGAATTCTCAATCTTAGTATCTTTTTCTCAGCAACACTGGAAAGGACATAATTCTAAATAATATTTTCTAGTTTTCTTAACTCCTGCAGGTAGTCTGATGGATTCAACTGGTGTATGTTGTTGCAAGTTATCATCAGTGATGCCCACCACTAATGAACCCATAGAAACACATTTCTATTGGCTTTACACAGTATTAAAAAAATAACAGAGTGGACTAATGAAACTTAAATATCATTCTTATTTTGCATTTTATGTTTATGCTTTGTATTTTGGGGAAGTTGTCTTTTGAAAACAACATATAAGATTACTTTAAAATTACTCATTCTATAAACATCTTTTGAATGTCTCACTGGGCATTGAGTTAACCAGGCTACCTATTCCTAAGAAACCTTCAATGGAAGACAGAAGAGAGGAATTACAAAAGAAAACAATAAGCACTATTATGCTACTAAAAAAAAAAAAACAAAACAGACGCAGTCTTGAAGATAGGAAACAGCTATCTCATAAAATCTATTAGAGATTTGTTCAGTTCAGTTCAGTTCAGTTCACTCAGTCGTGTCCGACTCTTTGCGACCCCATGAATCGCAGCACGCCAGGCCTCCCTGTCCCTCACCAGCTCCCGGAGTTCACTGAGACTCACGTCCATCGAGTCAATGATGCCATCCAGCCGTCTCATCCTCTGTCGTCCCCTTCTCCTCCTGCCCCCAATCCCTCCCAGCATCAGAGTCTTTTCCAATGAGTGAACTCTTCGCATGAAGTGGCCAAAGTACTGGACCTTCAGCTTCAGCATCATTCCTTCCAAAGAAATCCCAGGGCTGATCTCCTTCAGAATGGACTGGTTGGATCTCCTTGCAGTCCAAGGGACTCTCAAGAGTCTTCTCCAACACCACAGCTCAAAAGCATCATTCTTCAGTGCTCAGCCTTCTTCACAGTCCAACTCTCACATCCATACACGACCACAGGAAAAACCATAGCCTTGACTAGACGGACCTTTGTTGGCAAAGTAATGTCTCTGCTTTTCAATATGCTACCTAGGTTGCTCATAACTTTCCTTCCAAGGAGTAAGCGTCTTTTAATTGCATGGCTGTAGTCACCATCTGAAGTGATTTTGGAGCCCCCAAAAATAAAATCTGACACTGTTTCCACTGTTTCCCCATCTATTTCCCATGAAGTGATGGGACCGGATGCCATGATCTTCGTTTTCTGAATGTTGAGCTTTAAGCCAACTGTTTTCACTCTCCA
>NW_011494708.1:8420135-8425508 GCF_000754665.1 Bison bison bison | reverse complement strand
ATTTGGTCTCTGGTTCCTCTGCCTTTTCTAAAACCAGCTTGAACATCAGGAAGTTCACAGTTCACATATTGCTGAAGCCTGGCTTGGAGAATTTTGAGCATTACTTTACTAGCGTGTGATATGAGTGCAATTGTGCGGTAGTTTGAGCATTCTTTGGCATTGCCTTTCTTTGGGATTGGAATGAAAACTGATCTTTTCCAGTCCTGTGGCCACTGCTGAGTTTTCCAAATTTGCTGGCACATTGAGTGCAGCACTTTCACAGCATCATCTTTCAGGATTTGAAATAGCTCCACTGGAATTCCATCACCTCCACTAGCTAACTAGATATTATGGTAAAACATCATTTTATGGCAAAATTCAGATCTTTTAACCTCTTATGAAAAGTGGATTATTTTAGTATTTGAAATTCAGTTTTAAAATAATTTATTTTGAATTTACATTATGTATAAAAATCAAATGTTCAAAATTATATGTATTTTTCCTAAACCAAATCATATTTGTATTTTGAGAAAAGTTATCTTGTTTTTTGAAAAGGAATAAGTTATATGAGAATTCTTTATATATATATATATGATATTACATATAATATATGTGTATGTAATTCTGTAATTACAGGCTAAACCTTTTAAGAAGGGTGTATCATTTGATTAAAAAACTTCTCTAATCTTAAGAAGTATTTTATCATAACTTGACATATACAGGTAATTATAAACAAGTAATTTTACTGAAGCAGATATAGTAAAGCTTTTTAAAAAGTTAATTGAAAATGAAATAAGTAACTACACATTTTATCTTGATTCTTGAGGTTGAGCAACAAAACTAGTTAGCCCTGTATAGATATTATACTCTACTTATGTGTAATTAAAATAATCATGAAAATGCCATGAAAATAATTTAATATGTAATGGATGAAAGCCATGCCAGAATCATGAGGCTTAAATTAGAATTCTAGAACTTATCTGAGGAAACTATCCTTTATTCTTTGTAAATAAGTTTGAAGGAACCTGGCACATAATAAGAACATTTTTCCAAGGAATTATTTGACTACTTCCAAATGCCCTGCTAATCCCTTACACTAAGAAAAGGAGAAATATTTTGAGAAGAATGAAGCCTATTGAATATTTGAAATAATATTATTTAAATAATCAAAGATATTCTTACATTCTATGATATCAGATGTGAAATATTTTATTAGGAGATATCAGGAAAGTCAATTAAGAAACTGAAATGCTTTAACCAGCATTGAGTTTGTCATAAACTTTCTCCAGCTTTCACTTGTTTTACACTCCTTCATGCAATCTATATGATACCTCAAGCACTCGAATCCAATAGAATTTATCAAAGGTCCCAAGACTTGCTTTTATGAGCATTCATCCTTCTACTTAGAATATTCTTTATTCCAAGGTTTTTCAACTTGGGCACTATTGACAGTTTGAGCTGGATCATTCTTGTGGCTGGTTGTCTTTTTTTTTTTTTCCTCTTTATTCCTACAACAATTTCTATTTTCATAATTGTCCTGATAATAGATTTCTTTGATAATAATTTTAAACCCACTTCAGCTATATTTTTAGTTTGAAATCTATAAAACTATAAAGTATAAATTGCAGAATGTCAGCTATAAACACATATTTTCTAAGAGAGAAAAACACATAAAGAATTAAGCAGGCAATGAGGGGCCGCATCTGGGATAACACAACAATTTTGCTCTGTGGCAGCCACTCTAATATTTGGAAAAGCAGGAAGATGAGAAAATGATCCCCCCAGAAGAAACTGAATTCCATATGGCCATCACTTTCTAAGGATTGCGGCCAGTCCTCAGACACTTATTAGATTATGCTCATCCCATTTGACTGAACAGACATGAGTTGCCACCAGTGATTCTGGGAACAGCTTCAGGAGGTGTAATCAGGTTTCTGACACAAAGCCTGTATGGATTCAACATTACACAACAGTGTATTGGTGTGTGTGTGTGTGTGTGTGTGTATGCAACATTTATTCATAAAAGCATACAAGAAACCAATTTATTACAAATAAAATAATACACCTAATAAATTCTCCATGTTCTAAGGTCCTAAAATGGCTGTAATTTGTCCATCTTCTCTCGGTTCTCTAGAGTGTTATCCAAGAACGGTGCTAACTGTTCAGAAAGGCTGGGTGACTCAGAATTGTATCCATTTAGACAAGGCAGCAAAAACCACCTTATCACTCCCAACCTCATAACCTTTGGGTTTCTTGTGTCTGCCCTCTTAACTCTTCCAGATTTCTTATCTCTTAACTCTTTATCCCTTAGTTTTTGGGATCATGGTGAGCTTTTTGTTTTTTATTTTCTGTTAGCAAAGTTTATTATTGAGAGTTTTAATTTAAAAGAGATATCTTTAGTTTTTCTTATTTATACTTAGATTGCGCTTCCCTGGTTGCTCAGATGGTAAAGATCCTGCCTGCAGTGCGGGAGACCTGGGTTCAGTCCCTGGGTTGGGAAGAGTCCCTGCTGCAGGGCATGGCAACTCACTCCAGTAGTCTTGTTTGGAGAATCCCCATGGACAAAGGAGCCCGGCGGGCTATAGGCCATGGGGTCACAAAGAGTTAGACATGACTGAGTGACTAAGCACACACAGCACACACTGCTTAGATTGGGGTAACATCTTCCTACAAAAACTTAACTTTAGAAAACAGCGTCGACTTATCAAAAACAAAATTTTATTTATCCAGAGAAAATAGCTGATGAATAAATTGCGAAATGAATATGTTTTTCCTACTACACACTTCCAGCAGCCTTTTATTATACTTCTTTTATGGGTTTTATGGATTATAGGATGTTTAGCAGCATCCTTGACCTCTGCTCACCAAGTGCCAGTTTCATTCTCCAAATTGTGACAAACAAAAATGTCTCCAGACATTGCTGCATATCTCCAAGGGGTGGGGAGAAGGGGATGTAAGTTAAAACTGCCTCCTGTTAAAAATCACTGTTTAATCTATTCATACACACTTGATTAAATCTTAACTATCATTCACCTTTCAGATGTAGATCAAATATAATCTTTGTAGCCTCCTAATACTACTACTATAACTACTAGTTGTTTGTATTATATTCAAACAACCCACTCTTTCTTATTATAAGTATTTGTGCTCAATGCTTGCCTGCATCATTATGAAACCTAGTTTAATACTGGGATCATGCATTTTCTTCCCTGGTGTCTCCAAGAGAGCTTTATCCCAAGATATACCTCTTATTTGCTCAGATAGTGTCTAGTATTTGTAATACAACAGTCACTATTACCGTCATGACCATGTTCTTAGCCTCCACATCACTGTTCTATGTACTATGTATTTTGAAAAAGCAAAACATGATTAATATTAATCAGTCTGAAGGATGATACAGGCACGTTCCCTTCCCTTTTATTGCTTAAAATTTGAGAGTAAGTCTTTGCTGTTGGATTCAGTAACGGTCTTGTTTTTTCTTTCTGCAGATAAAGTTCATTACTAAACAAATTAGCTTTTCAATTACTGCTGCTAAGCCCTAAGTAATTGGAATTCACTGAAACTTTCACAGTCACTTTTTCCTAGCTGTTCTTTTCTAAGCATCAACAATTTAAAATAAGATGAAATTACGCTGCTTATGATTTTTTAAATATATGAATTAAAAATGTAACTTGCCTCTCAGCCTGAAGACAGATAATTAAAATAACAAACTTCTAATGTTTTTCTTTTTTTTCTGTCTTTCTCTCTTTTTTCCTTCCAAGGCTGTGTCAAGCCTGGTTAGTGTTTGGATAGGATTCCTAACTATAAAACTTCGTGTTATTATAGATAGGAGAGCAAATAACTACACATCTTGTTCTATTATTTGTGAGGAAACATAACATCCTAGAACTAGATTGCTAATTGAAGTCTAAAAGGGAAGACAAACAGAATGAAGGAAATTTTGAATCAAGTGGAAAATCAATGGTCAGGAAAGTCTTTGAAACAAATGAAGTGGACTGGAAAAGAGATACTTTTAGCCCCCTTCCTCTTAAAATTGACACAAGTGAAGGATGAGTGCTCACAGGTTCTCTAGCTCCAGGGTGAGGCCCTAAGGAAGGCAAAGCAATTTGAGGATACATGAAGGATGGCTGAGATGATGTGACAAGGCTGGGACCTACAGGACAATCAAATAATACCAGCAACATTGAACACCCATCACACACACACACACACACACACACACACACACACACACACCCCAGACAGCTTATCCTCTCAATCATAGTCAGAGGTGCTGACTTCACAGATGGCAGCTCAGCATTGGGTTCTTCAGGGAGCTGATTCATTCATCATTAGACAACTGGACATTCTTTCAAGACTTAGTAGAACCTAGCCCCCTATGTAATGAGTTTTTAATCTGTTTCATTTTAAAACTACTTTTGCATTAGCGTTTATTTGTCTTCCTTTATTCTCATAAACTGGAGAAGGCAATGGCACCCCACTCCAGTACTCTTGCCTGGAAAACCCCATGGATGGAGGAGCCTGGTGGGCTGCAGTCCATGGGATCGCGAAGAGTCGGAGACGACTGAGCGACTTCCCTTTCACTTTTCACTTTCATGAATTGGAGAAGGAACTGGCAACCCACTCCAGTGTTCTTGCCTGGAGAATCCCAGGGACGGGGGAGCCTGGTGGGCCGCCATCTATGGGGTCACACAGAGTCGGACACGACTGAAGCCACTTAGCAGCAGCATTCTCATAAACTACCTGGACACCAAGGCCTGCCTCTACTAATATATGACATTTAAGGACTAAGTTCTTAGACTTGAATGCCACCCTAGTGCTTAGGAGTCTATTATTTGATATCTGACCTTCATGACAAGGCCTATCTGCCTGCTTGGAGTTTCCACATTTTACTCAGGTTCCTCATCCCAGCATTCTAGTCACTTGTTAGATTTCTGAACCATATCATCTGGGTTATAATATAAATTAAGAGTGGCAGATCTACCTTGCAAACTCAAATATGTCTGAATTCAAACTTCTCTATAAATTTCCTTTCTAGAACCAGGAGACCAGGTTTGCTACACCCAGGTACTGTTATGTTTCCCCAGTAATGCTGGAGAACATTCCCATAGGGCTCTCAGCAATGCTTGCAGATATCATGTCTTCATGCTTTACTCAGTTCAGTTCAGTCGCTCAGTCGTGTCCGACTCTTTGCGACCCCATGAATCGCAGCACGCCAGGCCTCCCTGTCCATCATCAACTCCCGGAGCTCACCCAGACTAACGTCCTTCGAGTCAGTGATGCCATCTAGCCGTCTCATCCTCTGTCGTCCCCTTTTCCTCCTGCCCCCAATCCCTCCCAGCATCAGAGTCTTTTCCAATGAGTCAACTCTTCGCATGAGGTGGCCAAAGTCTG
>NW_011494708.1:8384684-8420035 GCF_000754665.1 Bison bison bison | reverse complement strand
TCCCAGGGCTGATCTCCTTCAGAATGGACTGGTTGGATCTCCTTGCAGTCCAAGGGACTCTCAGGAGTCTTCTCCAACACCACAGTTCAAAAGCATCATTCTTTGGTGTTCAGCTTTCTTCACAGTCCAACTCTCACATCCATCCATGACTACTGGAAAAACCATAGCCTTGACTAAATGAACCTTTGTTGGCAAAGTAATGTCCCTGCTTTTGAATATGTTATCTAGGTTGGTCATAACGTTCCTTCCAAGGAGTAAGCATCTTTTAATTTCATGGCTGCAGTCACCATCTACAGTGATTTTGGAGCCCCCCAAAAATAAAGTCTGACACTGTTTCCACTGTTTCCCCATCTATTTCCCATGAAGTGATGGGACCGGATGCCATGATCTTCGTTTTCTGAATGTTGAGCTTTAAGACAACTTTTTCACTCTCCACTTTAACTTTCATCAAGAGGCTTTTGAGTTCCTCTTCACTTTCTGCCATAAGGGTGGTGTCATCTGCATATCTGAGGTTATTGATATTTCTCCCGGCAATCTTGATTCCAGCTTTTCTTCCAGCCCAGCGTTTCTCATGATGTACTCTGCATATAAGTTAAATAAACAGGGTGACAATATACAGCCTTAACGTACTCCTTTTCCTATTTGGAACCAGTCTGTTGTTCCATGTCCAGTTCTAACTGTTGCTTCCTGACCTGCATACAAATTTCTCAAGAGACAGGTCAGGTGGTCAGGTATTCCCATCTCTTTCAGAATTTTCCACAGTTGATGTGATCCACACACTCAAAGGCTTTGGCATAGTCAATAAAGCAGAAATAGATGTTTTTCTGGAACTCTCTTGCTTTTTCCATGATCCAGCAGATGTTGGCAATTTGATCTCTGGTTCCTCTGCCTTTTCTAAACCCAGCTTGAACATCAGGAAGTTCACGGTTCACATATTGCTGAAGCCTGGCTTGGAGAATTTTGAGCATTACTTTACTAGCGTGTGAGATGAGTGCAATTGTGCGGTAGTTTGAGCATTCTTTGGCATTGCCTTTCTTTGGGATTGGAATGAAAACTGACCTTTTCCAGCCCTGTGGTTTTACTCAGGATCTACCCCAAAAAACATTGTTTTAGAGTCCATTGTCACCATCTGCGGAGACCTACTCAAGATGTCTGGATATTTAGGACATTTCTGATTTTGTTTTCATATTCAAGACAATCAAACTTCAGAAGACAGCTACCATTTTCACATTATGATTAGTTAGTCTTGCATTAATTAAAATAGGCATAACATCTCTACACACAAAAAAATAGATTTATATGGTTTAAATGTGGATAAATTTGCTCATAATGCATTAATATGCTCTAGTATTTTTTTTTTCCTTTCTGGTCACATAACCACATCAGTGATTACAGCAAGATGAATTAAACAGCCCTCCAAAGTCAAAGATATGCTTAATATTTGCTATCCTCCAGGGGACAGAAATGGAGAAGGCAATGGCACCCCACTCCAGTACTCTTGCCTGGAAAATCCCATAGACGGAGGAGCCTGTTAGGCTGCAGTCCATGGGGTCGCTAAGAGTCAGACACGACTGAGCGACTTCATTTTGACTTTTCACTTTCATGCATTGGAGGAGGAAATGGCAACCCACTCCAGTGTTCTTGCCTGGAGAATCCCATGGACAGAGGAGCCTGGTGGGCTGCCGTCTATGGGGTCGCACAGAGTCGGACACGACTGAAGCGACACAGCAGCAGCAGCAGCAGCAGCAGCAGGGGATAGAAAATAAATTTTGTAATCATCTATAGAAAATACTGCCGCTTGCACCAATTGACAACATTTCTAGACCTGCTTTATTAGCTGTTCTGGGCATAGTCACCTATCAATATAAATCAAAACCACATAGTCAGTTGGGGTTGCTTCTGACTACTGGGGTACATATGTTTGTAATATAAGAATTTGTTTAACTTTTTCCATACCTGTTACACTTCCCAAATCTTCAGATTATTCTACAATATGTTTACTTTCTTTTTACAAGATTAGTACATTGTTCAATGCTTTTAATCTCCTATATTATCCATCATAACTGTAGTTTAAGTAAAGCTAAAATTAAAACACCTAGTTAAATAACTGTAATATTAATCTTGATTTTTGGATAATTTTAAAGTGACATGTTTATCTTGTTCTCTTCTGTTTTAAAGATTATCATATTTAAATAATCAAATTTGAGTTAGGTATATTGCATGAGCATCAAAACAGGAAACAAATGAAGTTATTAAAGATCAAATTTAAATAGTTTTATTCTAAGAATATCCCTATGTTTATAAAACTAATATCATATCAATTTTTAATATATCCTAATGTACTACAACCTTGTTAGTGGGTATAATATTTTGCTGCTCAAAGTCAGTATCATATTAAATAAATAATTTCGCTCTACTAAGAAAACTTCCTAGATAACTTCTCATATTTTAAAAGAAAAAAATTTAAATTACAGCTAAAAGTCATAAAAAGCATTAAATGATCATAGCTATTAATATATAAAAAGTTGCTAAATCTAAAATTCAATTGGCTAATTGAATTTCCACAGGAAATCCAAGCATTTCTGCAGTTAAATTGAATCAAGTTGATAAAATACTAGTAAAAAATAAGCAGGAATGATACAAAGCAGGTTTGCTCACATTGTAAAAGATTACATACTACAATTTCAATGAGCTCACAGAGCCATATTTCCCTTAGTAACACAATTCAATAAATATATACTTACATACATACATATATGTGAGTATTGTTCATATATAAATGAATACATACACATACAAATATACAAATGTAAATCTAGGGTTTTTTCCAGAATTTTGAAAAGAAGAGCATACTAACAGAATACAGTAAATAGTGTAGGATACTATATTAACACTCAAACAGCTAAGGTGTTTGATCAAATGCAAAACAGAATTTTCTTCACACAGAACATAATGCCTGTTTGTGAGAAGGTTCCAAGGAAGCTCAGCTGGCAATTTAGAGTCCTTGGGGGGATTAATTTAGCTTCTTCATCAAGACTTAGCAGAGAGCACTGAGTGGAGTATGGTAAAGATAAATTTATCTTAACAGTCAGCAAAGCTTGGGCTGGGTTTCCTTATGGCAAATCGTGAACATTCTGTGGGACTTGGGCAGAAGATTCTCGTGCAATGATTGCATGAGATTAGCTTTGTAAGAAAGCTTAGCAATAGTCATTAGCTGCTTACTCTACCATTTATTTAAAACACAGTCATCGGAAACCCTTTTGAGAAGACTATCAAACAAATTACTTTTATTAGTTAATCAAATCACAAACCAACTAAGCCATTTGGCTCTGTGGTATCACTGAATATATTTATTTTAATGTTGTAGACATTCAACATTAGGCCAAGATCTAAAAACACAGGTGTGTGTGCATGTTTGTGTGTGTTTTACATTTTTCCTCCAAAGGAAAGCCAAACAATGCAACATATTTTTTCTATGGTGGAAATAAGAGGTGTTACAAATATCAGTGATGTGTAGAAACTTTTAATTCTGTGGGATGCCAAGGTGGCAGAATGTTGTATCCCAAAGAAAGTAAACGAGGCAGGCAGAACGGCATGTATGCTAATACATATTTGCTCACAGACACACACAATTACAGCTTTAAAGGGAATACATAAAAATTATGCTGCAGACAATGTCTTTATACAAATTTATCATAGCATCTGTGAGCTCCATAATATGTTCATAAAACTAGGAACACGTGTCTTCACAGCATGCTCATTTTGGTATGCCCACTGTTGTTATCTCACCTTCTTTTGCTGCTAGCCTGGCTGTTGTCTTTCAGATCATAGCCTCAGGAATTCTTGTTCCTTCACTTCCACATCAAAATGAGAAGTTTAAATGTAAATACATCAAAGGTACAACGTGTGGTACAAAAGGAGAAGGAAATAAAACCGTACTTAGACAATTCAAATAACATTTCTAGAATTGGAGGGAACTCAGGAAAAATCCCACAGATGACTGGGCACAAAAGGGGAAAGTCCCAGGGGATTAATGAGTCATTAATTCAAGTCTAATCCTTAAAAGCATTGTGGTTACTCCAAAGTCAATGAATTTTCAGTGCTGCTTGTAATTTCAGTTAATGGCAATGAAGACATGCCACAAAACAGTTCTTGATAAATCACTTGATATGTAATAGGAATGATCATTGTATGAAATTCCAAGCATGTTTACCTCATAAGTGATTCCTACAAATATTAGTATCTCACCGGCTAAACATCATTACTTTTTCATTCTGTATGTCCAGAAAACTTCCAATATTTTCCACAAAGATTTTAGTACAGATGTTTGTAATACTGATATTTTCAATGGGTGCAATAAAGCATATTCTGTTAAGCTTTACAAAACTTCACAAAGACTGAACTTCCAAAATACAACTTTAATTAAAATTCACTAGACTTAGAATCTATGAAATAATGGAGAAACTGGACCTTGACACACTCGAGAAAGAACAACTTAAAACATAGTTGGACTGTAGATTGTACGAATAGGCATTTTAGAGAAATTTTCTATTAAATAATAGGCAAATGGAAACATTTCTACTTTCATTCATCTGCAACTACCTACAATAATTAGGGAAATAAATTATCCACTTCAAAACAAATCTCAGAGATTTGCTTGGTACTTAAAGAACAATACAACACTGTGAATCCTAGCTAAGTGGGTTCAAAACATTTCAGTCAAATGACAAGCAAACAAAAATTCTTCCAAATCCTTATACTCTATGCCAGAGTTGGGATTTCTTCCAACTCTTATTAGAACTGCATTAAGAAACAAGTCACTCTCCTAATGCTGTTTGTACACTAACAGCCATTTCATTTAGCTTTTCATAGCTGAAAATTAAGGGCAGATGCTATGCAAGATGTTAAATGCAATGTGTCCTATATGTGAGACAATTTCTCTGAAAATCTGTGAAATTTTTGTTAACCTTTTCCTTTCTTGGCTATCTCTTGGGAGAAAAATGACACAAAATTGTGCATTTCAATAAACTGCCCCCAAAAGAACAAGCTATTACCAGTCATGAATAGGATTAACATTTCTTAGTAAAATTATTTATTATGTAACTTGAGTTATAAAATCACAGAAAGTTAATGCACTCTTAGATTTAAAAAAAAAATAACTATGAATTAAGTAAAAATTCTTTTTCTGAGTATTATTGCTATAGTGTATGAGCAAAGTGAAGTTGCTCAGTCATGTGTGACTCTTTGCGGTCCCATTGACTGTAGCCTACCAGGCTCCTCCGTCCATGGAATTTTCAAGGCAAGTGTACTGGAGTGGGTTGCCATTTCCTTCACCAGGGGATCTTCCCGACCCGTGGAACAAACCCAGGTCTCCCACATTGCAGGCAGACACTTTACTCTCTGAGCCACCAGGGAAGCTATAATAGTGTATAGTTTCAAGGAATAAATGCTTTGAGAAAAGTGAAAAATAAATGGCAAGTGTACAGATATACTCAAACAGATTTAAATTCTGGTACTGATTGATATTTATTTATGACATGATCTTTGATTAAGAAATCCTCCTGATCCTCAGATTCTGTATTTCTTAAATAGCAATAACAAGAATAATGATAAGAGCTACCTTTGTGGAAGAGAGCCTAACATATTTCAGGCACTGAATAAGGTGCTCTGTGTCATCAACTCCCTTTTTTTTCCTCTAATAATCCTGTTACATAGGTATCATTATCCTAGTTTTTAACAGATGTAGAAACTGAGGCTCAGGGGGAAAAAAGGAAATGAAAACATAAATAATATCTACCTTCAAGTGTTTTCAAATATTAAAGAAATATTTTAATGTTTAATTCAATGCCAGGTACAGTGTTCTGGAAAAAAAAAGGGGGGGGCATACTCTTCAAATATCATTTTCCATAGTTCTCTACCTCACCTCACTTTTCTAGAGAATATCTTTCCTGAAACACAGAACTCTTCAATCAAATGGCCATCAATCTACACTGCAGAAATTAACATTTCAAAGTATTAATGCCCTTTTTCCTGACAAGCATCAATTCATGCTTCCACCCAAATGGATATCAAAGTCACAAAGCTTCTATCCATGGTTCTCCTAAGCCATGCCTCACTGAATTCCCAGACCTTGATTTCTATGACACTGTCCTTCTTGGGTTAAGAAATTTCTCTCTTTGTTATCTCTGAGCATTCTTTTGTACCCAACTTCTCCTAAATCTTAAATACTATTCCTGGGAGCTTTGTTACAGATTCACAGTCTTTCTTGCTCTACTAAGACAGTAATGTAAGGCAGAAAAATTCTGTGGCATGTATTTTATACATAACTCTTTGTCTGTAATTTCAAATAAAAGGAAGGAAGAAAGAAAAGAAGGAAAAAACTGATCTTTACATGAAAGAACAAGGGAATGAGTCATTATGCCAGACCGTCTTTGTGCTTATATTGTTTTTGGTTCTTAGCAGCACACACATATATTATTTCACTTACTCCTAACAATAGGCTTGCAAATTAGGAATCCTTAGTTTTATTTAAGAGTAATTTCAGGTTGAGAACAAAGAAATGTTGAAATTATACTGCTAATTTGTGATGGAGCTGGAATTTGATCCTGGTCTGACTCTAAAACTCTTATTTCTCCTGCCAATTCTCCTACAAGAGGGAGGCTTAGATGTCAGGATAAGAATAGGGAAAACGAAACAGAAAATATGTGCAGAGCCTCATCGGAGTTCCAGGGTCTGCTTTTACAGCCTCCAGCACATTTCAGGCTGTGGTCTGCTTCCAGGCAAATAGCAGCTCTGGCCTTGCCAACAATCAAGTCTGAATGTGGGAGTCAAAGACTCTACTATTTCCAACTATATCATCCTTGTGAATTCATTCTCTGCTGTTGGACCTTGATCTCACCTGCCAGCCCATCACCTCCTTAAAGTCAGAACTGACATGTTAACATTTCCCTAAGTCTCATTCCAATGTCTTTGAAAATGTTTTCCAGTTTCCTTTTCTCACTTGCTTTACCTTACTAACTCAAGCCTCTTGTTCTAAGCAAAGATAATTGACATCATTTTCCTGATGACTGAATGTTTTTCCTTTATCTTCCCCATTCTTTTCCTTAATCTTAAAACCTGAACTTTTAGCATTTTCCTTATGATCATATCTACATTGAACTGTACCATGATATACATGGTACTGATTTATTACTATTATGTCAATAGCTACATGTAAGAGTTTTGAAAAGTAAGGTCCAATTTTGATTTAACACATTATCTCAGGGCCTAAAGTGATGGCTTACACATAAGAGTTTGTAATCAATACTCATCAAAATAGAGATACATCAAGTATTTACATGTTACATTCCACGGAAAAACTAATCCCAGGAATGAGAGGGAACTTTAATTTACACTTATCACTAAACATGATAAATACAATTTACAGTTTAAATATCTAGGTTGAAATCACTTTAAACATCTAGGTAGTATATCTTTGATCCAAGAGTATATTTTTTATTAAATAGATAAATAAGAAACATACAGAATATTCAATCATGCATTATTCTTAATATATTCTTCTACTTCCCCACCATGCTTCAGAAAATGTTTTGCCTCATTACCCAAATAGGTTTAATGATACAGTAAGCAAAATTACGTACAATAAAACTAAACACTAGGAATTTCAGAGCTTATAGTGTGAATTTTTAAAGTCATTAGCTGCTCTGCCATTAGAAATAATCAGACATCAACTATACAAAATCACAAAAATCTCTGTAGTGCCAAGAATACCTTTATCAGTAAACCTAGGAATTGTTTTCCATGTGGAACACATGAGATTTTTAAAAATTATTATTAATACACAAAGGGCACCTGCACACAATCAGCTGAAAGCACAGTCTGTTGCTACAGAAAATCAAAAGGCTCATTTCTATTAACTAATAAGGAGTCTTTGCAGTCTAAACACTCACTTCAAAAGAGGTCATTTATATCTTTATATGAAAATAAGTCTCCCCTAAACATCAATTATGCAAAATAAGATGTGTAAGTTTTCTAATCCAAGGCACGTACATTTTTATCATTTCAAAACAACTGAGGATATATTTGACAAAGATGAAAGGTGCTGTTTTGTTTTTGTTTTGTGCTTGTTAAGAAAATGGATAACTTTCTCAATGAAGCTTCTTAGTGATAGAAGCTGATTATGTTCATCCAACCAGTTTTTTCCTCTTCCAGGGCTCCAACTAGACCACACTTCCCCACCTCCCTTGAAATTAAACATAGGCATGTGACCATCTGGCTAATGTGATGTAAGGCCTAGAGATACCTGCCATTTCCAGGACTAATTCATATTTTTCTATAGTGCTGTTTATTTTTCTTTCTTTATCTCCTTGAGGAATTGAAAGCATGCCAAGATCTTAGGGGAAACTGGAACTGCAAGATGGAAAGAAACTGCATCTCTGAATCCAATGGAAAGTCACCGCCAGAACATTGCCAATCAATTATTATATAAGCAAAACATCAAGGTCTATTGAGTTAAATCACTAAAATTCTGGGATTGTTTATTACAACAGTTAGCCTATGCCATCCAATAAAACTTCAGAAATACCTTTTCAAAAGTATATGCGTGTGCTCAGTCATGTCCAACTCTTCATGATCTTACAGACTATAGCTCACCAGGCTCCTCTGTCTATGGAATTTTCTAGGCAAAACTACTGGAGTAGGTAGTCATTCCCTTCTCCAGGAGATCTTTCCAACCCAGGGATCGAACCCATGTCTCTTGCATCCCCTGCACTGGCAGGTGGATTCTTTACCACTGCCCCACATGGAAAGCCCCTTTACAAGGATACAGTTCTTTTAATTTGATTAAGGTTTTTCTTACAGCCATTTTGATGAGATCCCTTAAAGACCATCTGAAAGGAGAAGGAAATTAAGTCTTTGTTTGAGCTGTGATGGGTCTAGGGTATATTAGTTAGGCTGACCCCTAGGGGCTGCATGAGCTCACTTAGGAAAACAATTGAAAGTGTCTTAATGAATTAGAGGTCATACATCCAATTCCCTAGGCTTTTGCCACTGAAGGTCCTTTAGTCATACCCATTACTTGCCAAACAAAACTAGCCAATTTACATAGAAATTTTTTTCTTTTATCACGCATGATTTTATCATATAGCCTGATTAAACATGCATGAAATATCTGTTGTTCCCAACAGTCCTCACAATACTCTCTGAATAGGTCTTTTACTTTGAAATATGGTCTAGAAAAATAATGTTTTCCAAAGAATGCAAATATCTTCTTTTGAGTTCTACCATTCAGAAAGCAAAATAAAAAAGAGAGGAGGGGGAAAAAACAGTCAATTTGGATGAGAATCTGCACACAATCAATGTGAATCCTAGTCAAACCTAGATTTCACAGTGGGAATACATACAGCTTTACACTACTCAAACAAATGGTTAGTATTATTATGAACAATTGTAATGAGGCCTGGATTGAGTTTATATTGAAGCAGACAGGATCCTACTGATAATTTACTAAACCAAAACTGCTGGGTGTTACAATTTATGCCACTTTAGAGCCAGTAATTTAGCTTCTGAATCCACAACTTTTATGTCAACCTATGGTGGAGTATTTTCCTGTCCTTTCATTGTTTTCCTTGTTCTGAAAGACAGCACTGGATGCTGGAAAGAGCTTGAGGTCTTATTAAAAAACTGCAGTGATTCCCAGGTTTACTGCTAAAGTGGACCTTGATTTGCCCATTATATGTTAAAAGCTGCTTCAATATCTATTGTCTCTAAACTATTTATATCAGACAAACACACAGAATCACACATTTTGAACCAGAATTCAAATAATAAAAATGTCCTATTTTAGGAAGATTTGCTGGAATTAACCTTCTACATTTTCCCAAAGATTACATTTATTAGTCTGACATTCTATCAAAAATCATCTTGCAATGCAAAAAAAATGCCCTATTTTTAAAAAATTTAAAAAATGATAGAATCCTCAGTAAGAGATTCCATTCATTTCAACGTGTGTTTGGATCTTCTGAGGATTATAGGTTGTTGACAATGATCTCTGGTCAGTTTTTACAACATTGAAATGGAAATGTAGATTAGAAATTAGGTTATTTTTGTTTATATCAATGGAGCTTGGGCAATCTATATAGTTTTACATGTAAAAAAGGTTCTTTCTTTAAAAATATTAACACACAGCTGCAGCTATTTCTGACTTATTAATAAGTGACTTCATTTTGTTTGCCAAAGTGTCTATAAGATGAAAAACTGTAAATATGATATGTCCTCATGATAGAAATTCCTAAAACTACTGAACAGATTTTCAAGAGAGATAATTACCAGAAATCCTACTGCCCAGAGAGAGTTACTATTAAAATCTAGATGAATATCCTTCCAAAATTCCTCCTGCTGTTCACATCTTCTTTCCTTCTCTCATAGGGACCTCCAGCTCCTGGTGCCCAGCAGAGCACACCACACACTATGTACTATTCTTTCAGGGTCTCCCCAGAGTTTTGCTCTTATGTAAGTGTGTATGTGTGTGTGTGCTTAATAAATGTTTCCTCCATTTACTGTGCGCTCCATGAAGGCAGGAATTCTCTATTTATCCTCTAGCTTGGAACATATGGCTTCATACAAAGTATAATTCAATAAATATTTTTTATGGATTACATAAATAAAATGTGATCATGTTTTTTTTTTAATTGTTTAAAACTTCTGTCAATAAATACAACTCTAGAAAAATTTAAGATTATGTATTTAATGTTATGGGTACAATTCCTTTAGCAATGCTCCCATGCAGGCATTTTTCTCTCTCTTTTTTTCAGCTGCTCATAGAAGTGTAATGGATACCAGTGTAATACATATATTTGGGGCTTTGCTGGTGCCTCAGTGGTAAAAAATCAGCCTGCGATGCAGGAGATGAAGGAGAGGTGGGTTTGGTGGCTGGGTCGGGAAGATCCCCTGGAAGAGGGCATGGAAACCCACACCAGTATTCTTGCCTGGATAATCCCATGGACAGAGAAGCATGGTGGGCTAGAGTCCATAGGGTCCCAAGGAGTTGGCTATGACTGAAGTGACTAAGCACCTATTCATTTGAGCACTTATCTCCTTCTTTGGATAAATAACCCAAGTTGTAATATTGGGGCGTCAGTCATAAATATCTGTGTTACATATTTCTGAACTACCACTTTAAAGGTTGTATATAATCAGTTCAGTCGCTCAGTCATGTAAGAATCTTTGCAACCCCATGGACTGCAGCACACCACCTTCTCTGTCCATCACCAATTCCCAGAACTTACTCAAACTCATGTCCACAGAGTCGGTGATGTCATCCAACCATCCCTTCTCCTCCCACCTTCAATCTTTTCTAGCATCAGGGTCTTTTCCAATGAGTCAGTTCTTCACATCAGGTGGCCAAAGTATTGGAGTAAAGCTTCAACATCAGTCTTTCCAATGAACACGCAGGACTGATCTCCTTTTAATGGACTGGTTGAATCTCCTTGCAGTCCAAGGGACTCTCAAGCATCTTATCCAACACCATAATTCAAAAGCATCAATTCTTTGGTGCTCAGCTTTCTTTATAGTCCAACTCTCACATCCATTCATGACTACTTGAAAACATAGCCTTGACTAGACGGACCTTTGTTGGCAAATAATGTCTCTGCTTTTTAATATGCTGTCTAGGTTGGTCATAACTTTCCTTCTAAGTAAATCTCATAGGAATGCAGAATACAATGTATCACAACCTCAAGGCTTTGCTTGTATTTGTGAAACTGTACATGACTAAAACAAGGAAAGAAAAGGCTAGATATCATATTTAGGTTTTAAATTTAAAATTGCAAGGATGGTGTCATTATATGGAGAAAGGTGAATGACAGTGAAGATGCAGTTGATGGATAGTGAAGAAAACATTGGTATAAGGGAGAAAAAATTGTTGAACAGAATCATGAGTTTGTCAAAGTTTTCTTTGATAAACAGTTTGCTTTAACACTTGTAATTCTTTCTAGGTTCAGTGACCTTTGTTTTCTTACCAAATTTTTTTTTTAATTAAATTGATGAATATTTTACTTTTATTCATTCAGCTAAACTAAAAATAAAACTGAGATAACTGATGATATAAGAAGAAACTCAAGTCAGGCTAAATATATCAGAATTTTGCAGAAGAAAATTTTCATTATCCTGTCAGTCATCACATGCTGATAATCTTCTTATCCAACCTTTTCACCAAGTTAATTAAGATTTCCAAATATTCATAAATGCCAAAGGTTTAAAAAAATAAAGTTCCATGCTTTGATGTTATAAGTCAGGGAATTATTAAAACTGTCTAATTTCTAATTAAAACAAGGTTGGAATTGACTTTAAGTTACCAAGTTAAATGGAAAGTTGTATTGCTGTAATATTATTGGGTAAAAGGGTTATTGTTTTTATTTGAGGTAAGAAATAAAAAGTGTCTTGTGTTAGTAATTACACTTTGTACTGCCATCACTGCAAGTCATATACTCTTCAAAACTCTACCTTATACTCAAGGATGAAATCAAAGTATTCTCAACTCTGTAAGAGTCCCTTATTTGTTCCCAGTTTCAACTAAGCACTATTTTATATTTCTCCTCTCTATATTGCTTTCACTACAGCAACTAATCAAAAAGACCACACTGCTTTAACTGACTGTGTGTGTTTGCTCAATTGCTTAGTCGTATCCGACTCTTTGCCATCCCATAGTTTGTAGCTGGCCATACTCCTCTATCCATGGAATTTTCTAGGCAAGAATACTGGAGTGGGGTGCCATTTCCTACTCCAGGGGATCTACCCGACTCAGAGCTTGTACCCACATCTCCTGCATTGACAGGTCGATTCTTTTCCAGTGAGCTGCCTGGGAAGCCTTGTTTAACTGTATAGCTATTGTCGTTTGGTGGTGCTGATGGTGATGGTGTGTGTGTGTATCATATTGAATTTTAATGAATACATTTATATAAATTTTATGTGTGTGTATGTATGCATGAGTTCACACTAGGGTATCTGCTGAGATGCATTTACATAGACATCCCTCACCACGGCTAACTGAGTCTATCCATCTATCTACCTACTTGTCTGTCTATTCATTTATCTATTTTTATGGACATGCATATACATATATAGTCAGGTACACATATGTCCATGTGTGTATATTATAAATATATATATATATATATATATATGTGCTAAATGAATCTTTTTACCATAGGTTTCAGGAAAGTAAAGATTACCCATTTATTCTCTTGTATCTTCATTCAGTTAATAATTGAAAGTGAGTGCCCATTATGTAGTATGTGCTTGGAACATTTTATATGTTTTCATATATATATGTTACCTGCTATATAGGAATGAACACAGCTAACAAAGTCCTTGCCACCACTGAGCTTAAATTTTAGCCGTTACAAGTCTATGATCAGAATGTATTTAAATCATTTTAAAATAATAACTATCAGTTAATTCAATTTTTCATTAGTCATATAAATTATCTCTCATGTCAAATTTAATCCAAAAGATAGAATTAAAAGTAGAATTTTGGAAGATAGCAGGATCCAGACTATCCCTAGAAGGAGTAGGTACATGAGAACTCCTACTTAGATAGCTTTTATAGCCTGTTCAGCAACTAGGCCTGCTCTTTCACACCACATGTCCACATTTCTCTAAATGAACTCTCACATTAACTAAGTAAAATTATTAGGCATACATGGTCCATAAGACCATAAGATTGTAAACAAAAGGAATACAAAACTTAAACACAGACAAATACACACACACACCTCTCCCCACACACTAAAAAACAACAATTATATTCAACTATTCACCACGAGACATTGTATTAAGATAGTTCATGTGAGAGTTGCATCAACTAAATTATCCTATGTAAACTTCAATTTTTAAAAATTTAATTTTATACAAACAGACCAAAAAATATTAATTTCCTCAACAAATCCTTCACATCTTACAATGACAGTGTTCATGATAGCTGCCCTCTACCAAAGCCTTCACATTGCATGGATCCAATGGCACTATGTCCATTGTAGTTCATGTGAATGGCGCACTTGGGGTTATTCAATGCACAAGCCATAGCAGAGCCATAGGTTTAAATGATTACTTTTTCTCCTCTCCTGACTAATAAAACCAATAGTGCTTTTTTGTCAGCAAAATCTGTCTTTCCAGTTACTTGCTTTGCAAGCTTCTATAGTAAATCATGTGTTTGTGAAAATACCAAGAGTCAACTTTCAGAAAAAAATATTAAAAAAAAAAACTCAAAGAATGTTTCAAACCTGTTTCTTACTCAAAGCATTCTCTCTTTAAAGTGGTTTTAAATACTCATATTACCATGTAATCTAATATCAGTGAATGTGTAGTATTGCATTGCCAATTACAGATGCACAAAGCATATATTTTCACTGGGTCATTTGAGAATTTAAACATGTTTTGCACATTAAATAGAAACTATAAAAAAAAAAAACCCTGAATATCAGCCTTTAATAGATGATACTTTAATATTCTTGGACATTTAGAAACCAATTCATTACATTTGGCAGGTGGAATGCTGGTCTTGAGTAGTTTAGTTGCATAAAATATAATGGATTATATTACATCCACCATTCCAGGCCCATCCGTTTTGTTGCCAGAAGCTATGTATCTTGGTAACTGTAACCACATCACAAAATTAATCTGTGAAAATTAATGAATGCATGTATGAGTATAATTAATAGATTTGATTCTAAAATACATTTAAGTTAGATTTTGACATTTTATGTATTAACTAAAGTCTGTTCTCACACATGTAATCTATAATTCAATTATTTCTAAAGATCTTCCTATGGATGAGGCATTATACTGGGCAGTTTGAGAAAGGTAAAGATAAAACAAATGCTGTCATTACCTTTAAATCTTTGTAATATAGGAGAGGGGACTAGCTTTATTGAATATTCACACAGTAATAGTTTTACTCTATTAAAAAAGAATGTGTTAAGTGAAGAATGCAGACATGAATAAAGACTTTTGTGTGAGCTGAGAGTTAGAGTCTGAGTAGTGCAAGATTTCAGAAGAATTAATAGCAGATGTAGAATTAATGAATGCACAAGGATTTTCCATGTTATGTTTGAAAAATATGTTATTGAATACATATTGGGAAGGCAATTCTTGATTGATAGTGACAAAGTATTATATGGTTTGTGTTACTTTATTCCATTTGATAGACATATCACTTAGTCAACAATCTGTAAAATACGACCTGAGTATTCACAGTACACCTTTGTAAAAGTGCATTATACAATTGTCATGGACTTGGCATTTCATCATAAAGTGCTGATTTGAAACAATAATATCCAATTGTAACCATGTGCTCTAAAGAAACTGGTGGTTTGTTGAATTTATGCATTCTGATTTTCTGATAGAAAAAGGGCATGAAATGGAGCTAGTGCCATTATGAGAAAGAATAATGAAATCTAAAAGAACTTTCTTATTGCACATCTGGAGAGTTCAGCCATCAATGCATATTCAAGTACAGATATGGTGCCATGGCAAATTACACCTTCACTGACAAAGGACTTGGTCAAATTTTAAAATATACATTGATTCATTCATTCAATAAATGTTGATTGTCTTCCATAGTCCAGGCAAGACAATCCCCCTTCTCATTAGTTTACATGCAGTAGTAGGACACTCATAAGAAACAAATAAACAAACAAGTACTTTTCAGGTACTGATAAATCCAGCGAGGGAAATTAAACTAGTGTGACAAGACACAAAATGAACAGGGGGCCAAAGAGACTTCTTTGAAGTGACATTTATCTGAAAACTAAATGATATTCCAGTCCAGTCTAACAGGTAATTTTTCTGTGATATCATTTAAGGAAAGTATATTACTAGCTTTTAAAGAAATCCATTGAGTTAGACAAGGCCTTGGTCCTGTGTGATCAGATTGGCTAGTTGGTTGTGATTATAGTTTTCAGTCTGTTTGCCCTCTGACCCCCTCTCTCAGTGCCTACCGTCTTACTTGGGTTTCTCTTACCTTGGACATGGGGTCTCCCTTGAGGGCTGCTCCAGCAAGGTGCAGCCCCTGCTTCTTACCTCGGGCGCGGGATAGCTCCTCTCTGCTGCCGTCCCTGCCCTCGGGCCAGGGGTAGCTCCTCTCTGTCGCGCTCTTGTGCCATCTCAGCTGCCACAATAGGCAACAAATTTGGAAAACTCAGCAGTGGGCACAGGACTGGAAAAGGTCAGTTTTCATTCCAATCCCAAAGAAAGGCAATGCCAAAAAATGCTCAAACTACCGCACAATTGCACTCATCTCACACGCTAGTAAAGTAATGCTCAAAATTCTCCAAGCCAGGCTTCAGCAATACGTGAACCGCGAACTTCCAGATGTTCAGGCTGGTTTTAGAAAAGTCAGAGAAACCAGAGATCAAATTGCCTACATACCCTGGATCATCGAGAAAGCAAGAGAGTTCCAGAAAAACATCTATTTCTGCTTTATTGACTAAGCCACAGCCTTTGACTATGTGAATCACAATAAACTGGAAAATTCTGAAAGAAATGGGGATACCAGACCACCTGACCTGCCTCTTGAGAAACTTGTATGCAGGTCAGGAAGCAACAGTTAGAACTGGACATGGAACAACAGACTGGTTCCAAATAGGAAAAGGAGTACGTCAAAGCTGTATATTGTCACCCTGCTTATTTAACTTATATGCAGAGTACATCATGAGAAACGCTGGGCTGGAAGAAGCACAAGCTGGAATCAAGATTGCCAGGAAAAATATCAATAACCTCAGATATGCAGATAACACCACCCTTATGGCAGAAAGTGAAGAGGAACTCAAAAGCCTCTTGATGAAAGTGAAAGTGGAGAATGAAAAAGTTGTCTTAAAGCTCAACATTCAGAAAACTAATATGGCATCTGGTCCCATCACTTCATGGGAAATAGATGGGGAAACAGTGGAAACAGTGTCAGACTTTATTTTTCTGGGCTCCAAAATTTACTGCAGATGGTGATTGCAGCCATGTAATTAAAAGATGCTTACTCCTTGGAAGGAAAGTTATGACCAACCTAGACACCATATTAAAAAGCAGAGACATTACTTTGCCAGCAAAGGTCCGTCTAGTCAAGGCCTTGGTTTTTCCAGTGGTCATGTATGGATGTGAGAGTTGGACTGTGAAGAAAGCTGAGCACTGAAGAATTGATGCTTTTGAACTGTGGTGTTGGAGAAGACTCTTGAGAGTCCCTTGGACTGCAAGGAGATCCAACCAGTCCATCCTAAAGGAGATCAGTCCTGGGTGTTCATTGGAAGGCCTGATGTTGAAGCTGAAACTCCAATGCTTTGGCCACCTGATGAGAAGAGCTGACTCATTGGAAAAGACCCTGATGCTGGGAAAGATTGAGGGCAGGAGGAGAAGGGGATGACAGAGGATGAGATGGTTGGATGGCATCACTGACTAGATGGACATGGGTTTGGGTGGACTCCGGGAGTTGGTTTTGGACAGGGAGGCCTGGCATTCATGGGTTGGCAAAGAGTCGTAACGATTGAGCGACTGAACTGAACTGAAAGAAATTCATTTTATACCTCAAGTTTTATGTTCTGTGCATCTTTGGGAAGTGTAAATAAATGCATTCTTATTTAATATTTTGGCTATAACAATTCTTGTTAAGATAAAATTAATGTAGAATTGCAAAAGAATTGTGTGATTTTTCAACTAGCTTATTTGCTGTTACATTTCCCTTTCTGATCCCTTCTTTTCCTGTCAATCATTTCAACTCCTCCTTTCCCTCTTTCTCTTTATTTCTCTTCTTTTTATTGTGTATTTTTTCTATTTCTTTTATTTTTCTATCTGAAATCTCACTATGTGTAATACAAGCTACTTGTAATATGTTAGCTATAAAAACAAATAATTCCAAAATGCACTAATATAAGCCTTTTTTGGGAAGTGGTACAGGTATGATTTTAGGTAACTTTCTGAATAAGAATCCAGCAGATAACATTATGAAATGTCTCAATTGTTATGATTCTAAAGTTAGGTATATCTACACATATTTTACACTATAATGGCACCACTTGAAACTTTTTATAATTATGTTTTGTTTTCCTCTTTTTTCACCTCTGGCTAGATTTTTGCTGTAAAATTTAAATAGGCCACTTCCTCTCTTGTATAGCAATGCACACTTCTTGTAAATCAAGATTTTAAATGCGTTTACACTACATTATGTGCTTTAACACTAAAAACAAACTTACCATTACCCAAATCATAATTAAAAATATTTTTCAAAAGTCTTTTTAAGTTTTTATTTGCTATGTTACCCCTTTATGAATATTAGCCCAAACTCCTGAGATAATTACTTGCAAATTTCAGCCTAACTGGATATTGCCAGAAAAAAAAAATTTCACTTACAAGGGGTGATAAACAACATGAATGTTAATGTATAGGATGGAATTCTATGTGACAGGAATATTACAAGATATCTTACTTATTGTCCATGTAAATCATTAAATTCCAGAATTATTTAATCATTTTCTCCAAGACAGGGCCTTCGTATTTAAGGGCCTTTCCCATCTCCAGGGATCTTCCCAACCCAGGTCTCCCACATTGTAGGTGGATTCTTTACCAGCTGAGCCAAAAGGGAAGCCCATCATATACCACTGGTGAATGTAAATATGAACTAAGGAGTGCTGTGTGCTGAGTCGCTCAGTTGTGTTTGACTCTTTGTGATCTCATGGACTATAGCCTACCAGGCTCCTCTGTCCAAGTGATTCTCCATGCAAGAATCCTTGAGTGGGTTGCCATGCCCTCCTCTAGGGGATCTTCCCACCCCAGGTTCAAACCCAGGTCTCCTGCATTGCAGGCAGATTCTTTACCATCTGAGACACCAAGGAAGCCCAGTAAACATATAGTATTTATGTCACAAATAACAAATAAATCATAATAGCTCTCTATGTATATTAGAGCCAGTCTCTTCTTCCAGAGAAAGAGCATGACATGACTGTATACATACACACACATGTATATACTTGGGACCACTTGGGACTTCCCAAGTGGCTCAGTGATAAATAATTTGCCTGTCAATGTAGCAGATGTGGGTTTGATCCCTGTGTCAGGAAGATCCCCTAGAGAAGGAAATGGCAACCCACTCCACTATGCTTGCCTGGGAAATCTGAAGGACAGAGGAGCCTGGAAAGTTATAGTCCACAGGATTGCAAGAGTTGGCACAAGTTAACAACTAAACAGCAAGAACAATATACATATATCACAAAGAAAAAGTCTCTCTGACCTGAGACTGTTTTTCAGCTTTTAATCCACTTATCAGAACATTAAATGAAAACTTTGAGATTTAAACTCTATCTATTTGTTTCTAAGAAGATGGTCTGGTGATAACTGAAATTTTGCTTATTCACTTGATGCATGAACGAATAAATAACAGGTTATTTTTAATAAATTTGTATATAATTAACATACTTGACTGAAAAGCAAGAATGTTAAAATAAAAATAATATTTGCTTTGCATTAATTTAAATGACATTGTCTGGAGGAAAAGAATTTAAGAAATCATTATATACTAAGGTTACTATTTTCAAAATCTTTTTTATTCCATTTTGCACATGGATTTGTAAATTTTTTGACTACTGTACTCTCAAAAATTATAAGTAAATAAATTATGTTTAAAATTTTGAAACATGGTAGTTATTTGATAACTAGCTATTATAAAGCTGGGTGTTGACTAAATCGTACCTAATTATTCTTTTTTTAAAAAAATCAAATAATCCATTTATACCCCTGGTCTTTGTGGTTATCACATCATAATTCCCACCTCAGTTAGTTTCTGATATAAAATGAGTACTGATTTTAGTTATATGTGGAATCTAAAATATAAAACCAACAATCCAAAACAGAATCAAATTTATAGATTCAAAGAGTTGAGTGAAATGGAGGAAGGGAAATAAGAGGTACAAAGTACCGGTTATACAATAATGCATAAATGTAATATACAGCATAAGGAAAATGGTCAATAATAATGTAATAATTTTGTATGGTGACAGATGTTTACTGGACATGTGACCTTTTCATAATGTATTTGATTGGGGAATCATTAAGTTGCACACTTGAAACTAACATGATATTGTATGTTAACTATATTTCAATAACAAAATAAAATATATACAATATTATAAAGTGTATTAAATGTGTGGAAGGGAGAAAAGAAGGAAAGAATAGAAGGAGGAAAAGAGATGGTCCCAAAGCCTAGAATTGTATTAAAAGTATCATTTATTAGCTTGTAATTTAAGATACTTCACCCGGCACTTAACAGGCTTGGAAAGGAGCCAAATATCAAGAATAAAGATCCCTGTTGAATTTTGCAAACAGACCAAGTTCCAAGAATAGCGTCCATATTTCAATTGGCATACTGAATAAAAAAGCAATTCGATCCACTTTCTTACAGCAGCATAGTTCTTTAATACCTTCTTATAAAATGGCTTAATGCATTTTTATCTTCCTATTTGATTCCTTTGATGAATAATCTATCAATACATTCCACATCTTGTACAAAACTGTGACCTTATGGTTGCCCTTGTCAATGAAACCTATTGTCTGCTATTTACCTTGACTTATTTTGACCACATTTATTATTATTAATTGACCACAATTATTAAAAGAGAGACATAAGAATCTAAAGTGATAATGGGCTTGATTTTCTGTGTAGATCCAGAAGTAGAGGCTAGCTATTTGGATGAGAAAAAATATATATTTTAGCATATTTATCAGGAGAAGAGAAAGAGATTGGCATTTATTATCTATCATATCCATACTGTAATATATTTGTTTCCAAACTGCTCTAAAGGTTGGAATTATCATCCTAATTGTTTTACTTATTTAAATACAGGTGAGAAAAATAAGGCTCAAAATTATCAAATTTCTTTTGCCACAGTTTTCCTTTTTTCTTCCTATATTTGTGTGTATGTGTCCTAAGTTGCGGAAAAGGCAATGGCACCCCACTCTAGTACTCTTGCCTGGAAAATCCCATGGACGGAGGAGCCTGGTAGGCTGCAGTCCACGGGGTCCCTAAGAGTTGGACAGGACTGAACGACTTTACTTTCACTTTTCACTTTCCTACATTGGAGAAGGAAATGGCAACCCACTCCTGTGTTCTTGCCTGGAGAATCCCAGGGACGGGGGAGACTGGTGGGCTGTACTCTATGGGGTCGCACAGAGTCAGACACGACTGAAGCAACTTAGCAGCAGCAGCAGCAGTCCTAAATTGCTTCAGTCATGTCCGTCTCTTCGCAACCCCATGGACTGTAACCCACCAGGCTCCTCTGTCCATGGTGTTCCACAGGCAAGAATACTGGAGGGGGTTTCCACGCCCCCCAGGGTTCGAACTCAAGTCTCTTACATCTTCTACATTGGTAGGCACATTTTTTACCACTAGCACCACCTGAAAAGCCTATACATGCATGACTCATTAAACATTCATCTAGATGCCTTTTTTCTGAAACTACTATATCTATTTAAATTATGTAACAAGAATTAAACATCAAAAGTTATTAATTGGCCAAATGTTCTTGCTTTTACGTTAGGTGAAACACAAATATGTTTTTAATATAAAAGCACAATCTCTGAGTTAGAGCACTTCTAAAAATGTAATTTTGACTTCTAATTCACAGTGTCCAGCAGTAGAGAATCAGATCAAGATAAGTTGATTCTTATTAATGTTCCTCAAATAATCTCACATTTTCCATTTTATTTAGGCCTGACCTAATTATTAAGTAAAATGTTGCTTTAAATGACCTATTTTAACTTTAATAAATAAAGAAGAAAAGGGTAAAGATTTACAAAAAGCACAAAACAAACAAACAAATTAAAAACTCTGCTAAGCCTAAACAAAAGAGGGTTTGCACAAATATGTTCTTTACATTTAAGCCTATGATTTCCCTTAAGTTTTTAATTTTTAATACAGTCTAACAGTAGAAAGGAAAGGTCAGTTTGGGAAGCCAGAAAAATGCTTATATGATGCTTATCCAGGCATGGATTTCAAAACTCTCTCAGCTTTATAAATGTGAATGTGGATTGCTTTTGCTCTCAATGCATTTTTCTCAATACAATGAGGAGGACAATATTCTGAGTTTGAAGTTTATACCACAAGGCATTTTTGAATTTTGTAGGCAAAAGAAACTGTTGGAGTCTTATGGTCCGGTAGGGAACACATTTTTCCCCTCCTTTCTAGCATATAATTCAAAAGTGGCAAAGCTCGTTTTATCTAAACTCCCCCAAACATTCGCCTTTGGCCCTATGTCAATTAAAAAAAAAAAGTTTTAACTCCAAAGAATTGCTCTCTGGAGTTTTTACCAGAAAATTCATCTTTACCTCAGCAGTCAATGAATATCAACATTCAATTCCGTCTCTATCACCTGCAGCAATATCAGTTCAGGCAAAACTAAAGACGGAGTTTGTTTAGGCACAGGGAAAATCTTTATGACTAGTTAATAGGGAAATCAGCCCAAATTAATTTTCTGAAAATATCCCAGTACAAAACTCCTGTTCAGAGTAGGGGTATGGATAGTGAATATATGCAGACATAGGAATATACTTTCTGATAACCATAAAATTAAATGAAAATTAATGACAAATCCCTAATTCTCAGAATATATCCAATTCAGTGATTGCAATTTTGCTCAATTAAAAGGGGCCAGAACTTTCTCCCACATTGAAAGTGGTTTCAGCTGTGACTCCTTAGCAGGTTTTATGCAGAAATTATGGGGTTTTGATACCAACAAAAGTATACAGTGTCTGTGTGTGTATGCACGTGTGTGCACTTTCAATTTGCATATGAGTCAGTTAGTTGCTTTCAACAAAAAATAAAAATATTTCTCTATTGACAGTGCAAACAGCTTCTTCACTATTTCCATTAAATTGAGAGGTTTTCCAGTGCCAAAACATGAAGTAGGTTGACAAATGTATTAAAAGAAACATTATCCTGTTAAAGTGAAGTTTCACAATTGATTACTTGAGTCAAGCTGATCTGTCATTTTAAATTTATAAGCTTTTAGAAATGACACACTATTTCAATGTTAATATTATTTTCTATTTTAATTACACAGAGTATTATAAAAATTGGATTTGTTTTCAATGCCTCTCACTTATATGTCACTGATTTTCCAAAATATCTCTTTATTTTGATTATCAAAGCACCCAGATTGAACTGTGTCATAAGTGCAAAGTGATTTGGTACATTATTTGATGGAATGTAAAGTGTGGCAACAGTAGGTAATGGGCATAGGACTTATCTAAAATTATATAACTCTGCAAATTTGAGAATACCATGGAAAGGAGTTAACAGCTGAAGCTGGAAATAGAAGAAATAAGAACTATGTTAGCTTAAGGGAAACTTTTTCCTCAAAATTACTTTTTCAAAGGATTTCTCTTAATACAAACTTTACTGAACTGTAAAAAATAAAGATGCATAAAATAGCACGGCGATCTGTGAGGGCAGGAGTTAGAATCATAAAACATTCACGTGGTTTCAGGAAATAGGACAAAGAGGTTAAATTGGAGTTTGAAAGGATATTTTACACCTGTTATTCCTTTAACAGGAAATCCTATAAATTAGCAAGAGAAAATCAGGAAGAGGAACACTAACATGCATTTTAAAATTTTGTAGTACTTTTATTTTCACCATATTGCCCAGGAAATCTAGTTTAAGAAGTAAGAAAATGCATTCTGAATGTTTTAATTCACAGATTTATAAAACAAATTAGGAAATTATCTATGAAAATGCGATTTTTAAAAGTAAATCAATCAAGTTCACCAAGTTCAAATCATTTATGTTTCATGAAACATGGCATTTCCTAAGTTGATGATTTAAGTTCTATATTCTCCAAATGCTAAAATTCAAAAATTTCTCCCTAAGCAATACATAAGTGAAAAGGAGAGGGACAACTAAAGAATATATCTCAAAGTCTGAAAAAAACCTAACGATACTAAGAAAATGGCCGCACCTCTCTGGAATTTGATTTCATTTTTTTCCTAATCCATTTGACTAATGCACCTTTTCTCCTCTCCAGCTGCTGTGCAGAGTGCTTGCCTTCTGTCTCAGTATCTCTGATCATCTGCCATCTCCCACAGGTAATTTTCTAACTGTTTCTGTTGATTGTCAACTTTTCATTACATTCTGCTCCTCTCCCCCTGCAACTCCCACCACATATTGTCCTGCAGTGATGAAGTCCTGTACAAAAGTTGTGAGTAACCAGAAGTTTTTTACAATGAGATTTCAAGGTTAAAGCATGTTCAGGCAGCAAAAGAAAAGAAAACTGATTCTGTAATTCACTTTTCAGTGAAGCTTCAAGGGTAATCACTCTGTGGTTGCCTTTGAGACCTGAGGTCATTTACTAAAGCTATTACAAATGATTTAATAAATACATATTTAATTATTGAATCATGTTAAGTGCACTATTTAATTTCCTTACCACAGATGGCACACAATTACTAGATTTACTCAGGTTTCTCTAAGTAATTTCCATTAGCATATATTCTTGCTTTTATTTTTCCCCTAAAGTTGAAAATCTCTTTAGACAATTACCCCAGAGAGTGCCCAAATATTTTTTAAGAAGAAACAAGATGATAACAACAGCAAAAAAGAAGCATCAGAAATACATGAAAATACTGAATAGCATTTTTTAGGAAAATATGGAAATTAAATTTAAGTTATTATATTTTATACTAAAATTTTACAATGTATTTTTTATACTGAGATCATCTTTGCAATACAATTGACATGCCTGGTTCTGTACCAGATTTTCAGAAGGCAAATGAAGGAAGAGGGAAATTAGGAGAATTCTCCAAAATCAGTTAGCCATTCCATGTTGCTAACATCCAATTCTGCTTGTATTGTATATGCACTGTGTCAGGCAGTCTACCTGATAAGCACCAGCAATTTTACTGTCTTAAAAAAACCCATGAGAGTGTTACAATTATCATCTCCATTTTACAGATGAGAAAATGAGACACAGGAGGATTAAGTAGTTTTCCAAGTTATTCAGCTTGTAATGTAGGAGAGAGATTAGGTCCAAGCAGTCAGACTTTACTTTCTTTGCTGTAACCACTGTGCTACACCAGTATTCTACTTCTACGCTGGTATTTCACTTATGCTTAGCTAATTCCTGGTAGTTTTATCCTAGATCATTAGCAGGGCCTATTGATTATATCTTTTAAAAAAGTCTACAAACAATAGTTGGTTATTAAAATAAATATATGTAACAGGACATTTTCTACTAATCCTATGAGGTTGAGTTAGAGTCACATTGTATCTGAATACAACTTTGAAACATTTCTTATATCTATTTGGATTTAATCTAAATTAAGAAAAAAATTCTAAGCCTGTGCCTCAGCTAATATTTGTTATTGTTCAATTGCAATAGCTTCCTTTAACCATGGCCTTCTATAAATTCCCACCCTCATCATCAATTTTGGATTTGTCTTTCTAAAATTAGGTTAATAATATTCAGTTCTGTTGCATTTGTCCTTTAAAAATTTAGTTAATAGGCTCAAATCCATTCTGAAAATATATGAATATATGGAAGTGAAATGTTACTTTTAAACTTTATAGGAGCCTATTAGCATATTGATTTTGATCTTGAAATGTGTAATCAATTGTTTTCTAACCAATGAATGATACTCAATTTAACTGCTGCTACTGCTGCTGCTGCTAAGTCGCTTCAGTCGTTTCCGACTCTGTGTGACCCCATAGATGGCAGCCCACCAGGCTCCTCCATCCCTGGGATTCTCCAGGCAAGAATACTGGAGTGGGTTGCCATTTCCTTCTCCAATGCATGAAAGTGAAAAGCGAAAGTGAAGTTGTTCAGTCGTGTCCGACTCCTAGCAACCCCTAATAATAATAGCCAGCATTTATTAAGTCCTCTGTTTACACAAGATACTGATCTAAATATTTTACATATATTATCTCACTTAGTACTCATGACAACTATATGAGATAGGTATCGGTACCATCCTCATTTTGCAGATGAAGAATGATGGTCAACATAAACTTGACCAAGCTCATGCTTCTAGCAAATGAAGCTGGACTGAAACACAGGAATTTACAGTCCAGCTTGATCTATTAGCCGCAACTGCACACTAGCATTATCAATAGAACATTCTGCAGTAATAAAGTATGTTATAAAATAGTGGCTAGTGTGACTAAGGAAGTCAATTTTTAATTTTAATTAATTTAAAATAATAGCCATATATAAGCTAGTGGTTACCATGTTGGACAGGACAGCTATACTGCCTGATACTTGGCCTGTATGTGTATGTATATGTATGGCTGAGTCCCTTCACTGTTTACCTGAAACTATGACAACATGATTAGTCAGCTATATCCCAATACAAAATAAAAGTTCAATATATATATATATTTATAGAAATAATATATATAGAAATTATATATATTTATATATATAATATATGTATATATATGTTGGGCTTGTTTCTGCTTCTACATGTAAAATGGTTAGAGTCTTTCATCAGATTTTCAACAAAATTATGTTAATAAGCACAGTAAGGAAAATCTTATATCTTCTTTTAAAATCTTATATCTTTGAAATCGTATTATGCTGATAACCTAACAGAATATGTTACTAGGAAGAAAGTCTTTGTAAATCATAGCTTCCCTAATTTAACTTACTATGGAACCTATTTTGAACTTGTTTTTTCCCTTTCAAAGTTGATGCCTTTGTGAAGAAAGGCCAGTGATACTGAATTTGTATTCAATTCAATTCAGTCATGAAGGAAGCTTCTTCATAAGGGCAGGGCAGACAGCTATGACTTCCTGACAGAAATGGCCCTGATCATAGCACCTCCATTCATGTGCATTTCCTTCTTTCATATCACTTCCAGTATTAAACCCTGTGATTAGAAGAGACTCAGAAAATAAATGCAAAGAAGTGTGCCTCCCAGCTTCCCCAAACTTCCTGTTAGAAATATTTCAAGCAGCACTTAGTTCCTCATTGGGAAAAAGAAAAAAAAGGAAAAGGGAACTTCAATAACAGATAAAAACACTAACATCTGCAGAGCAATTTTACCAAGTACTTTTACAAGATAAACCATTTGAAATTCAAGAAACCCTGCAAGCTTTGGCCAAATGCAATTAATCACACACTTTTGAAAGAAAAGGCTAAACTCAGAAATTTGACTTGCCCAGTTTTCATAGAATTATTTCATACAGTGAAGTCACCAATGAAGATTTTTAGGGATGTTTGTTTTATTTTGCTTTTAGGAATCTTATTTTGCCCTCTCCTTACAATAAGTCATGCTATGTGCTCTGAAAACATGTATCTGTTTTTAGTATTGTTCTGGCCACTTAACTGGGTGATGTTAGCAAAATTAATTAATCACTTTTTTTCATCTTTAAAACGGGAATGATATAGATCTGACTTCTTGAAATTACTTAAAATATTTAGATAACAGTATATCAAACAGTGTCTGGTATATAGTAAATGTTCAATAAATATTGTATACTATCATTACTTTATTATTCTTATGAATTAGTCTTACTCCTTTTTTTAGTATTGCCTATACTTCATAGTCTAGTAAACAAAGGATATTCTCTTTTGCACTGGGAATTAGTTATAGAATGCATGTATGGCTTCTTCCTTCAATCCTTTTTTCAGGCCAGGTCTCTATCCCATATTTATCTCTCTCCCCCTCCCCTATATAACTTAGTGTAATGTGGCATATAGGCTTGGAGAAGGCAATGGCACTCCACTCCAGTATTCTTGCCTGGAAAATCCCATGGACAGAGGAGCCTGGTGGGCTGCAGTCCATGGGGTCGCTGAGAGTTGGACTCGACTGGGCGACTTCACTTTCACTTTTCACTTTCAAGCATTGGAGAAGGAAATGGCAACCCACTCAAGTTCTCTTGCCTGGAAAATCCCATGGACAGAGGAGCCTAGTGGGCTTCCATCTATGGGGTCGAACAGAATCGGACACAACTGAAGCGACTTAGCAGCAGTAGCATATAGGCTATAAACATCGATTGTATATGGAATGAAATTAAATCTCTCTCTCCAATGTGCCAGTTTTTTATAGACAGGAAAGATTTTCCCTAAGCACTATGGGAAATGCGGCCCCAGTAGCTGTGAAGTAAATCTCTAAGGCCAAAGAAGAAGTTCATCTTCTTCGAAACCTTAGTGGGATTGTCTTCAGCCTTCTGGGATTCAAATGAGTTTCAGGAAAATGGCTTTATTTTACCTATACAACGTGATTTACCTATACAACGTGATAGGCTAGTGCTGATCTATGTAAAAGGAAAGAAAACCTATTTCATTTAATGTTAAACTGAAGAAACCTGTTCAATATATTTCATGAGCAATGGAAAAATAAAAGGGGGGTGGGGAGATTGGAACCCATTGAGGACAGCTGCAATTTCTAAAGAAAATTCTCTTTAACATTTTTTTTTTCCCTGTAAAATGTTTATAATGTGGAAGCTTCTGACAGAAAAAATAAAATTATTGGTGAGTAAGTTACCACTACTACTACTTAAGATTCATTTTTTTATATTCATTGTCCTTTATGTAAAATCTTTCAGTTGAAAAGTCAGCAAAGAAGTACTGAGAATAAACACGTTTAAATGAAAGTTTGCTTCTGGCAGGAAGGTTGTGAGGTGATCAGGAGGCTTAAACACATAAACACTTGGTAAGTATTTTAAAAGAAATTTTAAACAAGCATGATTTATTTTTTTCCAAACCAACTGTGCCTTTTCAAAGAGCTGCATGTGAATGAATAATAACGTGGAAGCAGCATTTTTTCTCAAAGGGATGCACTTACCTATGGATATGTTATGATTTAAGATAAAGTCATCGACTCAGAGCTAAAGTTTAGACTAATTAAAATATATAAATTACTTTTCTTCTGACCTCAAGGAGAGAGGCACAGGCTGGCATCAGCACAAGCCATGCTCTCAGCAGGAGAATTATTATTATAAATGGAACAGAGCTTCAGATATTACAGGAATGCACATGTCAAAATATTTGGGGCTATAACTATAGACAGAATCAATATAACAGACACAAGCATCATTCTCCCCTTTGATTTTTCTATTAAGTTGAGCTGAGAATACCTCAAAGAATAATTATTTCATGTCAAAATTGCAGTAAAATTTGCATTAATCAGTAAAGCAGTTTTATTTAAAGAAACATTCTACTTTAGTGACATTTTGTTATTGACTTCTAGTGCATTTTTTAGTTTTCTCAGATTATATCTCTATTCCTACTTAAATCATGAATCAGAAACTAATTGTATTAGCATCATTGCAAAAATCCTAGCCTCTATTCTCTAGACCCATCTAAGTAGAGCCTAAAATTCTAGCAAGTTTTTTTTGTTTGTTTTTATGCCCATTTACTTTAAACAAGACAGTGTACATTAAATATCGGAGCACTTTCAATGGTGTGGTGAAACTGCTGGGCTAGTAACAGTATTAAATAGTGCATGTTGCTTCAAAGAGCAATAGTCTGATTTGGAACTGTGTGAACATGTACTGGGGTAAAACGTGCATGGTGCCAGAATGCTTATCATTTTATTCCCCTGAGACACTAATATATCCCCTAGAGTTAAATTCTGCTCTAATCATGCCTGTCCTCTTTGCCCCTATAAGTGAAATAAAGATTCTCTATTTTTCAGGTATGTGCTTTTATAAGCATGCTGGTAATTCTCCATTAAAGTGAAAAAAGCTATATGAACAGAATATGTAAAGGTGGAGAAGGTATTACTTGCTACGGTTGTTTATAAAAGCAAAGCAGCTTTCTCTTATATTGGAAGAAGCTATGTTCTATCGTATTGGCTCAGCAGCCCTGATTTTTTTTCTCGAGAGTTTATAATTAAGGTAGTACCGTCCAAATGATGCTTTTGTTGGGTGGTTGTTGTATACAATTCTTTAATTGGACTTCAATATTATACTTGTTAAGAAAATATTGTGTTAACTGTAGAAGAAAGGGCAAATAGTTTTGTTCCCAACATCAAATATGAATCAAAAAGGATTTTTCCTTTCATTTATGTAACTACTCCCAACAATAAAAAATAACACTGAAAGGTACTGATCCAAACAGCTTCTCTATAATCAGATTTTGGCTCACCCTTCTTCACCTCAGGATTTAATGGCCGTGTTAGGAAACGTCCTATTTAACTTCTTTTTAAAATGTAAATCCATGCTGGTAAATGTGTGTGCGAACTGTGTTTCATTGAATAAAAGTTTGTGTATCCATACAGATTTGAAATATATATATATATAAATATATATATATGATCATCAAACACATCAGATATATAACTGTATACATAAAAACAATTACATTATTAACAAAATTTTACGTCTAAGTGAAAGAACGCCTCATATGACTGTAATTTGTACATTGATTATAAATAATACACTGTGCTGTTCTTAGTCATTCTGTGACTCCATGGACTGTAGCCCTCCATGCTCTTCTGTCCATGGGATTCTCCAGGCAAGAATAGTGGAGTGCGTTGCAGTGCCCTCTTCCTATACCGTCAAACATAAAATATTTTCTGTTAATCTTCCAGAAAAACATCTATTTCTGCTTTGTTGACTATGCCAAAGCCTAGCAGTATGTGAACCGTGAACTTCCAGATGTTCAAGCTGGTTTTAGAAAAGGCAGAGGAACCAGAGATCAAATTGCCAACATCCGCTGGATCATCAAAAAAGCAAGAGAGTTCCAGAAAAACATCTATTTCTGCTTTATTGACTATGCCAAAGCCTTTGACTGTGTGGATCACAATAAACTGTGGAAAATTCTGAAAGAGATGGGAATGCCAGACCACCTGACCTGCCTCTTGAGAAACCTATATGCAGGTCAGGAAGCAACAGTTAGAACTGGACATGGAACAACAGACTGGTTTCAAATAGGAAAAGGAGTATGTCAAGGCTGTATATTGTCACCCTGCTTATTTAACTTATATGCAGAGTACATCATGAGAAACGCTGGGCTGGAAGAAGCACAAGCTGGAATCAAGATTTCCAGGAGAAACATCAATAACCTCAGATATGCAGATGACACCAGCCTTATGGTGGAAAGTGAAGAGGAACTCAAAAGCCTCTTGATGAAAGTGAAAGAGGAGAGTGAAAAAGTTGTCTTAAAGCTCAACATTCAGAAAACGAAGATCATGGCATCTGGTCCTAGCACTTCATTGGAAATAGATGCGGAAACAGTGGAAACAGTGTCAGACTTTATTTTATCAGGCTCGAAAATCACTGCAGATAGTGACTGCAGCCATGAAATTAAAAGATGCTTACTCCTTGGAAGAAAAGTTATGACCCACCTAGATAGCATATTGAAAAGCAGAGACATTACTTTGCCAACAAAGGTCCATCTAGTTAAGTCTATGGCTTTTCCTGTGGTCATGTATAGATGTGAGAGTTGGACTGTGAAGAAAGCTGAACGCCGAAGAATTGATGCTTTTGAACTGTGTTGTTGGAGAAGACTCTTGAGAGTCCCTTGGATTGCAAGGAGATCCAACCAGTCCATTCTGAAGGAGATCAGCCCTGGGATTTCTTTGGAAGGAATGATGCTAAAGCTGAAACTCCAGTACTTTGGCCACATCATGCGAAGAGTTGACTCATTGGAAATGACTCTGATGCTGGGAGGGATTGGGGGCAGGAGGAGAAGGGGACGACAGAGGATGGATGGATGGATGGATGGCATCACTGACTCAATGGACGTGAGTCTGAGTGAACTCCAGGAGTTGGTGATGGACAGGGAGGCCTGGCGTGCTGCGATTCATGGGGTCGCAAATAGTCGGACATAACTGAGCGACTGAACAAAACTGAACTGAATCTTATTCACTACATATGTAAAAGCATATGATTAATATTGTATAATGAAACAAACATTTCAATGAATTTTAAAATATATTCTAAAGAAAATTTTGAACTCATATGTACAAATAGGCAATATTTGTCTTTTTTTTTCTGTTTTTAGAAACACAATATATTATCTGGTTTTGCCTAGTTTTAATGAGAACATAGGAGACAGTCTGTGTGATATTTCATGGACTTTTTACTTACCCACATTCTTTTGTTAAGGGTGGTTTAGTAGCCAGTCCTCTTGTCTTTTCTATAATTTTTGAAAGTAATAACTTATGTTGGGTTTAACTTATATTGGGCATTTTTATCAACTTGTTTTCATCTACAATACTTCCACTCACAGTCCTAGTTTCACCATCTAATTAATGCATTTCCTGAAGTTTCCCCATCTTTATAAAAGTGTGTATATGGTGCATACACAGACTCAAAAATACATAAGATATACCATCATTAGTTAACACTGAAGACAATGATAATAGCACCTCCATTTTGTTACCATTTGGTTACCATTTTATTAGATATAAGAGCTAATTTCTTGGACTACACCAATTTTTTGTTCCAAACTCAATTTTACTAGATTTTATATAGATGAACCTTGTGCTGCTACTTCTTCTTTTCTTTTATTTCTCTTTTATTCTTTTTGTCATGTTTTTTGTTTGCAATGAAGGAAGGAAGACAGGCAAGGAGAAGGACAGGGAAAGAAAGATGGAAGATATTCATAAAAGTAAATGAATGCTGTGTTCTACCATTTAATCTACCTCAGACTTAATTTAGCCCTTTCCCCCCAGAAGAGATTGGGTAGCTAAGTTTTAAATAATGTGAGCCAAATTTAAGACCTCAGAAAATACTTTTCCAGGATCATAGCTATTTTAACTGCCTATCTTGATGAAATATAAGATTCAACAGGTTTGTTACATTTAAGATATAAGACTTTAAGAATACTGTAAGTGAAGGCCAATACATTTAGGTATGAGCCAGATGTCTATCTTTATAAAAGGGCCTTCAGATAGTGCAAGTGCCTTTGTTCCAAATTGAAAACCCTTTTTGAGTCTGAAAAAAATACCCTCCTAGTTTGAACACCTACTGACATTATTTTCTAAATGTTAAAATTGACAGCAGAAAGCTACTGCTGTTTTCTGTAATTCTGTAAAAATCTTTGCCCACTTCAGCCTACTCAGTTGCAAAGCTAGTCCAGATGGGACCATGAAATTTTTGCAGCAAGTTCTACAGCACATAATTTTGTTCAATAAAGTTATTATGCCACACACAGCTGTATACTGCCATATAAATGAGCACATGTGCAACAGAATTCTTGTACTATAAGTTTTATAAGACTAAAATTGAGATTATACGGCCATACACAATAATTTATTTGAAACATCAACATGTGCCTTGCTCTAGGGTTACACAAATGGTGCCATTTCTTTTCCAAGGGAAAGAGTTTGTCATTTAATATTCGGTATTAACACAAATGTTTTCCTCAGAATTATAATCTAAATTAGGTGATTTAAAATACATCAATACATCATTAACTTTTTACTTTAACATATTAGATCTATAGAAGAATCAATTCTCCCTAACAATGGTAAAAGAACCTAATCACTCTCTAAATTTGCTTTTAAGTAGCATCATCTGCATTAATTGGTGTAGCTGATAGCAAAATATTACAATGCACTGCTATTTTATATTTAAAATGTAATATGTCTTTTAGTCCCATGTCTCTCTAAAGAAACTTAGCCATTTTTCTGCAATGCCTTAGTAAATATTTTCAGATGTATTGCTCAAGAATTTTCTCTAGGAAACTATACAAGACTATATATGGGATGCAGTAAATTTCCAGGTGACTATTTGGTCTTCTTTATGTTCCAGACTACTCTGAGAAATATTTTTCTCTCTCTTCCATCTTCATCCTCATAATTCACTAATTCTCAGTCACATTTTTGAGTATTGTAAAGGAAAAAAGTATGTAATCAGTAAGAAGCTGAGAAGGAAATAAGGAATCCACCATTTATTCTATGTTATATCTTGCCAAAAAAAGTCTGTAGAGTCAAAGCTATGAGTTTTTAGTAGTCATGTATGGATATGGCAGTTGGACCATAAAGAAGGCTGAGTGCCAAGGAACTGATGTTTTCAAACTGTGGTGCTGGAGAAGACTCTTGAGATTCCCTTGGACAGCAAGAGGTCAAACCTGTCAATCCTAAAAGAAATCAACCCTGAAATTCATTAGAAGGACTGATGCTGAAGCTGAAGCTCCAATACTTTGGCCACCTGATGTGAAGAGCCGACTCATTGGAAAAGACCCTGGTTCTGGGAAAAAGTGAGTATGGGAGGAGAATGGGGCAACCAAGGATGAGATGATTGGATGGCATCATCAACTCAATGGACATGAGTTTGAGCTCTGGAAGATGGTGAAGGACAGGGAAGCCTGGTGTGCTGCAGTTCACGGGGACACAAAGTGGAACACAACAGCGACTGAACAAAGAACAGCACTTTCTTGCACACATTATTTTTCACAATAATTATGAAATATACTCAATATTTCCTAGTGGGAAAAAAATGAAAAAATAGAAGCAAACAAACAAACAAAACCTAGAGCTCTGAGAAGTTAAGTGACTTTCACAGAACTAGTGTTCACACAGGTAGTGTGGCAGATGTTCCAGGTCATGGCCATATTTCAGGTGCTCTGCTTCCAAGTCCAAAATGTTTTCCTCTATACCACAGATTCTAATGGTGTTCTTGCCCCTAGCCAGGCTTTTTCTCTCTAAAGCGAAACTGTAAACAAATTAATAACATTCTCTGGTTCAATGAAGACCAAGATGGGTCTAATCAAAATCAATTCCTTATATTTGACCATAGACCTATGCTTTTTTGTAATGACAGCTTCCTGGACAATTAAATATTTTTGAAAATGCCTTTTAAACTAACCTAACTCTCCTCTCATATATCCTATCTCATGTAATGACATCACTCATTCAGTTCAGTTGAGTCACTCAGTCGTGTCCAACTCTTTGTGACCCCATGAATTGCAGCACGCCAGGCCTCCCTGTCCACACCAACACCCGGAGTTCACTCAAACTCATGTCCATCAAGTCAGTGATGCCATCCATCCATCTCACTCTCGTCATCCCCTTTTCCTCCTGCCCCCAATCCCTCCTAGCATCAGGGTCTTTTCCAATGAGTCAACTCTTCACATGAGGTGGCCAAAATATTAGAGTTTCAGCTTAACATCAGTCCTTCCAATGAACACCCAGGACTGATATCCTTTAGGATGGACTGGTTGGATCTCCTTGCAGTCCAAGGGACTCTCAAGTCTTCTCCAACACCACAGTTCAAAAGCATCAGTTCTTCAGCACTCAGCTTCCTTCACAGCCCAACTCTCACATCCATACATGACTGCTGGAAAAGCCATAGCCTTAACTAGACAGACCTTTGTTGGCAAAGTAATGTCTCTGCTTTTGAATATGCTATCTAGGTTGGTCATAACTTTCCT
>NW_011494708.1:8370083-8384470 GCF_000754665.1 Bison bison bison | reverse complement strand
AGGCATAGAAGTTAAATAAGCAGGGTGAAAATATACAGCCTTGACGTACTCTTTTTCCTATTTGGAACCAGTCTGTTGTTCCACGTCCAGTTCTAACTGTTGCCTCCTGATCTGCATATAGGTTTCTCAAGAGGCTGGTCAGGTGGTCTGGTATTCCCATCTCCTGAAGAATTTTCCACAGTTTATTGTGATCCACACAGTCAAAGGCTTTGGCATAGTCAATAAAACAAAAATAGATGTTTTTCTGGAACTCTCTTGCTTTTTCGATGATCCAGCGGATGTTGGCAATTTGGTCTCTGGTTCCTCTGCCTTTTCTAAAGCCAGCTTGAACATCTGGAAATTCACAGTTCATGTATTGCTGAGGCTGGCTTGGAGAATTTTGAGTGTTATTTCACTAGCATGTGAGATGAGTGCAATTGTGTGGTAGTCTTTGGCATTGCCTTTCTTTGGGATTGGAATGAAAACTGACCTTTTCCAGTCCTGTGGCCACTGCTGAGTTTTCCAAATTGGCTGGCATATTGAGTGCAGCACTTTCACACCATCATCTTTCAGGATTTGAAGTAGCTCAACTGGAATTCCATCACCTCCACTAGCTTTGTTCCTAGTGATGCTTTCTAAGGCCCACTTGACTTCACATTCCAGGATGTCTGGCTCTAGGTGAATGATCACACCATTGTGATTATCTGGGTCATGAAGCTCTTTTTTGTACAGTTCCTCCGTGTATTCTTGCCACCTCTTCTTAATATCTTCTGTTTCTGTTAGGTCCATACCATTTCTGTCCTTTATCAAGCCCATCTTTGTCCTTTATCAAGCCTATCTTTGCATGAAATGTTCCCTTGGTATTTCTAATTGTCTTGAAGAGATCTCTAGTCTTTCCCATTCTGTTGTTTTCCTCTATTTCTTTGCACTGATCGCTAAGGAAGGCTTTCTTATCTCTCCTTGCAATTCTTTGGAACTCTGCATTCAGATGCTTATATCTTTCCTTTTCTCCTTTGCTTTTCTTCTACTTAGTTCGTACAATTGAAATTTTAACTCTTCCTGATTCTTCCATCTTCCTTATCCCCAAATCTAAAGAATTCCTCAATTCTATTTCAACTCTATAAATCTATCTTTAGGGAAGTTTTCTTCAAATACTAGTGTGCTTCAGATTCTCTGATGAACATTTTAAAACATAGGTAGCTGGAGTTCATAAATGCTTACCACCTTGGTTGTGGTGATGCTGTATGTCCAAACTTAGCGAGATCTATACATTAAACATGTATAGTTTTTGATATATGAATTATATCTTAATTAAAGCAAAAATGGTTGCTGGACCCTGCATCAGAGGTTTTCATCCAGTAGGTCTCAGATCGAGCCCCAGACAATTGGCATTCTTTGCAAATTTCCAGGTGATGTCAATGCATCTGATCAGAGGACCACATTTTGAAAGGCATTAGTCTAGTGCATCTTTTCATTCTTGTCAACTCCTTGTGCCAGGCTCTCCTCAGATCTTGACCAGACAACCACAAAAAAATTATCAACCATTGCCTTTCTCATCCCTGTCCTCTGTCCTTCCTGGACAATTTTAATAAGTGAAAACACAAATCTGATAAAATTACCCAACTAATATTTTTTTAATCTCTCCAATGGTATTCCACTGACCAGAAAGCAAGGTAATCACTTTCACCTTACAGTTTTCACCTACCACACTCTTCTGTTTTTCCAGGATGTCTCCCTTGAAGAAAATGCTCATCTTAATCTCAATCTGTCCAACTTCTATTGAACTTTCAAAGTTTATTTCAAAGATCATATTTTTGTATGTGAGATATAGCTAAATGCCTCCTAGCAAAGTTCATAAAGTCCTATGGTGACTTCACAATGTGCCTAGTACTAACTGAATTAAATTTTTCACTATATTGTATTTAATTATCACTTTTGATCCCTTTTGGGGGTTTATTTTTATAAGCCAAATCCTCCACTAAAAAAAAAACAAAAAAAAATTAAATATCTTCAACATTTCCCATCCCCCATTACAAATTAGGAGAAACATACAACTTGTTTGGCCTGCTGACTTTCCTTCATTAAGTATTATTTTAAAATGACTTGATTAAAAATATATCATTCAGCATATATTATCACCTCCAACATGCTATGTTAATGCAGAGACGTACTGAAGAAGGAGTTCAACATTATCCACATGAATTTAGAAAAACAACTTGTGTAGGCATGTATCTCGAGATATAAATGTCTAAATCAATAGTTATTTTTGTGTGATTTAAGTCTTTGTCTTCAAATATACACAGACTTTATCTTAATAAATGCCTGAGGATTTGGCCTGTCTTCATCATCAGTTTTAAGGATCTTACCTGTCATGAATATTTGAAATTTACTACCTGCCATACTAATGCTTTCTAAATATAGACATAGTCTAAATTCTAAATCTATCAAAGCATTATATCTTATACTAAATGCATTTTAAAACCCAACAAAAGCTCCATCTAAACTGATACTTAAATTATTAAGGACTAAATGTACAGCCAAAATCCTTTCCTTCCATGACCCAACTTATTACTAATATTATTATATAATTAAAAAATAACTTGTTATATAATGGAAAAGACAATGCTATGAATTTCAGAATTTCAAAATAAGTGTATTTTGTTCTCCTCAAGCACTTAATTTTACCATGTTTATCTTTAGCTGGTACTTTTCCCCATAAAATTACCTACATGGAAATAATGTAAAACTTTCAGATTGATTGATAGATTTTAATTGCTCTGGTATGAACAACAACAATAAAAATGTCCAGCATGTGCTTAAATCATGTTTAGAATTCACTGATTTTACTGTTATATTTCTGTGGCAATTAGTGGCCAATTTAGTTTTGTGGAATAGACAGGATAAATTGAGAGTTTTCTAAGTCTAGTTAAATCATTTTCATTACTGATAAGAAAGCGATTTGAATACTACAATAGGGAGTATAATATCTTGAAAGATGGGTTTCATTTAAAACCATGGATTATCACCTTTGGAAAAGCCTTTGAATCGTTTTGCTAAAAAAAAAAAAAAAGGCAGGTGCCAAATTCAGACTTTTAAGGACTACTCTATTCTCATCAATTATAAGTTTTGTTATCCCCCAATATTATACAAGCCATGATGAAACTGTCTATAATCAACTATACTTTAAAAATAAGATTGAATTTTTCCAGTTATCTGACTAGGTGAAGAGATGTTACCAAGTGGCTGCCACGTTTCTACAATTTTTTTGAGGAACCCACTTGTCAATTCACAGAAGCATGTCCCAAGATAAGCTCAAAATGTCTGAGCAGGTGTGCTAAACTAACAAAGTCTCTCAGAGAGACAGAGAAGTGCTTTGTCTCTTTACTTTATTTGGCTTTGTTTCAAAGCCTTTTCTTTTTCATGAAAGTTCTACTCAGTCTCTCCATGATAGGCTTGTCCGCTGGAATTCACATTCCCTTCCTTCTCATAGGGCTGCTGTGTCAATTACTACTCTACCTGAGGAGCGTAACAAACACTTGCACATTCTGACAGCGTCCTCCCTAATTAGAACCACCAAAAGGAACAACACAGTTGTTCCGTATGTCTTGGTCTTTATCTGTGAGTTTTTGGGTGACACGAAAATTATCCTAAGCTTTTCCGAGACTTAAAATGATAAGAAGAAGTAGTGCCAAAAGGAAAACATTGGAAAAAATCTGAGGAAAATATGGACTTTTTTTGTGTGAAATGGAGAGGAGAGGGAGAGGGAAGAAGGAAAGAAGGAAGATTTTATATATTTACCTATTGTGCTCAGTCATGTCTGATTATTTGCAACACCATGAACTGTAGCTGGCCAGGGTCCTCTGTCCGTGGGATTTCCCATCCAACAATATTGGAGTGGGTTGCCATTTCCTCCTCCAGGGGGTCTTCCCAACCCAGGGAACAAACCCGCCTCTTTTGCATTTCCTGCATTGGCAGGTTGATCCTTACTACTAGCACCACCTGGGAAACCCCATATTTATCTGCTGGGTTAAATATAAATATATATATACACATTGTGGTAGGCAGAATGGCAGCCCAAAGATGTCTATGTCCAAATCCAAGGAACCTGTGATCCTTTTAGGTTAATGGCAAAGGGAGGCTTAAAGTCACAGATCGCTTGACTTTGAGATGGGGAGACTATCCTGAATTATCCAGATGGACCTAGTCATAGGGTCCTTACAAGGAGAAGAATGAGGGAGGCAGAGAGAGAATTGGAGGGATGACAGCCTTAGAAGGGAGAAGGCAATGGCACCCTACTCCAGTACTCTTGCCTGGAAAATCCCATGGATGGAGGAGCCTGGTAGGCTGCAGTCCATGGGGTCACGAAGAGTCAGACACGACTGAGCGACTTCACTTTCACTTTTCAGTTTCATGCATTGGAGAAGGAAATGGCAACCCACTCCAGTGTTCTTGCCTGGAGAATCCCAAGGACGGCGGAGCATGGTGGGCTGCCGTCTATGGGGTCACACAGAGTCAGACACAACTGAAGTGACTTAGCAGCAGCAGCAGCCTTAGAAGTACTTTCCCTGTGATGCTTTAAAGATGGAAGAATGGGGCCACTAGCAAATGTGAAATGGTGGCCTCTAGAAGCTGAAAAAGGTATGGAAAAGGATTCTACCCTAGACCTATAAAAGGAATGCAGTCTTCCTAATATTAATACTTTGATTTTAGTCCAGTGAGATTCGCTATTGACTTCTGACCTCTAGAACTGTAAGATACTAAATTTGTGTTGTTTTACACCACTAAGTTTGTGGTAAAATTAGTTCAAGCAACAATAGAAAATATACATGTATATACACTTGCCTCATTGTTTATCTTTAAATTAGAGAATTTCTCTGTTGTGTTTAAAGATAAACACCATTCACGTCAATGCCAATGCACAAATATAATTCAAATCACACATAAGAGTCATAAACATGATGTAAAGATTCCTTGTGTCTCTGTTTTTAAAAAAAGAAACAAATGGCATTAATTCTAATAACATGTTTTATTCAACCTCAAATATACAAGAATGTATCATATCTATATGTCATCAACACACAGTTATTGAGGTATTTTGCTTTCCTTTTATTGGCATCAAGTCTTCTAAATCTGATGTGTTTGTTATAGCACATCTCACTTTGGACTAATCACATAACAATTGCTCAATTATCACAACTGGCTCGTAGCTACTGTATTGGGCAATATAAATCTAAATATTAAGATGTTTTAGTATTCTGAAGTCAATTTTGGTGATAGCTTTGAATATATTTATATGGTTAAAAAGCTATAATATGAATTTTTATCTGTTTTTAATAAAGAATAGTGATTTCTCTATACATTTTACAGGGCAAAAAATTTGCCTTGATCGAGACACTAAACATAAACACAGAAATGTAAATGCTGACAAGACCATCTCAATCTATGAATTCTTTTCAAATAAGTAAGTAGAATATTTAAATGCCATTCAAAAATTTAGGTGGGTATGTTGGAAAGCTGATCTTTGAGTCACATATATATTTGGGTTTTGTCATCTATTTTTCCAATTTGAATTTCTTTCTCCCTATTCTATTTTTATTCTTACAAGCAAGGCATCAAATGTTTAGTGCAAAACAAACTAAAATAAAATGAGTTTGCTTCTTTACATCTACTCTGAATAGCTGCTTATTCATATCACAGCACAGCTGCCACAAAGCTATCATGGGTCATGGTGTCTGCTCAGAAATAGGAAGCTGAAATAGCCAAAGTACTGCAGGTGAAAACACAGGTATATCAGAAGATCTTTTTCCAGTGCTGGTCAAATTCTACAGGATTCCAATTGCTTATAATTTGGGATAATCTATATAAAGATAAACTGCATAGTTTATTCTTAATATGATTTAAAGAGACATTTTAAATAGACATTTCACAGAAAGATAAGCAATTGTAGATTATAGGAATCAATAATCCTGAAGGTTTTTATTTCAACTTAAGCAGGTAGCAGGATTTTTTCCCCATTATTCTTGTTTTCTTAGATAGAGCTGACACTTCAACCAGCATTTTAAATAACTATACTGGTATTTGAAAATCTCAACAAGGCAATGCAGTCCTTCTCACTGTCTACGTATACATTCTATCTAAATAGCTATCAGCCTAGCATATATTTTTTCCCTTTCTAGTTTCCTAACTTACATCTTTAGGGGATGTTATAAACTGAACATATGCCCATGCAGAAACACCCTCTTCTGAATATTTGGTGGGAATTGTAGCTGTGTTGTTTTGGGTTTTGTTGTTGTTGTTGCTGTTTAACTTTATCCCAATCTTCTGTTTAATTTATAATGAGCTAAATCTTCCAACTTGAGACCTTTTCTTAAAGGATCGTCACTATTTGGCAAAAACAAAACAAAACTTAAATTGATAGTGTTCTTCAAAGCTCTTAAAATATTTTCTTTATTGTACATTATACAAATAAAACTCCCACTTGTTTCCTCCACCTTCCCTGGCTTTAATTTACCTTTTCTCTAAGGCTGTAACAAAACCTAATACAGTCTAGCTGATGCCCAGATATGGGTATGCTATTTTTGACAATTGTCTAATATTTATATTAGGAATCAGCAAAGCCTTACACTTTATAAATGAAGTTATTCATCATTATCAGTCTCCATAGTATCTTGCCACTCCGATGGTCCCTTCACTCTCTATTTTAATTCAGTCTAGGCTGTAGATGCATTAGCCCCACAGGCATCATGACTCACTTTGGAAAAGGAAAACACAACAACCTGATTTCAAAGTATATGAATACTCTGCTTCTTAGATTTACTCCAAAAAACTTGTCAACCGCAGTATCTACCCATGGAGGACTCCTAATGGAAAACGTAGAAACTAGACTCAGAAGAAACATAGGGTGGCACACATCTCAGCTCCTCCATCTTTACATACTGTGGAAGTGACAAGAAGTGAACATCTTAGGAAGGTCTGAGTGGCAGACAATTTCTGGAAATTGTTTGCCAAAAAGAGTAGGAGACAGCCTTCATTGCAGATTGACATTAATGATGCAGTTGAGGGACTGAAAGAACTTACTATTGATATGTGTATATTAGTGCTAGTCAATTTTTTCCACTCCAGTTTGTAATGTTAGCTCTTTCTCTTTCAGCTGATGTTGTTATTTATAAGATCACAGATTGAAAGCTTCTCAAATGACAAAGACTATTCCCTAAGTTTTGCTGAAATAAGGAAATTAGCCCTAGTTGAATTGGCCCTCAGCCACCAGGTACATAGTTCCATAGTTTTACTACTAAAGCAAAAATTAGAAGTTTAAGAATAAAATGTATTCCTCCTTCTTTGGGACAATTCTTTAAGCGCTTGAAGACAGTATCATTTTCTCCAAATGGTGTAAGATTGTTGCTATGATGAGGCACTCTGTAAGATCACCATATACCCTTATGTGGCTATATGCTGCTAAGCCACTTACCACTTACCACTTAGCCACGTGCTGCTAAGTCACTTCAGTTGTGTCCGACTCTGTGCAACCCCATAGACGGCAGCCCACCAGGCTCCCCTGTCCCTGGGATTTTCTAGGCAAGAACACTGGAGTGGGTTGCCATTTCCTTGTCTAACGCAAGACAGTGAAAAGTGAAGGTGAAGTAGCTCAGTCATGCCCGACCCTCAGCGACCCCATGGACTGCAGCCTTCCAGGCTTCTCTGTCCATGGGATTTTCCAGGCAAGATTACTGCAGTGGGGTGCCATTGCCTTCTCCGGCTAGTGGAGGAGAAAATGCTAAAACCTACGGACCCTGTTTATATTCATGTGGGTTGGGAATTATCCATTGTTAGCCATGCAGCAGAAAAGGAAAAAATAAATCCTTTGAGGATACAAATCTTTCTAAGGATACACTGTACTCAAACGATCCCTTACACAGCATTCATAATGAGACTAGCTGATGTGCTAACATTTACAGAGCATTAGAGTGATGCACAATACTATATGCTTTGTAGTACTGGCTTATTTAATCTTCACCACAATTCTACAATGTACAATGTAGAAGTTGTACATATTCATATACTGTACAATGTACAATATGAAGTTTTATTATTTCTTCCCACAGAAGCAAATAAGGACTTAAGAAGATTAGTCATTTCTCAAGGTCACTTAGGTAGTCACAGAACTAGAATTTGATCCCATGTCTATTTGACTCCAAAGCCATGACCTTAACAATCACAGTAGAGAAGTTTTAAGGACAACTCTATGGCTAATACCCATAAAATTTTATATGTGTTTATTGAAATTCCACTAATGAAATTTTATATAATATATATATACACACACACGCTTATGCATATATATATATATGTGTGTAATCCTAATTTGGAAGATATATTTTAATTATACTCAATGAAGAAGAAGATTAAAAACACAGAAACTAAGATAAGTCATCTGATATTAACAAAAGGAGCAATGAATCTTCAAAAGAATGATGACTAGTTTTATTCTTTGGAGTCTATTTCAAAGGCTAAATTGAAAACATTTAGTCTTTGTCTTTTAAAATGAAATAAGAACATGCGTATCTAAATCTGCACTGTGCAATATGGTAACCACTAGCCAAATGCATCTATTGAAATTTAAATAAAGATTGAATAAAATTTTTAAAAATTAGTTCCTGTCACATGAGTACCAATCTAAATGGAACTAAGGATGAACTAAGCGATGCTTTTATCAAGGATGATCTACACTAATTCTTTCCCCTTTTGTAGTCACTGTTCTCTTTCCCCCTCTCACAACACTGCACTCTGAATAAGACAAACTGTTCATGATTTTCACATTATCTTTAACAGGATCCACTGGACAAGTTGTCTCCTTACATGAAAATGAAGACGGCTAAAATAAGAACTGACATTGAGACTTGAGGGTGAGGAGTATAACTCAGTTTTCTTTTAGCATGAGCCAATAGTATATTTCAGGAGATACAATTTAAGACACATTTCATTGATGACTTGATGGCTACCAGGAAAAGGAAGTATTCTAAAATGGTTGTTTTTATTTTTATTTTTTGAAAAGCATGACATTTGAACAGAAAGAAATAGTGTGAGTGAGAAAGAGATAAAGTGATGAACAAGCAATGAACATTTATATCAATAAAATCTCATTTTAAAGGAAAATAAATTGTCGTCTGTCCTTACTATAGTCGACCCTGATTATTTTCATTATATATATAAAGAATTTTAGATAGTTTTCTATAATCATTATGCAAACAAGGAGATGGGCTATTATGTTTAACAATTTCCATAAGTGACTTATAAACGAGTTTACATTTTCAAAATGGGAGGTTGAACAAGATGGTAATTTCAATTGTGAACTTATTAAGAAGTGAGCTCAATTTATGCTTTCCCCCATTTTTAGCCTTTAAAAATAGTTTCAATGATAAAGACTAGTATCAATGGCATCACCATTTTTAATAGTATTAATGATCTTCACAATCACAGTAGCATTCACCAACTTTTATAAGGCTATTGGAATTTATTAGTGGTTTGCTTGTCTATTTAATGTCTATTTGATAAGGCTTTGCCCATGGTAGATTGATTTAAATTCTTTTGAAACTTCGCATTGCGTATAAAGAACACATTCACAGAAGAAATTTCACAAAAGAAATTTGTGACTAATTTGAAAAAGAAAAGATTCTGATTGGAAAGAATCAGAATCTTTTTCTTTCATACATGGAGGTTAAAAATATTTATGCAAAACCATAATTTTTCCTCCCTAAGTATACAAGTTGTGAATGTCCACAGGTATGGAACAGCAGAATGCTTGATCTTATTTAAAACTACATTACACAAAAAATTCTAGGTTTAAAAAGAATCAACCAACTAGTGTTTAGTATTTATCCTCAGTATAATTAATTTTATAATAATCAGCCTAGTGATCTCTATTTATCCACATTCTAACCTAGTTAATCACTGTATTATATGTTCACATACCACATACACTGTTGAGAAACTTTTAAGAAAACTGACAGGATGTGCATACATTCTAAAATTGTTTTTCTAGTCACATCCTGAAGAAAACTCTTGATAATTTGATAAGGTAATGGTTGTTCCATCTCTCTCAATCTCTCTCCATCTTTTTTATATCAAACCTTTCTTTTTATAGTCAGATGATGGATAATATGTGGAAAATACACAGTGCCCTCATTCAGTCACTAGCTACTCCTTTTTTACTTCCTTAGCTTGGCCACAAATCTCTAACTCATGAAAGGCCTCCAAAACATTGCCTGAGGGTAGGCAGGAGGAGAAGGTGGAGCTCAAAGTGTGCTGTGCCTTCAAGAATACTGCCCATTGTTTTAGTACCTGCAGTTCCTTGGAACGGTGCGGCACCTGTAAAAGGTTAATGAGCATAGAGACTTTCAGGCATAATGCAAATTACAGACAGACAAACACAGACATTTCATTGATAAACAGACAAGCAACATGCACGCTGCAGGCACACTACAGGTGGCAGATATTACTGCAGCTCCACCGTTGGAAGATCTTGTAGATCACGTGTATAAATGAGTTTTTGTCTTTTCGTGTGAGATACTATTTCAAGTACAATTTTACAAAAAGGAAAAATAGTTTTTCAACAGTTGTCAGGTATTCTTGTCTTATCTTGCATTGTAATCAGATGTTTATGTCATCCTTTTTGTTACAGGTCATTAGAAATCTCCTCAACTTTATCAAATAAATCAATTAAATAGATCTTTTTTAAAAGGTTCATTCTTTCTTTTTTAAAAAAGCCTGATTCACTTCCATCCAAAAAGTATTGAATTCATAATTTAGGCACCTTGTCTTCACTATATTTGATAAACATCTTTACTGCTAAAAAGAAATCATGGTCTAAATCGTCTGCAATAAATATCTTAAATGGATTCAAACTCTCTGAGCTATTAAAAAGTTCAGTCAGGACTTTGTGATGAACTCAATTTTTTAAAAAATCAAGCTGTCAGGTTTTTTTAAAAATCCTAAATTGTTTGTCTTTAAAATTAATATTCATGGCTGTATGAGAATCATCAAGCATTAATGTACATGCATTAATACTACCATCATTGCAGAGGGCCTGCAGAGAAAGAGTTCTTCCATTCCCAGTTTCATTTTTTAAACAATCTCTTGCTATTTTAGCAGCACTCAACACTAATACAGAAGTAATCAAATTAGCATTAGCGGTTCATGTTGCAAAATTCAATTTGTACTGCTACAACATCAAAGTAAAAATATTTGCATATCAAAAGTAAAAGAGGTGGGATTTAAATTAATTTAGTGTCTTAAACAAAATTAAGTAGGCCTTGATGGTAAATTAAATGATAAATAGTTCACAAATACCAAACTAGAATATATTTATATTTCTTTTCAAAAAATCCCAAGGCCTGTGTACTAAATGCTAATGAAATATGAATATTAGAAAAAGAATGGAATATGACAGTGCATATGGAAAATGTTGGGTTTCTCATATTCTGAGAATTCTGTTTAAATTTCATTCAGACTGTAGTGTTTACAACTGTTTATAACTCAGAGTATATAGGTGAAAATTCTATCTATTATCTATCCATTTAGCATAATACAATATTCTAAATCTAATTATCACCAATATTTTACCATGTAAGAAAATGTAGTGGCTTTTATACACTTGTGGGCATAAACATGACAAAATACTGTGACTTCTAAGAAATACATTCCTTTTTTTAATCACCTGCTATTATCATGAAGTTTCCATCTGCTTATCACAATGATTAATGTTTTAATAGTCCTTCCTCATGTGGTGATTCCTATGGCCAAGTTGGGAGAAACACACTTTTTTTATGAGTGGATGTTTTCATGTAACCACGACTATGTGCTTCTCAGGGAAGGGTCGGGGTGGATGACGTTTTCAAAGGAGTAAATCAAGCCTTTAAAATAATTTACATTTCTGCTTTAGCTCAGTCTTCTCCTAACAGAGACCTAGTGAATGACCACTATTTGCAGTATAATGGAGTCCCTGAATATTAAATATTCCCTAATGTACCCGGGGCATTATGTTCCTTCCTCCCTGGCAACAAACTCCCAACCTGCCTGTTATGAGAACTGCTTCCTAGGTCATTAGATGTAACTCTGCACTGATATTTTATTTTTTGTTTCCTATTCCAACTAATGTTTAAACTAAAACATGTTTCTATTGTACTACCATGCTTTCAGATATTTCCAAAATATAGAAAAATTTAATGTATTCAGACTATTTTATCTTATATGCTTACTGGAAAAGAAAGAAAATGCTGTTTTATGAGCCATTTTCATGATTTTAAACAATGTGATATAATTTGAGAAATACTAGTGACAAAATTTCCCAGAGATATTGTAAGTAGTGTCCACAACATTTTATAAGTACTAAATGGGCTTCATGGAGCTAATCTGATAGGTAGCTATACTTAGAAACTTTTAACTTATTAGCCAGGTGCCCTTACAGAAAAGACATATCAGGAACAGGTAAACAAGAAAAAGAAAGCATTTTAAAGTGAAAACTTAGGATGAAATAGATATAGTTTATTAGCTTCATCTAACTTCTAAATTTCAAGTTGTTAATTACATGATATTCGGGTAAAGGTGAGCAGGCAAAATGACAAATTTTACATTTATTTATTAATTAAAGAATTATTGTCCTTGGATTAAGTTTTGTTGCTGCTGTTTTTTGTTTGCTTTACCCTGTGAGTTGGAAAAGCAGATTTTCGAGTATGGTACGAGAGTAACATTGGTTAGCTTCCCCATCATAAAGGAATAGACTGATGAAAAAGTCATTCTTTGTAAAGTATAACCTATGAAATTGTAATTTCCATGTATGTGTGACATATCACAATATGCTATGGGATATTATGCCCAAAGATATTTTCAAATACATTCTGAATATATTAGAGTACTTTTAGGTAAAAAAAAAAATTGAGTTGTACAAAGATCACGTTTGTCATTGTTCAACCATTTCTTCATAATGATACTATAGTCATTTTGTGGGGGAGGGGCAGGGATCATGTGAAATAGGGATTGTCTGTGCATTTCTCACAGATTTTGCTTTGCAGATTTGATATAACATCTACATAAAAGTGAATCATTTGATAATCTAATGTAGATACAGTATTTTGTTCATTTGCATGCTTTTAGAAAGGCCCTTCTAACTACAATCTATTTTCATGGGAAATAATAATTCTCTTTTCAGGAATACAAGAGCTTAATTATTTAAAAAGAGAAAAAAGTGACCTTTTGGGAAGAGAGGACAGAGATCTGAATATTAATGCAATCAGTAGCTGTCATTTAGAAGACAAGGCAAAATCATCTGCAGACCAAAAGAAACCTAAACCTAGGTATCTATGACTCAATAGAAATTATTAATAGGAGGAAAATTTCAACTTAAGAAACATGTGGATTAAATTTTCCTTGTTTTTAAGAAAGATCAAAAATACCTGTTTCAAGTCAGTTAGCTATTTCTGGTAGGAATAATTTAAGAAAGTTACAGTAATTAGTATAATATATAATTGGATTATGACATGTTGCATAGGAAACTCTTATACTTTATTGTATAATCAGGAAATGGTATTTCATCTATTTTTTGTTGTCATTCATTTAAAACTACAAAGACCAAAAGAAATAAAATTAAATGAAAGGGTAGTGAAGTATTTAAAACGACATAGTTCAGATCTTCTTTTACAGATAAGAACACTAGAGTGCAAAAGGACAGTGGTTTGCGCAAGGTCCCACAACTGGCAGCAAAGCCAGGGGCAAATCACTGATTAACAAATTTCAAAAATTAAGAAATGTGCTTATTTCAATATGAGAATAATTTGAAGGAAGATCAACTGAGAATTGATGAAGACCTGCTCTATTATAGGCACTATGATACATGCTTCATATACATTTTTTTCATCTCACTCTAATTCAGGAGGTTATGGATTTTATTAATTTTTTTAATGAGAATACTGAATATCCGAGAGACTAAGTAAATTGTTCAAGGTTACAGAGCTTGTAAATTGATTGCATAGTTACCACTAAAATCCAAAGTGTTCCTCTTTCTTATCTCAGTTTACACATTAAAATAACTAAAACTGAAGGCCAGTTCTATAACCAAACTAATATAGAATAATATTTGTTGAAATAATGAGGGTGATGATTTATAAGCTTCCTAAAGAGGAATCAAATGCAAATTCAATAAATACTTAGCTGTACTTGAGGCTCAAAACAAAGACAAATGAAACTTTTTAGCAAAAGGACATAAAAAACAATGTAGAAATGTGGCCTTACTTTCCTTGAACGATGTTACTAAACCAAGCCTTTGCCCCAAATGACTAATGTAGTTCAAGTTTGAGTGGAATTTCTTTTCATATATTTAGCTTCCTAATGGCTGTTTTTTTTTTTTTTTTCCTTTT
>NW_011494708.1:8352156-8367716 GCF_000754665.1 Bison bison bison | reverse complement strand
AATTTAAAAAGGAGGAAATTTGAAAAGGGATTCTAAAATTTGGAATTTGGGTAGAGATGCTAGCTTTGTTCTGAAGATCAAATCAAACATGGATGTCAGGCTTGAGAGGCACCATGATTTTATCTCCTATGGGTGAGAAAATAGTGGAGGTTATCTTGAAAGAAAAAGCCAGAGCATAGATAGATCCACCAGGAAAAGTGGGTGGAGGAGAAAGAAAGTGAAAGTGTTAATCGCTCACTAGTGTCTGACTCTTTGGGATCCCATGGACTATAGCCTGCCAGGCTCCTCTGTCCATGGAATTCTCCAGGCAAGAACACTGGACTGAGTAACCATTCTCTTCTCCAGGGGATCTTCCTAACCCAGGGTTCAAACCCAGATCTCCCACATTGCAGGCAGATTCTTTACCATCTGAGCCACTAGGGAAGCCCAGGGATGGAGAAAAGAAGTAGTAAAAACTGGGAAACAAATCGGAGATGGGAGAGTTTACTGGAAAGATTGGTGAACACTCCTAAGGAGAGTGGCGCGTGAAAAGGGAAAAAGAACTAGAGAATGACAGGTATATCCAACGTTATCTCTTCCTTCCTGCCTTCCCCTGCTCTGCCACTGCAGTTCTCCATTCTAATAGAGTCCATGCACCAGCAATAGAAACAGAACAGAACCTGGCCGCAAAGGGGAGTGACTAGTACTCTAAACCATAAAACATGAATTCTGACTATCTCTATACTGGGCCAAAATTAAAAAAAGAAAGAATAGAGGCAACATTAAAAAAAAAAACTCAGTGATATAGAGCACAAAGCATTTTCATATCAGTCAACACTGGCATCAGAAGACTCAACATAAAAGAGCAAGGTTAAGAAGAAGGGTGAAAACTTAATCCTTTACTATTCCTGGATGCTGTATACTAATACATGAACTGATACACTCTATTAATTTAAAAGGACAACTTTGAAGAGCTTGTACTTTACTCAGTGATGGAATATGGGCTTTTTATTGTCTGAAATTGATTTGATTTCTAATAAAATATTTGCTTCAACCTTGGGCAGCAAGGCAGCAGATAGCTCAATGTAAGACATTAATATAATGAAAGATTGTGATATTTTCCCATGCAGTTCAAAGACTCTAGTGTTATACATCAAATTCATGTCCCTTGTAACTAAATCTGTCATAAATCTAGGCATCCAAAAATGAAATGTGTTTCTCAACAATAATCTACTGTCAATATTAACTTAATAAGACTTCAAATGCTACAACACTTTCTGGTGGTTTTTAAATTCTTCACAAATAAATTATTGATCTTGGTTTTTGATAATGATATTAATAGAATATACAAATACGAAAATGAGGCATGTGAGAGATTATCATATCCCAATCATTGAAACTATACTTTTCTTTTAATCTTTCATGATCATAAGTAAATATGCAAACAGAAGCAAAGGTAAATAAATATTCTGATAAATTTTATATTTTGTTACACAAAATTAATAAAATTTAATCTTAAATTTTAAGAATTTAAAAATTATTGAAAAATTTGAAACTTCTAAGAATTAAAACATAAGCCATTTAAATATAATTACTATAAGTGTTTTTCTCCCTTTGTTCAATAATGAATGAATCACCTGTTTCTGAGTGATCAAGAAATCCCATTCATTTATTTCTTTATAAGCCCTGTGTTTTCTTCTCTTCAGAATCCATTAGAGAAAAAAATGTGAATTGTGAAGTTAGGAGTAGTTCTTAATGTTCATGTTTGGTTTCATTTTGTCTGTTAGTACTTTGTGGGCAAGATTAAATTCTGTTAGATATAAAAGGAAATCCTATGCTTGTGCTAGTAGTTAAATATGCTCTTCAGAGGAAAAAAATAGTTGTAACATCTTAGTGTTAGATAATGATCTTGTGAGTTGCAGATTATTATGACTCTGAATTACTAATCTGATACTTGTGGAAAGTATGTTTTTGTTACCAGAAAGCTATAACATAAACAGTTCTCTTGAGTTCTTCTATGCCTAATGTTATTTTATGTGAGACTGGTAAGATGTAGAGTGAATATTGATACCCCACAGGCTTCCCAAGTGGCTTAGTGGTAAAGAATCTGCCTGCCAATGCAGAAGACTCAAGAGGTGAAGATTTGATCCTAGGGTTAGGAAGATCCCATGGAGTAGGAAATGGCAACTCACTCCAGTACTACTGCTTGGAGAATTCCATGGAAAAAAGAGCCCGGTGGGTTACAGTCCATGGGGTCACCAAGAGTCAGACACAACTGAGCATGCACACACCTTTACCTTTACCTTTTTTCTTTTTAATTATCTTAAAGCAGAAGCATCTTAAGCATCTATGCAGTGGAAAAACAAAAGAAAGCAAAAGGCCCTTTATTTCCCAAAACTATCAACACTGTTGTTCTAATAGTTCAAAGAATGGAAAAGAAACAAGTACAGTTCTTGAGACTTTAATATCACTATGACAAAAACTCTCTTTAATAGCAATGTTCTAAGGTATTCTCAGGGTGGAGGCCACGATGCCATATCAGCATATAGGAAAATAAATACCATCAAACTGACCTCTGTGAATAAAAACTTGCTAGAATGTAACATAGGAAGTAATTTATGAGGACTGTATATTCACTACTGAAAAATCTAGTTCAGTGGTGAGACTCAGAAATAATTCCTACCATTAAATGCAATTCTTACCATGGAAAAAGTACTTGAAAAATAATTAGTGACATATAATCATTCTATTTTACAGATAAGAAAATCAAGGATCAGAAAGGTACAAGGCTTTGTACCTTAGGAATAGAAGGTACTCAAGGTCACACATAATGCTGGAGGCAGAGTCAGGATTGAAAACCAATTATTTTGGATATTGATAGGTCCTGATTAATGTATAAGATATTTTCTTATGCATCAATAACCATAGGATAAGAGAGTCAGGCCCCTATGAACTTAGATTGGGCCACATATATGTATAATATCTAGTTCACTGCAACATTATAATGACCTTTTGAACTATATTTATGAAATATGGCCGAACAACAAAGAAAATTCAGAGTATGCAAGAAAAAATAATCAGCTGCAAAGTTTTAGATTTACTTGAAGACAGGGCATATACATCTTTACATCAGCATATATGCACCAACAAAAGTGCAACAGTCTCCACATGTTATTTAAGTATCAAACAATTTTTATTTCAAAATGGTGTTTGAGAGGGAAAAGATAATTGTCAGAGTCCTTAACACATTTAAAAGCACCAGATCAGAGATTACTGGGCTTTCCTCATAGCTCAGACGGCATGACTAGCCAGAGGAGAAGAGAGCTGGGGAGAGAAGAAGCCTGAGATTTAGGCTTCGTAATATGTGGATCAGAATGGCAAAGAATCTGCCAGCATGGCAGGAGACCTGGGTTGGGAAGATCCCCTGGAGGAGAGCATGGCAACTCACTCCAGTATTCTTGCCTGGAGAATCTCCATGGACAGAGGAGCCTGGCAGGCTACAGTCTATGGGGTTGCAAAGAATTGGACACAAGTGAGACGACTAACACTTCCACAATTTCACTCACAATAACGAGCCACGTGAAATTTCCATGCCTCTGATTGTAATGAGGGAAAGGTGGGAAGAGTAATATGAATACTGAAATGCAATTCAGATAATTTCTGAGAACAAAATCATGCTTGCAGATTTGCATTTGGTGATATCTCTTAACATTCTGCTGCTGCTGCTGCTAAGTCACTTCAGTCGTGTCCGACTCTGTGCGACCCCATAGACGGCAGCCCACCAAGCCCCCCCATTCCTGGGATTCTCCAGTCAAGAACACTGGAGTGGGCTGCCATTTCCTTCTCCAATGCATGAAAGTGAAAAGGGAAAGTGAAGTCACTCAGTCGTGTCTGACTCTTAGCGACCCCATGGACTGCAGCCTTCCAGGCTCCTCCGTCCGTGGGATTAACATTCTACCACATTGCAAACTTTGCTTCCATACAAGTCCTCCAGAAATAGAAAGCAAAGAGAAGAGGGAGCAGAAGAAAAATTGTATATTGGCTCCAAGAGAAAGTATTGGAAAAAGCAGGTCTTGCTTTGACTACAAAACACCTTACTGAGCCCTCATAGACAGAAATGGGGTGAATTATCTGGGAAACAACGTTAGGGACAGAAAAATATGAGAAGGGCTGAGAAAATTGAGGACAAATAGGAAGGTGCCACAGAGAAAAGAACCCAGTGCTACCTACCTAGATAATAGTTCTAACTCTTCCAAATAAGAAAACTGATCTAAATATTACTATTTTTTTCATATCTGTTGTACATAGAAAGCTTTTGAAGGATTACACTCTAAATGCTTGTTTATCAGTATTACATGTTTAAAATTAAAAGTTATTCAGATTTTTAAAATAACCACATATTTTCATTGGCGGCAACTATTCACAAATAATGAAAGCCATGAAATGAAAAGACACTTGCTCTTGGAACAAAAGCTATGACCAACCTAGAAAGCATATTAAAAAGCAGAGACATTACTTTGCTGACAAAGGTCCATCTAGTCAAAGCTGTGGTTTTCCCAGTAGTCATGTACTGATATGAGAGTTGGACCATAAATAAAGCTGAGTGCTGAAGAATTGATGCTTTTGAACTGTGGTGTTGAAGAAGACTCTTGAGAGTCCCTTGGACTGCAAGGAGATCCAATCAGTCAATCCTAAAGGAAATCAGTCCTGAATATTCATTAGAAGGACTGATGCTGAAGTTGAAGCTTCAATACTTTGACCACCTGATTCAAAGAACTGACTCATTGGAAATGCCCTGATGCTGGGAAAGATTGAAGGCAGGAGGAGAAGGGGACAACAGAGGATATGATGGTTGGATGGCATCACCGGCTCACTGGACATGAGTTTGAGCAAGCTCCCAGATTGGGTGATGGACTGCCTTGGGAGCACTCAAGATCCTGTTTGGTTTAAATACTTGCAAAGTTTTGTGGGAGGGAGGCCAGCTTCAACATTCAGAGATAATAGGCATTGATAAATTTTAAAGTAATTGTAATTTCAGGTCAAAGAGCATTTTTCACTAGTGTAACATGAAAAGTGAATCAATTCTAAGAAGCTTTCAGAGTATGAAAAGTGTTCAGGAGATAAAAATGAACAGACAAATAAATAAAAAAATGTGACAAGTAAAGCTGGGTAAACTGACATCACTTTGCTTTGTAAAGTAGAAGTACTTTAAAAATATAAAGCAAATGGGCGCAGGTAATATCTCTGGAAAATGCCCGTTGCTTGAGCATTTAGTAGTCTTCCTCATATATTAAAAAATCACTAAGAATGTCAGGATTTTTATGTAAGTAAAACTATTCTTATATAATGATTTTCCTTGTGTGAGTGAGGGACATACTGTATTATATAAATAATGAGGGAGAAAAAAAGAATGGTAATGATTTTGGAGATATGATATTATACATTTTTAGAACATGCCAGAGTGATATGTCTTCTTTGGAAATCTGTTTCATGGCTGTTTTATAAGCCAACATATGAGCGTTTTGAGTCAATCAAAGTTCAGTGAAACTTCAACTTTCCTCAGTTCCTGGTAGGAGAACACAACACGCGCGTGCATGCACGTGTGCACACAGACACAGACACACACACACATAAGAAATGAAAGGGAAACAGAGTAGATTTGAAAAGTACTGCTTTGGCTCTATTTTTCTAAGGGGGTATCTGCTCCCTGGATTCTCTCTGCTGGCAATCAGCCTGCTGCCAGCTCCAAAATCAGTCAGTCACCAGCCAGAGAACTACATACTCCAAAGAGTAGCTCCAAAGAGATATAACCTGTGTGCTTAACTTAGGCTAATAAGAGTGAGAAAGAATAAGAGAAATACAAGCCAACTAAATAAAGGGTGTCTTTCTTCTATAGCTGTTACTAATTCCCATCCCCCATCTGACTCTATTTTCTTCAAAATAGACCTCATAAAATATACTTTAAATAGAGTGAACAGAAGGCAAAAGAAGACGAGAGTGGCTGAGGATGTGATGGTTACATAGCATCACTGACTTAATGGACCTGAATTTGAGGAAACTCCCGGAAATAGTGGAGGACAGGGAAGCCTGGTGAGCTACAGTCCATGAGGTCACAAAAAGACAGACATGACAGCGAGTGAACAACAAAAACAACACAGTGATATGCCAGCATTTTTTAAATGGTTACCATGGCCATTAAATAGGGCCACACAATAGGGACTCCTGAGCTGGGCTATCCTTTCCAAAGGAGGTTATAAAATACTACCTTACGTGCTTAATATGTCTTGGCACTCCTGGATATTTTGGTTAATTATCAGAAATTAGCTTGAGGGAAAGATTAATCTTTTTAAGTAGCCAACACACAACTGGTAATTTCCAGTTAGTCAACTCTCAAGACAGCTTCCTCTATTTCTTATCATTATCATTATCAAGAAAAATGGGAGGCTTACACGGAGAAAGTCTCTATTAGCCAATTTAGTTCATTAAGTATCTGACTTTTGGTTATGAAATGAAGGATGCTTGAATTAAAAAGAAAAAGAACTTTTATATTTAGTAGGAAATCATTAAGTGTTTGTGAAGAATTTCTGTTTTGTTTTCCTCTTTAGGTCACCCAAAGCATTATAATTAGTAATCAAAGAGAGAAATATACATTTAAGAATGAAAGGAAGGAAGGAATAAAGGGAGGAAGGAAGGAAGGGAGAAAAAAATTGCTCTGATTGGAATTAATCTACTGACACCAAAACTTAGGACTTGTCTTGAGAAACAAGAAGGCTTCTAGCAGTATTTGTTCTTTGGTGGAATTCTAGAAGACACTTGGGCTAGATGTAGGGGTATCTGCCCCAAATCTACGCTCCTACTCCTGACGATCTTCCTTCTTGCCTTTGCTGTTTTGCTAGCAATTAAACAAGACTTGCTTTTTCTCAGTGACAGAAAATAAATTTGCATGAATTCAACAAACAACATTTTCTAGCAAATTTCAGGTTATACTTTTTTAAGAAGTAAAATAACTCAATCCATTTAAGTAATTCGTTAAGGGAAATTTGAGAGCTATTACAACAGAGAGTAATAAAATTTCCTCCCATAACGACAAATTGGATACAATGGAATCGGAACTAAACTATAAAAAAATTTGGTGATTTGAACCTTAGTAGCACAGCAATCCTGGCATATCCCGTCCAGTGCAGTTTTACCCCCATATTCATCTCATTTCACCCACTATCCTCTGCTATTACCACCAGTATTTAATGCATTCAGTCATGCAGAAATTCTTGACTTTAGTCCCCATTCTCAGGAAGACCTCAGTTATCACTTTTTCTTTTGGTACTAGAACATCTTTCCTAAATTCCAGTAATGTGGTTTGTTGTTCAAGACCTGTAGGTAATCCCTTATCATACTCAAGGGCTTCCCTGGTGGCTCAGATGGTAAAGAATCTGCCTATATTCTGAGAGACCTGGTTCAATCCCTGGGTGGAGAAGATTCCCCTCGAGAAGAAAATGGACACTCACTCCAGTATTCTTGCCTGGAAAATTCCATGGACAGATGAGCCTGGTGGGCTACTGTCCATGGGGTCACAATGGCTCGAATATGACTGAAGCGACTAACACTATCACTCTCAAAGTTAAACCACTTGATCCAGTAAACATGATTTCATAATTTAAGTCTAACTGGTCTACCCAAATTCATCTTCCCAAATAATACTTTCTCCAAACCAATCTCCCCTCTTGACCCCAAACATGTCATGACATTTCTCAATCCCTGCTCATGCTGCATCCTCACTCTTTCTGGGTACCTTTACCTAAGAGCAAATTTATCATGAGTTCAATCTGTGCCAAATACCACACTCCCATATATTTTAGGGAATTTGTTTCTGGTTGTTTTAATTTCACAATCATGTCATCTTTTCAGAGGTCAGCAAAGTAATCTATCATTTCTTCATATCCCTTCAGTTCAGTTCAGTTCAGTCGATCAGTTGTGTCCGACTCTTTGCGACCCCATGAATTGCAGCACGCTAGGCCTCCCTGTCCATCACCAACTCCCGGAGTTCACCCAAACTCATGTCCATCGAATCGGTGATGCCACCCAGCCATCCCATCCTCTGTCTTCCCCTTCTCCTCCTGCCCCCAATCCCTCCCAGCATCAGAGTCATATCCCTTAATAATACTTATTTCTCATTTAGCAAGTTTTCTAGAAATATTTGTAAGAATTAAACTGTCTAAATTAGAAGAAAACAAACATGATAACACAAAAGATGGTGAGTAATATCTTTTAGAATTTTTTCATTTGAGGATGAATGTGAGTTTATGTTGCCGAGTCTATCTCGATGGGGTGAGGTCGGGTGAACCAGGCCTGATTTTACATAAGCAATTTTATGTCATCTTAGGTGGAATGATCTTAGCCTAGAATGTGGGATGATGTGGGTGAGGCCAGTGATTTCAAGAGCAAAATAAGATCTGTGAAGTGTAATTGAGTTTTGGAGATAATTTGTTTGTGCTGTAGAGGACAATTACATAAAAAATAGGTTGGGCATTTTAATGGTCCTGATTACCTCACTCTGTGAGAGTGGTGCGCTCGTTGTGAGACCTGTTGAATGCATGTACATCAGAAAATGACTGAATTTTCAAGTTGGAAGAGACTTTGGTGGGTCATGTTACTAAAGTTCTTTATGTCCTATATGGTAGTAGCCTCCTCTATTTACCTTTCATAATCTCCATTTTACTGTAGGGCCACTTGGAATTGAAATAACCTCTGAAAAAAAAAAATCTACACACACACACACAAAGTAATGTAACAAGTCAGTTGACTGACTCATATCAAAAGAAACATTGTGCTAAATAACCATAATAGCCTACAAATTTTAGCAACTGCAAATGAAATATTGGTGTTCAGATTAAGGAAAATTGGAACACTTTTCATTTCCATAATAATAATTCTGACAATTAAAGAGAGAATAATTTTAGTTATAAAAAGATTTTCCTTTTCATCTTAAAAAAGTGATATGACTAAATTATCACAAAGACGGGAACTTCTTAGATTTTCTGTAAATGTTAAGCAAATTATAAATAGAGTCATCTTAATTTTTTTGTTGTTGTTCATATGATCTTTGTAGCTTTTGCTTTAGTCACATATGACCTTTTATGGTTAGTGTAGCTACTAACACAAGCACTTTGTTAAAAGGAAACACTGACTTAAAATATATCATTCATTATGCACTTTGGTTAAAAATGTTTGAAAGTTACTGACAAGAAAGCTTTTTTACCAACAGAGACAGATTCTAATCCTGATTCAAAATTTTGGGAGGGCTGGGGATCTGCAGTTTTAATAGGGTGATTCTTATACAGATGGGTTGAGAACTACATTTTAAGAAATGCTGATCAAATTTACAGTAGTTACCAATAAAGCTGGAATTACTGAGCCACAATTACCTGGGACATTTTAGAGAAATAATCCTGCCTAAACTTGATTTACATAAACACACAGCAGGTGTTTGGGTTTATTTTCTTATTGCTTTGCTGCCAGAATTCAGAGAGTAATTGGAGCCCTGGTTTCAGTCTACTTAGAGATGTTGTTTTGTTTGTTTTATTCCATTTTTCCTGGAGATTAAAAAACCTGATTATAAACTCTGTTAGCCCTTTGTTAAGGTTTCTCTAACTACATATACGTTTAGTTTATACAATCAAGTTAAGAAACTTAGGATCAGAAACAAATTCTAAGAACCAACATAGTTTAGTTTTCAACCCAACAGTTTGTAACTTCTAAATCACCTCTGGAAGGGAATTCTTTTGCATATTTCTAATGATGTGGACCTGATTACTTTAAAAGGTAAATGATTCCATATTTGGATAACCTGAATTATCCTATTGAAGTGTATGTAATATTCCTTCCTAGAACTTTAGCTACCAAATTACAGTATCATTGATCTTAGAGGTATGTGTCATTTGTATCTGAAGTTACACTATACTTTACTTATGAGGATCCTGAAGCTTAGGCAGATGAAGAGACTTTCATCAAGTCAGAGAACAGATTTTGAAAACCTGAGCTCTTAAATACTTTATACTACAGTAACATCATTTTACATATTGCTCTGCAGCTGCAGAAAATATAAGAAATCCCTCTTCCATCTGACAAAGCTAGTTAATAGTTAGCAATATCTTCTGTAAACCAGTATTGATTGACTGAGTTACATAGATGAAGTAAAGAAAACAATGTTTTCCTTTTCTGTCTTCCAGAAAGGAATGGGAGGGAAAAAAAGAAGTCGATATTTAAAAGGTATCATTCAACTCATATGAAATATTATTTGTGCCAGAAATAAAGAAACTACCACTTTGTCACACTTCTATGCTGCAGTAATTTACAATAAAATACTGGGAGCATAATAGGTCTATTTCAAAATTGTTATTAATAAAACACTATTTATATAGCACTTACTACATGCCAGGCATGGCATTCAGGAAGCAGGTGAGACACAGCGGTATGCACAGTTCATGGTGTTCAGACTCTGTGGTCTGATCACTGGGGTGAATGTATCTGCTGGGTGAATGAGGCAAAATGAGTAACTAACTCTATGCCTCAGTTTCCTCATATGTAAAATGAGGACAATAGAATTGTTGTTATTTTTTAATTAATTAACAATTCAGAGAGAAAAGTCTAGTGCACAGGAAATGATTGATAATCAAAATGGTTATCTCTTTAATTCATGCAAAAATGATGTGCAGAAGGAGATCTTCAGTAAAGTCATGAAAGTGTCTGCAATACTCAACTTCTAAATAAAGATGAGTTCTGAACATGAGTCCATTTTGACATTGAGATTCATAATTTTAATCACTATTGTTACTGAAAACCAGAGAGTAAAGCTTCAAACATTGTTCTACACATTTTGCTGAGAGATAAGATACCTTAAAATCATGTATTTCAATCTGAGTTTTCAGAGTTTCTGAGATTTCAGAGTTTTCTTTTTATTTCTTCTCCTCTCTGAGTCTAATTTCTTTTCTTTCCTCCCAAGCAGTCTTGGATCTATGAGACTCAAAAATTACATGTGTCTAGATGTTTAAAGATGAGGCTTAAGAAAGAGCTTGCAAATGTGCACAACCTCCTCCATCATTTCTTTTTTTTTTTTTTTTTTACTTTCTTGGTCTTGTAGGTATGAGAACAAAACTCTCTGCTTCATTTGGGTTTGTCAACATGTTTCCTGAATTGTTTTTCTGATGTTGTCCTTCGGTGTCTGAAGGATTCATAGAAAAGGAATTAACGCTCCCCTGGGGAACCTCTGAGGAAAATGTGAAACAAAACCAAACTTCTTTCTTATTGAGGAATTTGCCACATAGGTACAACAGTAGAGCTTCAAGGAAAGAAACACAAATGGCACATCTTAAGTGCCCAGGGGTTCTTTATGTGTTGCATAGGAGCAACATTCAAAATATTTAACCACTGGTAAAGCAAGGGCATGAGTCTTACAGAATGGACAGTGGCCGTAAATAACCAGTCAGTCTATGCTCTGCATTCTGGCCTAAAACAGCTCTGTCTGTGAAGCTGAAATGACTCTTTGTTCTCGGCACAGTGCTTTAAACAAAACAGGCTCTCAGTAAATATTCTCTGACCGAGATACATACCAAATGTTATAAAGGGAAGGAGGGATGATCATTTCATGCAGGATCCTAAAGCTGTGACATAAATTCATGGAAAGAAGTAATATGTGTGAACATTAATGCATGGATCAGGGTTGTCCAGGAAGAAAAGAGAGAAAAACTGTAATAAGGCAACAGAAACCCAGTATACAGGCACATGCATGCTTGAGAAACTTGGAGTTGTCTGGTGTCACTATAAACTATTAAGAGCCATTTTCAGTTTTACAACATTTAATAAGAATTATTTTAATGTTCAGGTAACATACATGTTCACAATGAGGCATGAAAACTAATCACTGTTAGGCAGTTCTTTATTAAAGCTGGTTTCAAAATAACTGTCATGTAAAATCAACTATCTTTTCAAAATCTCTCATTTAAAAAAAAAATTGTTGTGAAAAAAACACCTGCACAATTATGTGAGCAGAAGGTAAAGTGTGAGCAGCATGGGTTTATGGGTTATTTTAGGAGACTGAAGCAGAAAAGAAGCAACAAAATCCTGCTTACGTGTTTCCTCCATCAAAGTCTCTAACCCTGACCTGAAAATGGGTTGCTCTATCATTTCTTCACTCTGCCATAGTTCTTCCTCCACATTCTTGATCACATTTTTTCTGTTATCAATGTTTATGTTCTTTCCACTGAATCCTGAATTTGTACAGGACAAGGATTCCAAATGGCTAATCTTTTTTCCTTCCTGAAAGCTAAAGGATACTTGGAATACAGAGTCCACTCAACAAATACTTGCAAAATAAACAGAGAAACAATGGAGATTTAGAGAGAATGGAGTACTTGTGTCTGTTATTTTGCTTCTAAGGGCAAATTTTGATAAAATCAAGGAACTATTTCTATTCTACGCATATATATTTGGACCTTCTAAATATGAGACATCAAGTTGTGAGTGAAGCAGACACAGTGCCTGTCCTTTACTCACAGGACTGTCATAGGGTTCAGTCTAGTGCAAGAGTCAGACGCCCAGCCTAAGGCTCCTCTGTGCTGTGATATGGGCTCTGCCAGAAGTTGTGTAAAACGCAGCTGTGCCAGTTCCCTTTACTGGATTCCAGGACAAAAGTCTCAATTGCGGGCTTTCACTGGGGAAAGGACTATAGATGGAAACTAAAGTTCTGGATTCAGAGGGCATGGATGCTTCATTTCTAAAATTCTTTGATTCTTGTGCTTTGGGAAATGCTATTCAAAGCACTTGGTTCTGAAGACTAATATTTATTAATATATTTATTTTTAGTGTCATTGTAAAATGGCTCAGTTTGAACAAGTATAATCAATCAGTGCTTATGTTATATAAATACATACTTATATTTATATATTTTCTTCTCTCTCACATATATATTTGCATATATATGTATATACATAAGAGAAAATACGTATATATATAAGAATACCTCTCGGATCTTAGGAGTTTCTATACGACTTGGTATTTCTGCTGTTTATAAAGTGTTGCTGTTGTTCAGTTGCTCAGTCATGTCCAACTCCTTGCAACCCCATGAACTGCAGCACACCAGGCTTCCCTGTCCTTCACTATCTCCCAGAATTTGCTCAAAATTTCAACTCCATTGAGTCAGTGATCCCATTAGTGTACTTTGGTTTGTATGATTGTCTATATTTTCTGTCAATCAAATACTGTGTAGTCTTCTTGAAAAATCATAAACTGTAATCATAAAAGTCAGAAAAACATCATATTGCAGACTGTCCACTGAAGATAACAATGTGACCTATAAGAACTGCTTGATTATAAATGTGCAGGAAATTATATTTGGCCTAATTTTAGAAAATATCTATTGCTAATGTTTAGGCTCTTTTATGATGCATTTTAAAAGTACAATTCAAATAAAAATCAGACAAGCAACAGAATAAAAATGAATTGTCCTTATGACTTAGATTTTATTTTTATAATGTCAGTCATAGCTTTCCCATCTTGAATTCAACATTCTTCTTTAGCCACAATCTTTATGTGATTTTAAAACAGTTTGAAAATTATTATAATTTTAATGATAAACTGTTTTTACTTGAAATATGTTATTTATATTGATATTGATATTTTATTAATTTTGTACTGGTATTTTATTAATTTTAAAATACCCATCACATAGAAAAAATTAAAATCAAAACTAGATGGAATTTTAAAAATCTTTAGCCCAATTCCATAATTTCACAATATGGAAATTAAGGAATAAAGAGGCTAACAGATTGTCTGGTTTATTTCCCAGTTCAGTTCATTTCAGTTCAGTCGCTCAATCCTGTCCGACTCTTTGAGACCCCATGAATTGCAGCACGCCAGGCCTCCCTGTCCATCACCAATTCCTGGAGTTCATGCAAACTCATGTGCATCGAGTCAGTGATGCCATCCAGCTATCTCATCCTCTGTTGTCCCATACTCCTCCTGCACAGTCCCTCCCAGCATCAGGGTCTTTTCCAATGAGTCAACTCTTCGCATGAGGTAGCCAAAGTATTGGAGTTTCAGCCTCAGCATCAGTCCTTCCAATGAACACCCAGGACTGGTCTCCTTTAGGATGGACTGGTTGGATGTCCTCGCAGTCCAAGGGACTCTCAAGAGTCTTCTCCAACACCACAGTTCAAAAGCATCAATTCTTCGGCACTCAGCCTTCTTCACAGTCCAACTCTCACATCCATACATGACCACAGGAAAAACCATAGCCTTGACTAGACGGACCTTTGCTGGCAAAGTAATGTCTCTGCTTTTGAATATGCCATCTAGCTTGGTCATAACTTTCCTTCCAAGGAGTAAGTGTCTTTTAATTTCATGGTTGCAATCACCATCTGCAGTGATTTTGGAAGTAGTGTTTAAATGAAAGTTCTTGGTCTTCATGCTTTTCAAACTGAAATATGTTCCCTCACAAGAATAATAGAATTTTGTCCTTAAAAGCAATTTTGATAACCTCAACTTCCATTTCATCCTAACAGTAATATGATGCATAGTCTTGGAGGACCTTTTACTCCCTATTTGTAATATAGCCAAATCTCAAGACAGGTGCCTTTTCTTCTTTTTTAGCTACAAATCCTACATAAACTTTATATAAAAGTTTATGGTATGGGGAGGGAGGAGGGAGGAGGGTTCGGGATGGGGAACACATGTATACCTGTGGCGGATTCATTTTGATATTTGGCAAAACTAATACAATTATGTAAAGTTTAAAAATAAAATAAAATTAGAGAAAAAAAAAAAAAGTTGAAGATTTTAAAAGTGATTTCATACATCTACTCTTAAATGTTGGAGCCAAAAATGTATATGTATTAATATCAGTTCAGTTCAGTTCAGTCGCTTAGTCATGTCTGACTCTTTGGGACCCCATGAATTGCAGCATGCCAGGCCTCCCTGTCCATCACCAACTCCTGGAATTCACTCAAACTCATGTCCATCGAGCTGGTGATGCCATCCAGCCATCTCATCCTCTGTATACCCCTTCTCCTCCTGCCCCCAATCCCTCCCAGCATCAGGGTCTTTTCCAATGAGTCAACCCTTCGCATGAGGTGGCCAAAGTATTGGAGTTTCAGCTTCAGCATCAGTCCTTCTAATGAATACCTAGGACTGATCTCCTTTAGGACGGACTGGTTGGATCTCCTTGCAGTTCAAGGGACTCTCAAGAGTCTTCTCCAGCACCACAGTTCAAAAGCATCAATTCTTCAGTGCTCAGCTTTCTTCACAGTCCAACTCTCACATCCATACATGACTGCTGGAAAAGCCATAGCCTTAACTAGACGGACCTTTGTTGGCAAAGTAATGTCTCTGCTTTTCAATATGCTATCTAGGTTGCTCATAACTTTCCTTCCAATGAGTAAGCGTCTTTTAATTTCATGGCTGCAGTCACTATCTAAAGTGATTTTGGAGCCCAAAACAATAAAGTCTGACACTGTTTCACTGTTTCCCCATCTATTTCCCATGAAGTGATGGGACTAGATGCCATGATCTTCGTTTTCTGAATGTTGAGC
>NW_011494708.1:8236673-8352056 GCF_000754665.1 Bison bison bison | reverse complement strand
CTTTCACTTTCATCAAGAGGCTCTTTAGTTCCTCTTCACTTTCTTCCATAAGGGTGGTGTCATCTGCATATCTGAGGTTATTAATATTTCTCCCGGCAATCTTGATTCCAGCTCGTGCTTCTTCCAGCCCAGCGTTTCTCATGATGTACTCTGCATATAAGTTAAATAAGCAGGGTGACAATATACAGCCTTGACATACTCCTTTCCCTATTTGGAACCAGTCTGTTGTTCCATGTCCAGTTCTAACTGTTGCTTCCTGACCTACATACAGATTTCTCAAGAGGCAGGTCAGGAGGTCTGGTATTCCCATCTCTTTCACAATTTTCCACAGTTTACTGTGATCCACACAGTCAAAGGCTTTGGCATAGTCAATAAAGCAGAAATAGATGTTTTTCTGGAACTCTCTTGCTTTTTCGATGATCCAGAGGATGTTGGCAATTTGATCTCTGGTTCCTCTGCCTTTCCTAAAATCAGCTTGAACATCTGAAAGTTCACAGTTCACATACTGCTGAAGCCTGGCTTGGAGAATTTTGAGTATCACTTTACTAGCATGTTAGATGAGTGCAATTCTGCAGTAGTCTGAGCATTCTTTGGCATTGCCTTTCTTTGGGATTGGAATGAAAACCGACCTTTTCCAGTCCTGTGGCCACTGCTGAGTTTTCCAAATTTGCTGGCATATTGAGTGCAGCACTTTCACAGCATCATCTTTCAGGATTTGAAATAGCTCAACTAGAATTCGGTCACTCCACTAGCTTTGTTCATAGTGATGCTTCCTAAGGCCCACTTGACTTCACATTCCAGGATGTCTGGCTCGAGGTCAGTGATCACATCATCGTGATTATCTGGGTCGTGAAGATATTTTTTGTACAGGTCTTCTTTGTATTCTTGCCACCTCTTAATAGCTTCTGCTTCTGTTAGGTCCATACCATTTCTGTCCTTTATCGAGCCCATCTTTGCATGAAATGTTCCCTTGGTAGCTCTAATTTTCTTGAAAAGATCTCTAGTCTTTCCCATTCTGTTATTTTCCTCTCTTTCTTTGCATTGATCACTGAGGAAGGCTTTCTTATCTCTCCTTGCTATTCTTTGGAACTCTGCACTCAGATCTTTCCTTTTCTCCTTTGCTTTTCACTTCTCTTCTTTTCACAGCTATTTGTAAGGCCTCCCCAGTGCCATTTTGCTTTTTTGCATTTCTTTTCCATGGGGATGGTCTTGATCCCTCTCTCCTGTACAATGTCACGAACCTCTGTCCATAGTTCATCAGGCTTAAATTGAAGAAATTAGGGAAAACCACTAGACCATTTGGGTATGACCTAAATCAAATCCCTTATATTATACAGTGGAAGTGAGAAATAGATTTAAGGGACTAGATGTGATAGATAGAGTGCCTGATGTATTAATATATACCTCCCTTAATTCATCTCCTACTCTTCTAAAAAATAATAATAAACAGAAGACTAAACCAAACCAAACTATGAAATGTATTTCTCCTCCTTTATGCTCAGAACCAAAGGTTCGCAATTTCCAGTGTCCTTTGAGTTATTTACTGAGCTAACATGAAACATTTTATGGATATTAAATCCTGTTGCAAAAACAATGACAGTATACTCAGTGTAAAATTCAAGAACTCAAAATACTGTATTTTTGTCCTGAACATCATTATGTAAAGGGAAGAAGGTAACATGCCTTTAATCCAGTAGAGACATTTAAGTACATATGATGCAAAGTTCAAATGACTGAGTTAAAACTTCAGTAGAAATTCTGACGATGTAGTTCTTGCTCTGCAATAATGTATGCTGATTGGAGAACAGTACTTTACAATTACTTAGAGCATATCTTCCAAGCTCTGACATCTAGCCAGCAGCAGTCAGGGATCTGCAATGAAAATCCTTTGATTTAAACAGCTCTTGCTTTGGAAAGTCGATGAGTTATAATGTTGATGGTCAGAAACAGCATACATGTTTAACAAGGCCAGGTTATCCACCTAAATCATCTGTGTGAACTGAAAATTAATTACTGTGAAAGATTCCAAGCGAAAAATGTTCTTTCACTGCACAGAAATACTTTTGGATGAAAATGGTCATCCTGTCTAGATAGTATATGGAAATTATTCATAATAACCTGGCTGTAGCTGCTTCTAAATTTAGGGAAACATTGCTTTCTTTTTTCTTCTTCTTCTTCTTTAAAATGTTTTCTTCTTGAAGTTTCACAAAAAGATTATTTTGTTTTTGATGGAAGGATACAGATGCAAGAACACAAAAGGGCAAAACATTTAACACAACTATTTCCAGCTAGCAAGATTTTTACTTTCTCTTCTTTAATTTCTTTCAATGCTGATGTATAACTAGGAATAAACCTAATTTGTATGGAAAGATTCAACAGCATGATGTAGCATCACTCATGAGGGATAAATGCTTAGAATTTTGAAGATTTGCTTTGCATGATTGGTGAAAGATGATTTGATATATTGTCATGTGATCTATAAAGGGAATAGTTTCAGGAAAAAGCAGAAGTTTGATAAAATATTTTAGTCAAATGTATTTAAAGCAAAATTATTTTGATAACAGTGGTTCAATGCACACTAAAAGGCTGAAAAATTTAATGTTTTCCAAAAAAAATTAGCCAATAATTTTAAAGATGTTATCCTATAAACTAGAATTATTGAAATATGGACTATTTAACAATTTATGTATCTTAATGCATTGGCTGATCCAAATTGCTTCATTTCCCAGTTGTGAGTCAGGATCATGAAACATAAGTTTACATTGCAGAAAATACCTATCATATTTTATTATTCTACATAGACTCACATATAATTAAAATTTATAAATGACTGCATCTTAAAGACCATCTACCATGTATACCACACAAATATTGCAAATCACATTACAATACAAACCCTTAGAAACTAAGAGTTATTGAATTTAAAATAACTGGATGTAAGCTAATAAACATATGTGTGTATGTTAAGTCACTTCGATTCTGACCAACTCTTTGCAACTCTATGGACTGTACCCAACCAGGCTCCTTAGTTCTTGGGATTCTCCAGACAAGAATAGTGGAGTAGGTTGCCATGCCCTCCTCCAGGGGATCTTCCTGACCCAGGGATTTGAACCTGCATCTCTTATGTCTCCTGCATTGGCATGTGGGTTCTTTACCACTAGCACCACCTGGGAAGCTCAGGAAACAGATATTATTTCTTATGGACTCCAAGGAATGTCTGGAGTCCTTTGTGTGAAAGCATATAATTATGAATTAAAAAATAAGCACTCAAGCAAAATGTATAGCAATAACTCTAAATATCTCTCATGTTCCTTGAAAGGGAATTTTAGGCAAAGGATGAAAAGTATCCCTTTACTCTCCACAGTTGGGAATAGCATTAAAAAACAAATAAAAACTAAGCAGTTCATCCAAAAATGTGGGGAAGTGGAAAGACTTTCTAGTCTGTGTGTGAATTGCCTGAGTGAGGGTAAATGCGTGTAGAACAATTTCACTTTAGTCTCCTACGTGCTGGGGTCTCTCAGTACTGCCCCTGCACTGCCCAAAGCTCTGAAAGTCCACGTGTTCTGCTGCTGTTTCTGCCTACCCAGGGAGTTAGGGAAAGAAGTATATTTGAGATTCTCCCATGCAAAGATATAAAAAGTGAAATGCAGTAAGTTCTCAAATAAATATAACTGTTGCCACCAAAGGAGCTTAATACAGCCTATCATTTCCCCTATGGCAAACTAAAGCTGTGAATGAGATGTTCTCCAAAGAAAGTGACCTCCGAGGCACAATGTAGACTCTGTTTTATAACATTATTGGGATAAGATAATGTGCAGTTAATTTAACGTTAGTTTAAAATAGAGTATTTCTTATATAGCCAAAATGCATGCATTTATTGAAGATACATCAAGGGAGCAAGATAAAACATAAGTGTTTGAAATTGAAAGATAATATGTTTGCACCTAATATGCTATAGAATTTATCTCGGAATGATTTATCCATGTAAATATATGGCTCCTCTGATACTATCATGATCCATAAGATTCAGGGTGATCTGGATGAAGCCTGGTTCACAAAGCTGAGAAACATTGTAACTCATGTCAAAATTCCCTGAGATCTGAAAAAATTATTTTGGAGATGAGATGATGGAGTGGCCTGTTTGGTTGTGCTGGGTTTTTTTCTCCTTTCTGATATTCTATTCAGATTTGCCAGGTATCATAAATTCTAAAAAGCACTGCATATTTATATATCACTTTACTGTCTGTGAAGTGTGAAAAATGCAGAAATACCCAAGTACTCGATTTAAAATGAAACAGAAAAAAGATAGAAAAACAATATAAGTAACAGATTAAATTCTATAAATTCAATACAGCACCTAGCACAGGATTGGGCACAGAGAAGGTATTCTATATTATTCTTATTAGATGGAAATAATTGCCACTATTTTTGTAAAGGCACATATTGTTATACTGTAACAGTGCAAATGTATTATTTGGCTTTAAACAATCACCAAGAATTGGGGAAATTTCATTATTTAGAGATCTCCAATATCGAGGAAGCACATATACAAAAACTGAGAAAATAATATTATCCAGAAAAAAGCAACTTACCAAAGCTAGAAAGGAATATGAAATCTCCCATGACTTTTAAACTTCAAAACATATGCTTAGTCAACATACGGCATGCTATTTTATACTTCGAAACCTTATTCTTGATTGACTAGATTTAGGCCAAAAGCCAAAAGAATCAGTGAGTCAGTCCTTATCAGATCTTCCTGATTATAGCTACCATTAGCCAAGGTTTGTTTTTCATATGACAGTTTCAACAGTGGAGCAAAGCATATCTCTTCTGTGTTTCTCACCCTGACAATAGCTGTAATACTTCTTATAATAGGAAACACATGAAACGTTAGTGGCACGAGTACCTTGGCTGATTAGAACACAGATGATAATACAGCTTGGTCTGCAGGCTTATTACTTTCATGGTGGAAGCCCAGCTGAGCTGTTAGCACTTCAGCAGAAAAAATGAACAAGTCAGTTACAGAGATAGATACTAATAATAAGCTAAGATTCTTACAGCAATCTCACAGCTCTTCAATGAATGATTTATATATAATGACTACACTTAACTGACCGCTTTTCTAACTAAATTGGAAACATACATGTATAAGTACACAAACACATGCACACACACAAACACACACACACACACACACATCTTACAGCTTTTTAACATTTGGGGGGTTAATATTTAAGAACATAATGACTTAGGCTATCCAACCTGAACACGAGTAGCTGATATCTTTGGTGCTGTATAACTCTGTTATTACAATGTCAGAAAATGTCCCCAACATTTTTTCATACATCCTAAATTTCAGTCAATTACAGACATATCTACTTATTAAATGTTTTTAAATCTGCAAATATTTTAGGATCTTGATAATCTTTCATATATAAGAATGAATTTACCTCAAATAGCCTGTTTCCTCCAAGACCAACTCCATTTGTTCATAAACAATGTGCATTTGTTCAATGGTATTTTGTTGTTCTTAATATAAAGCTCAAATCAGTTAATGCTAAAGGAAATTAGTTATGAATATTCATTGGAGGGACTGATGCTGAAGCTGAAACTCCAATACTTTGGCCACCTAATGTGAAGAACTGACTCATTGGAAAATACCCTGATGCTTGGAAAGATTGAAGACAGGAGGAGAAGGGGACAACAGAGGATGAGATGGTTGGATGGCACCACTGACTCAATGGACATGAGTTTGAGTAAGCTCCAGGAATTGATGATGGACAGGTAGGCCTGGCGTGCTACAGTCCATGGGGTTACAGAGTCGGACATGATTGAGCGAATGAACTGAGCTGAACTGATCATTTACTAAATTACTTGTAAAACTTTTCCTGAAAAAGGTCTGTATAGTCCAAACTATGGTTTTTTCAGGAGTCATGTATGATGTGAGAGCTGGACCATAAAGAAGGCTGAATGACAAAGAATTGATGGTTTTGAACTATGGTATTGGAGAAAACTCTTGAGACTCCCTTGGACTGCAAGGAGATCTAACCAGTCAATCCCAAAACAAATCAATCCTGAATATTCATTGGAAGGACTGATACTGAAACTCCAATACTTTGGCCACCTGATGGGAAGAACTGACTCATTAGAAAAGACCCTGATGCTGGGAAAGATTGAAGGTGGGAGGAGAACAGGATGACAGAGGATGAGATGGTTGGATGGCATCATGACTCAAAGGCTATGATTTTGAGTAAACTCTGGGAATTGGTGATGGACAGGGAAGCCTGGTATGTATGACTGAGCGACTGAACTGAATATTAAGCTCAGAATAGGAGTGGCTCAGATGGTAAAGAATCTGCCTGTAATGTGGGAGAACCAGGTTTGATCCATGGATCAGGAAGATCCCCTGGAGAAGGGAATGGCAACCCACTCCAAAATTTTTGCCTGGAAAATCACATGGATAGAGGAGCTTGGCAGGCTATAGTCCATGAGGTCACAGAGTCAGACATGATAGAGCAACTGACACTTTCATTTTCAATATAAAGTTCAGAAGAGGTGCACTGAATAAATGTGGAGTATTGATTAAGAAAAGGGAAACGTAGATTGCCAACATTACTCTGTGGGTAGAGAGGTGAGTGAGAGAGATTAGTTAGGTCACAGGAAATGCTCTGAAGTTATTAAAATGAAATGTAAAATAACAACACTCTATGGGCATGTTCTGTTTGAACAAAGCAGCAGCAGACAGCTTCTTCATATCTGCATGACAGATGAGTTGGTTTGGTTCTCTTTGTGACAGGAGGATGGCAGTAAAAACAATGAGATGGTACTAGGTCAAGAGATGGACAGATAAGTTTTATGCCAGCATGGTTCATGCCAGTTGACAACACTCATGTGAAATGAGCAGTCACCAAGATGACATTTTCAAATAAGAACAATAAGTGGCGGAGGTGGAGGGAGCTGTGGTTTTGGTAGACTTAGATATGTTTCAATCATAATAAGATCATAATAAAACTATGACAAGTTGTCAAGGCTTTATAATGCATTTTACAGGCCACTTTAAATCATTTTTGAAGGATAAAATATGAATGCAAATATATTAATTTAAAAGTGTTATTAAGAATATAGTAAATATTTTATAAATGTTCCCAAGAAATGATAAATGACTGTATTCATATGGCAAGCAAAGACCTTAGAGAGACAGTAGTCCGCCTACAACATCTATAAACCTATATATTTTCATTCCAATGTAAAAGAACAACTCTGGCTTATTCTTTTCTTAATTTTTATATTTTAGTCATCTAGACTCCTTAACAGAATCAACTCTAATTAAATTTTTCCATATTCAAAATGAGATCTAACTCAGTTTACTTAGATTAAAACATTTAAAAATAAATTTTCTTTCCGTTCAAATCAGTAGAGATACTTTGGGTCTCATATATAGTCCTACTTATTATTTTCTCATTTTACATTGTGTAAAAATCATGTGACTATAACTAAAATTCACATGAAAAATGAAGGAGGCCCCGTTAGCATCCAAAATTGATTTTCAACAATAACAACCAGAAAATTCTGGGACAGAAAATAAAATGCACAGAAATATAAATGATACTTTAATTAACTCTTCTTCCAGAATGAAGAGTTCTCACCTAATTTTCAGTCTCATATTTATATTTTCTCTATTCATCTCTATTTGCAAATTTTTTGTAGCCCAACCTTTTCTACACCTGATTTATCTTCTTTTATCCTTCAATAAACAATCATACATGCAAGGATTGTTCCTCTAACATTTGGCATTAAACTTAAAATTTCTTCACCATATTTTACTGTGACCACCCATGTAAGAATTTTCTATAAGATTATGGCCCAAAGTGCCATAAATGCCATATATTTTAGTCTAGATGACTAAAATATAAAGGAGATCCACCTACAGTTAGCAGTAGGAAGTAGTGCTACAGGGAGCATTCTGCTCATTAATAAACTGCCTGGCTTCCTAGTGTCTGCATAGTTCCCTGTTTCATCTCTTAGCTGCAGCCAATTCTCATTTTCCAATTCATTCCTAAGAGCATTTCTTTAAGTCTACCGACATTTAATTTCATTTTTTACCATGAAGTGCTGTATTATGCTGTATCATATCCATACTCTATGCTCTCTATGGGGTATTCCAGATGACTCAGTGGTAAGGAGTCTACTGGCAAGCAAGAGACGAGGGTTCAGTCCCAGGTTTGGGAAGATCGCTGGAGAAGGAAATGGCAACCCACTCCACTATCCTTGCCTGGAAAATTCCATGAACCGAAGAACCTGGTGGGCTAGAGTCCACGGGATTGCAAAGAATCAGACAAGACTTAATAACTAAAAAACAACAACAATGCTAATGCTCTCTCTGCTTGGATGCAGCATCTCCACATGCAGTAGGGTACTGACCCTTTTGTAAGACAATAGAAACTGTTTCTTTCCTTCCTCCTTTACCCTTTCCTTTCTGTTTGAAACCAACAGAAAGATATATACTTTATATATAGATAAAGATATATACTTTATATAAAGTAGGATATAATGCCTACATGAGCTACTGTGGAAACAGTGGCTGACTTTATTTTTCTGGGCTCCAAAATCACTGCAGATGGTGACTGCAGCCATGAAATTAAAAGACGCTTACTCCTTGGAAGGAAAGTAATGATCAACTTAGCATATTAAAAAGCAGAGACATTTCTTTGCCAACAAAGGTCCATCTAGTCAAGGGCTATGGTTTCTCCAGTGGTCATGTATGGATGTGAGAGCTGGACTGTAAAGAAAGCTGAGTGCCGAAGAATTGATGCTTTTGAACTGTGGTATTGGAGAAAACTCTTGAGAGTCCCTTGGACTGCAAGAGATCCAACCAGTCCATTCTGAAGGAGATCAGCCTTAGATGTTCATTGCAAGGACTGATGCTAAAGCTGAAACTCCAATACTTCGGCCACCTGATGCAAAGAGCTGACTCACTGGAAAAGACCCTGATGCTGGGAAGATTGAGGGCAGGAGGAGAAGGGGATGACAGAGGATGAGATGGCTGGATGGCATCACCGACTCAATGGACATGGGTTTGGGTGGACTCCGGGAGTTTGGGATGGAGAGGGAGGCCTGGCGTGCTGCGGTTCATGGGATTGCAAAGAGTTGGACATGACTGAGCAGCTTAACTGAATTGAACTCAACTGAGCTATTGGGAGCTTGATGTATGTTACTATGTTATTATCTTACAAGTGAGAAAACAGAAGAAAGACTGGTTAGACTGAATATCAAAATTTAACAGATGACAATTCAGTGTAAGTACTTCGCTTTGCCAGTCAATCACTCATTAAGTCTCTGTTCCCTGTCAATTAGGACTGTGCTAAATAAAATGGAAGTTCTCAATTCTTGATTCAAAGTAAAAGGGAGAAATAAGTAAATAACAACTCACTAAAATAGATTCAAAGTAAAAGGGAGAAATATTAACAACTCACTAAAATAGTTGAAGACCTACATTTTTGCACTGTAAGATGGACTCAATAAAGGACAGAAATGGTATAGACCTAACAGAAGCAGAAGATATTAAGAAGAGGTGGCAAGAATACACAGAAGAACTGTACAAAAAAGAGCTTCATGACCCAGATAATCATGATGGTGTGCTCACTGACCTAGAGCCAGACATCCTGGAATGCAAAGTCAAGTGGGCCTTAGAAAGGATCACTATGAACAAAGCTAGTGGAGGTGATGGAATTCCAGTGGAGCTATTACAAATCCTGAAAGATGATGCTCTGAAAGGCTGCACTCAATATACCAGCAAATTTGGAAAACTCAGCAGTGGCCACAGGACTGGAAAAGGTCAGTTTTATTGCAATCCCAAAGAAAGGCAATGCCAAAGAATGCTCAAACTACTGCATAATTGCATTCATCTCACACGCTAGTAAAGTAATGCTCAAAATTCTCCAAGCCAGGCTTCAGCAATATGTGAACCGTGAACTTCTAGATGTTCAAGTTGGTTTTAGAAAAGGCAGAGGAACCAGAGACCAAATTGCCAACATCCTCTGGATCATCGAAAAAGCAAGAGAGTTCCAGAAAAACATCTATTTCTGCTTTATTGACTATGCCAAAGCCTTTGACTGTGTAGATCACAATAACTGTGGAAAATTCTGAAAGAGATGGGAATACCAGACCTCCTGACCTGCCTCTTGAGAAACCTATATGCAGGTCAGGAAGCAACAGTTAGAACTGGACATGGAACAACAGACTGGTTCCAAATAGGGAAAGGAGTACGTCAAGGCTGTATATTGTCACCCTGCTTATTTAACTTATATGCAGAGTACATCATGAGAAACACTGGACTGGAAGAAGCACAAGCTGGAATCAAGATTGCCGGGAGATATATCAATAACCTCAGATATGCAGATGACACCACCCTTATGGCAGAAAGTGAAGAGGAATTAAAAAGCCTTTTGATGAAAGTGAAAGAGAAGAGTGAAAAAGTTGTCTTAAAGCCCAACATTCAGAAAACTAAGATCATGGCATCTGGTCCCATCACTTCATGGGAAATAGATGGGGAAACAGTAGAAACAGTGTCAGACTTTATTTTTCTGGGCTCCAAAATCACTGTAGATGGTGACTTCAGCCATGAAATTAAAAGATGCTTACTCCTTGGAAGGAAAGTTATGAGCAACCTAGATAGCATATTGAAAAGCAGAGACATTACTTTGCCAACAAAGGTCCGTCTAGTCAAGGCTATGGTTTTTTCTTTGGTCATCTACGGATGCGAGAGTTGGACTGTGAAGAAAGCTGAGTGCTGAAGAATTAATGCTTTTGAACTGTGGTGTTGGAGAAGACTTTTGAGAGTCCCTTGGACTGCAAGGAGTTCCAACCAGTCTATCCTAAAGGAGATCAGTCCTGGGTGTTCATTGGAAGGACTGATGTTGAGGTTGAAACTCCAACACTTTGGCCACCTCATGAGAAGAGTTGACTCATTGGAAAAGACTCTGATACTGGGAGGGATTGGGGGCAGGAGGAGTAGGTGATGACAGAGGATGAGATGGCTGGATGGCATCACCGACTCGATGCACATGAGTTTGGGTGAACTCCGGGAATTGGTGATGGACAGGGAAGCCTGGAGTGCTCGATTCATGGGGTCGCAAAGAGCCGGACAAGACTGAGCGACTGAGCTGACTGACTGACCACTTCTAAAGTAGATGAATGCATACATTGTTTTGCACTGTAATCTATCTTAGAAAAAAAGATCTTTCATTTGCAGTTTAAGAATCTAAAAGTTTCATTGTCAACAAATTCCTTATGTGCCAGGGTACTAGGCCTGGCAAGTAACCCACGATCACTTGAAAACAGATTTAATGCCTTAAGACTTCTGGAAGAATATGTAATATATGCATTTTACTTATAAATTTAATTTTCATGCAAGCACAAAAAACGTTCTTTCATATAAACTATAGCCAGGCCAAAGTATACTCCACAACACTTAATAAATATCATTTATGCTTTTCTTTCCCCCCCAAATCCTCAGCAAGGAGCAATTTGATGTTTAATACTATTTTTTCCTGAAAATATATAACTTGTCTAATAAGATCAATTATTTATATCTTTGACATTTGGACTTTATGAGAGTCCTGAAAAAAGTTAATCATTTTAATTAGTAATGGTGCTTTTATACAACAAATTTCCTTAGAATAAACTACTCTGAAATCTCATAGTTATTTATAATAAATCCTTGGCTTAAAAAACCTTTATATTGCTAAAATGCTGCTTTTAGTGTCTCTCAATTTATGAGCAAAATTTTAAAACACTGTCATTCTCATTGTTGAATCTCATAAATAAACTACAATTGGAGGTAAAAGCTAAACATATATTATAGCATCACTGCAATGTCTAATAAATGACAGTTTTGGAAAGTGATAGTGTTGCTTATATAGTCATAGATGATTCATTACTTTCTTAAATTTTCTCAACCATCTAATTTTGCTAATCTAGTGCCTGAGTCTCACACTATTGAGACAATAAGCAGCATGATCCCATTATACAGTATAGCAAACATTTAAACAATTGATATATTCTTTACTGTTAGATTTATTTATTGGTTACATTAAAATAAAATAGCTAACAAATACATACACACTTGGAAAAATATATTATTACATACATAGTAAAATACTTTTATGTTTATCTGTTCAATGTACTTTTTCTTTCCTTAAAAGAATTATTCTTAAAATTGGTAAGGAGATGATCTGAATTTTGGCTTTTGCCAGTCACTATTTTAATAATACCAATGCTTTATTATATGAAATTATTGGTCTACTTTTATTGATTAAATTAGATAAATATTAAAATTACAGGAGTAAATACAAAGAAAAATATAGGAGTAGGAGAATAATAAAGTGTTATTATGGGATTATATGAAATCATGTGTGTGGAACTTGGAAACTTGCAAAACACTAAGGAATTTAAAGAACCTCTAATTAAAATTATAAATATTTATAATTTTGACTTAAAGTGTTTGGACAAAAATACATAAAGATTTTTCTCCTCATGACTTACACAAAACTCCTTAAAACTAAGAAAGGCTTGTCAAAAGGAGAATCTTATACATAAAATATATTGCATTTTCTAAAGTTATTCTTTAAATCCCAAAGTAATGAATTGCAAATTTACTCATTCAAGGATGTATTTCTTCTGTGATATATAATAGCCTGATAACACTATTAAGGCAACCTGATTAGTCATAAACAGATTGTGTATTCTTTGATATTTTTTTTTTTGATATGTGGCTTTATTTACATAACACTCATATATCCCTGAAATATATTCTGGAAATACAAGAAGATTATAGACCCAGTTAACCATATGAGACACCTAAGAAAGGAACCTCTAGAGCAGTCCTGGCAGGATATGACGAATTTCCTTCCTCCTTCACTTACTTTCCCGCATTCCCAGTTTACCTGCTTGTCTTGTCACACAACAAACTAACTAAAAGATGAACATATTTAAAAAACTGTAACCCCCTACTTCACTTACTCCTTCCTTGCACATGTACTTTGCTCTGCCTAGTTTTATCTTCCCTGTCTTTACTTTCTCATAGAACAACCGTCTACTCATCACAGTTCAGCATACATTCTCAGTCTCTGAGTCAAAACCACACTTAATTCTTGAGTTCAAGCATGACTAAACATCTCCAAATGATTTGATTCCTCATTCCTATTGAAGTGTACACTATTTGGATATTTTCCTGTAACCTAATGTGATCCAGCAGAGTTTTCAGTAAAGCACATTAATGGATAAACTGAAAGTTACCTTTCCATTGATTTTCATGATAAGATTAGAAATTTAGCTCCCTGGAAGAAAAGGTGTTATGGATATATACTAAAAGATACTTACTATGTAAAACCTATTTAATTCACATATTTAAAGACATACAATGTAAAATGTCTTATTGAAAAGCAGTTCAGAAATAACAAAAATGTCATTGATAGTATGGTGCTTATCAGAAAAAAAAAATTTTTTTAATAGGTGATTCAAAACACCTTTGGAAAACCACCAGTCTTCCAATCTCACTTTTTAATTCTGAATTATAAATTCAGAAATCATTAAACCTTTAGCATTATGGCCAAGTTTTCCATTCGCCTCACAAAAGTGGCACAACTTCTAAATTAAATCTACATTTCTTTGTTTTAAAAATATTTTCCTGCATTTTCTTCATTACTTAAACACATTGGCTTAACATGGTATCATACTCAAGAAAGATCACAAAGAATTAAAATCCTGAGCAATAGGCACTATGGTATCTAAGGACATCCCCCACACCCCGCCTTGTCAATTAGCTAATATCCTATTACAAGCAGTTAATGTGCCTGTGTTAACAATTCTCTTTATAATAGGATATTCTATTTATTTAATTGATGCCTGTTGTCCTGATTAGAGTGGACAGGCAAGCTTAAATAATGATGGCTGAGTCTGGTTAAGGCTTATGATTGGAATCTATCATAAATCTACAGTTTTATTTGCTGTAAACTCTAGGGCTGTTGCACAGTGCGGTGTCCCCAGCCACAAATGATGGTGAATGGTTCCTATTAGGCAGCTCCTGGCTTTAAGTTGGAGTTATCTTTGACTGGTTTCACTTCTGGCAAAAACTATTAGTTGAATACAAAGAATGTTTGTAGTGTCAAGCTTTGCAAAAGGATGCCAACTTCCGTGCCTCTCCAAGAGCACAGCAGGCTACATTACCAAGTGTTTTTCTGTTTCTTATGAATAAAATTGTTTGCTTTCCTATTTCATCCTGCTGATTCCAGATAAACAGTGCATCCAAGGACATAAAAGAAAGTGTCACTTTCAACTCACCCAGATCTCTACTTTTAAGCAAGATATTTCAATAAATTTGGTAACCCCCAACTGGGATTCAAAAAATCTGGATCACAGTTATCTCACTAACTTAACGACCTTGAAAAATTACTTTTTTTTTCATTAACTAGATTTCAAAATGAGGAATTTTCAGATAAAATAATTTTTTCCATAGAAAATAATTTATGATTCTATGTGAATGCTTTATATTCCACACCTTAATAAGTTGAAGACCATCAAACATTAAATTACTTTTGCAAGTTATTACAACTCCGTTATAGTAAGTTTCCCTATAATAAACAGCATTCAAAACGAGGACAGACTTATGTCTCCAGAAGCAAAGGAAGTGATGCTTCCAAAATGAAAATTAGTAACTTTGTCTTCAAAAGCGTAGCTTTAACAAGATAAAAGAGTGTCACTAGAACACTGTAGCACTGGTTAAAAATTAGATGACTTATATTAAAAATTCTTAATCCAATGAAATCTTTGAGAATTATGTTACCAGATTCTAGCACAGAATTATCCTTATTACATCTCATGATTATCATAGAATCATACAGCATGAGTGTTGGAATCTGTGTTGTCTAATTTGTAATCTTATGAATGAAATCCTTTAATAATGATTTTGGGAAATTATCATGGAACCTTAGCTCTAATACATTCAATGATAGAGGTTTCAGAATACTGACTATTCTATGGAACAGAGTTTGTTGAACATTTCTTAAGATAATACATTTCTCCTTAGAAGGAAGCAATTTTCTACCATTTATACCTACTAGCATTTGTTCTTGCCTTCAGGAATCACCAAGAATAAGTTATCCTTTGTCTCTTTTCTGCATTAAAGTGCTTCAGATATCTTTTAAATGACTGTCCTCTCCTCAACCTGTCTTCCTCAGCACATCAAACATTTCCTTGGATTCACATATTTTTAAAAGCACAAAAACTACCTGTATATACATGCAAAAAGGAAAAAGTATAAAAACTTAAATGATAACAATCATCAAACTTTTTTTTTAAATTAGAAGCCTTCTTAGAAATTAAGAAGCTTGTAACATGAATTTTAATTGATCACATGATCATAGTAACCATGCCACAGAGTCAATGCAAATTCTCAGAATCCTTCTCAAGAGAAAGCTCCAGAAAGAAAAACAGGTCAACATATGCTAACACTAAAGATTACATCCTTCAACTACTGTGGTTTTCATATTTTACAGAGGAGGAAACCGTGCTTCCCGGGAAGTTAAATATTATTGACTGGCAAAGCAATACCAAAATCCTAATTTCTAACATTCCTAGTCTTCTATATTCTACAAAAATTTGGAAGATACTTTAAAGATCAGTTAGCTAAATTCCTTATTTTGGTGAAATAAGTAAGGTCTTAAAAGGTTAAATGATTAACATGTATTTCCCATGTTTCACTACTCTCTTTCTAAAATATTAAAAGAAATTTTAAAATATTAAATTACATATATACACGTAGCATACATCTTCAATAACAGTGACAGACAGAGCAACCTTAAAAGAAAAGTTGTTTTAAGAATTTTGCCTAAGACTCATGTATAACCAAATACCAAAAGGGTATTATTTCAGGAATTGAATCTAAGAAAAGCAGAACTTTTCTGAGAACTTCCTTTGGTCATACAAAGCAATGCTGAGTATGATAGAGTAAGAATTTTTGTAGGCACTAGAGCTTTTGAAAATATAAAGTCAAGCACTACAATTACCATATGGAAGACATTCATTAAGAATATATAGGTTTATAATATATGAAGCACATTGAAAATAGAAATCTTGGGCAGGGTCAGGGAAAAGTCATGTAGCATAAAAAGTATTATCTGCCAGCAAATTAATTAAATCTCCCAGTTCTAGGAAAGGCCATATATTCTGTGTAGACACTCATAGAAAGGCAGATGTGCAGTGCTTCTGAGATAGTGCTGTAATCTGCTCATAAATAGGACTCACCAAAGGACACTGACAGCAATTTGGCATTAAAAAAGAGTTCACATGCATGGAGAATTAGTTTACATTAGCTTTTACTGAGCAAACTCCATATCTGACAGGGCAACCTTTACACATCTTTCAAACTTCTTTTGCTCTAGTTTGACGTCCATGTGTGAGCACATATTTAGTCATTAAAGTCAATAATTTGCATTGAGAAAATAGTTTTTGCTGTCTTCTGCTTTTCTGTTTGTCTTTTATTTCCACTGATATTATCTATTTAAAGCTATGTATTTTTTAGTGTCAAAAATGTTAGAATGATGAATGAGCATCTTAAGGGAAAACTCATTTCAGGCACCAACTCAAACCAAAATATTTAATCAATTAAGAAATAAAAAGTAGAGACTTCTGCATGTGTGCTTAGTTGCTTCAGTCATGTCTGACTCTTTGAGACCTCAGGGACTGCAGTCTGCCAGGTTCCTCTGTCCATGGAATTTTCCAGACAAGAATGCTGCCATGCCCTCTCCAGGGGATTGTCACACCTCAGGGATTGAACACACATCTCTTAAATCTCCTGAATTGGCAGGTGGGTTCTTTAACACTGAGACACTTAAATTCTTTTACTTTTATCAAATATTATTTTTTATTTCATTTTTCCTAAATTTTTTCATTGATTTTTATGCATGCTTGTATTAATTTTATCTATATATTATACTATATACTAGCCAAATCATACATTTATTCTATATAATTCAGATAAAAGGTATTAATATATGCAGCTTTAAACTGTAACTCCTTTTGTTTCCTGAAATTATTTAAACAAATTTTTTGGGTTCTTCACACTGCACAAGTATAGACATGTAAACTGAAGGAGCCAATCCTGAATTCCATCTTTTTTTTGACAAAGTATTTTGCACTAAATGAAAATAACCAGAATGCTAAAACGATTTGCAACCAACTAACAGAACAATTTGAAAGACTGGGGCTATAAACTAGAAAAAAGAGAAATAGAGACATTATATAGCTAGCCATTATGATGGAGTATCTACCTGAATTTCAGTTGCTGGAGGTACTTTTGGAGTACATTTGGAGAAGGAATAGTACTTAAATTTTGTGTTGTCCCAAAGGAAAAATTCAGGATAAATGGATTCAAGTTCTGGGAAGGCAAATTTTGGCTCAATATAAGAAAAAGCTGAAAAGTTAAGTTAAAGATGTCCCCAAATCAGTGAGCCACCCCTAGATTTTTTGTCACCAGAATCATTCAAGCAGAGATTAGTGATTTGGCCACCTCATGCGAAGAGTTGACTCATTGGAAAAGACTCTGATGCTGGGAGGGATTGGGGGCAGGAGGAGAAGGGGACGACACAGGATGAGATGGCTGGATGGCATCACTGACTTGATGGACGGGAGTCTGGGTGAACTCCGGGAGCTGCTGATGGACAGGGAGGCCTGGCGTACTGCGATTCATGGGGTCGCAAAGAGTCGGACACGACTGAGCAGCTGAACTGAACTGATGATGGGTTTGAGGGATGCATGAATAATCTAAAACCAGATTGGCTGATGATAATCTCTTTACCAACTCTGAAAATTCCATGATTCATTCAGCAAACATTCATTCCATGCTCCAGGCACTCCATATAAAAATAGAAATAAACTGATCCTTATATTCACAGAGCTAATGAATTGGTTAATTCTAAGATCTTATTGGTTGAAAGTCTAGGAAAGAGGGTATTTTGACTTGTACCCTAATTTTCCATTAATCTCTGCCTCAATTGTGCCCTCTAGGCACAACCTTTTTAGTTCTAAGTACATAGCTCCAAGTTAATGCTTAAGCCCTTAACTTGCTATCAAAAGCACAGTTCTCACAGAAAAAATCCTAGAAAAATACAGTGTACACAAAGCAATGTATCTTAATTCCCCTTTCTCTTTTCAGCATTTTACCTCAAAGGCTTTTCTAAGAATAAAGGAAACATGAACTCATAAATAAAGTCCTTTTTCTCTACTTGCACTGATTTTTTCCCCTACAAGTTTTCTTTCATATTTTTTTAAAGTCCTCTCAGTGTCTGTGGTTTTCAGTGATCTGTTTCCTTCAATTTTTTATTGCTTTTCAATGTATTCACTTTCCCCATATCTTTTTGTTTCTATATTCTCAAAGATTTTTTCTTTTCTTTTTCAGTTTACCTTCTTTTTCTCATCTAATTTTACTCCCCCATTTCTTTCTTTTCTTGTATATAACCTGTTAAGACTCTAGCTGTATGGTGCATATTTCTTTTATTCATCTATAAAATAACAACAACAAAAAAGTTTCTCTGACAACCTTTCCTCAAAACTTCAAAATATTTTGGTTGAATTGTTTCCTTTCCATGTGAGATATAAGTATGTCTATGCTTCTTTTCTTACTACTAGATTTGATAAATTTTATAAAATTTAAATGATCTTTTTTTCTATGTTTTCAATTATACTTACTTGGTTTTTAACTGCAGGTCCTAAATTTAGGGAGAAAAATAAATGACTTATTTTTTATAATAAAATATATTAAGTCATCTCTGCAGCTAATAACAGTCAAGAGCTACAAATGAAAGGAAATAAAAAGGGTAGAGGTAAGTGTGGATGAGAAGGGTCCCTACAAGAGTGAAAAGAAGAATGACTGTGTTCTAAAAATTCATTCATCTGTTCAACATTTAGTGAGTAGCAAACACTGTGGACATAGAAGAGTTCATAAAGGATAAGATGGAATCATAGAAACTTAAGAGTTGAACATGAACGAGAATCCCAGCTTCACTGGGGAGCAAACAGGAGACTCTGCAAAAGACACAGTGCACTTTAGTCAATTCTGAGTACTCCTGACCACTTTAGGTTTCTCCAAGCTTCACTGTTTATCATTTAAATATGAATATTAACAATTTTGAACTGTGTTCCTTTGTGTGGAATGAATTAAGAAAATAGGGATTATTAAGCTTACTTACACTGTGCTGGACACACAGAAAACCCTCTGCACATTTCCTGTTACTCCTTTTGGTATGAATTTTCCAAGCAGACCTGGGGAAATGGCTCTCCAGATGGAAGGACCCAACAATGCAAAGGTCTGTGGGCAAGGAAGATTATAGCCATCGGGAAAGATGGGGTAGGCCAGAACAGTGTACATCCAGGGTAAGTGCATAAAGTAAGGGCTAGAAATGCAGGTAGAAATGAGATCACGAAGGCCAACCAATAATTTCAGAGCTTTTAGGGATAAGAGACTCTGCATTTGTGAATGAAGATTTATGGTCCAGTCTTTAACGGTCAATGGTCACATCAGTGAAAATTCCTGTAAAGAATCTGCTTCATTTATATACACAAACAAGTCTTTGGTATTATTCTAAGGAATACCATAGTGTTGCCACACACAGGCACACCTATAGACACACTCACTGCTTTTCTTTAAAGACATTTACTAAAAGTCTTCCCAGCCCAAAGGCAGTAATCTAGTTCCTTGCCTCAAAGATCCTAATAGAGTCACAAAGGCGTCTTGCAAAGCCCAACATGCCCTCAAAACAAGCCCCTGCAGGAGCAAGGAGGACCAGTTCTCCTGGTGAAAAAGGAAATCAAGAAGGTGGGCGTTTCCCATAATGACTTACAGCTTGTGTTTTTATAGGTTAGGACTCTGCTGGAGTTCGAGCCCTGAGGGCTTAGCTCCTTTCAAAATTATCAACCTGAAAGAGGTAGACTTGAGCTGCAGGGAGGACCAAGGCCCTCCCCCACCTTCCTCAAACGCCACCAGCTGAGCTGACAAGCTTTGCAAAAAAGCCATTAGCCTACACTCAGCTCCCACATCTGGACGACCTTGATTTGTGGAGTATTTAGGTTTAATTGAAATGGCTCATACTTAATTTTCTATAACCAGAGGAATAAGCATTATAATTAAAGTACATACAGTTTTGTGTGATGCTTTTGAAAGTTCAAATGCTCAAATAATTGAATTTTGAGTTAAAGCTCACAAAATATTCTCATTTTAAAATTTGCAAAGATATGTCATATAAAAAGTCTTTGTAAAACATTGAAAGTGGCATATATATATATATATATATACAAGGTCCGTTTTTTTTTTTCCTATACAATCAGTTGAGGAAACTGCATAGCACCTTTCTTTGAAAATGATACAGGTTGTTCTTATGTAATCCTTTACATTCAAAAATCATCTACAACTGTGCAGGGAATTCTGAAATAGCATGCTGAAATCGGTAAAGATTTACTCAAGTTGTGTAATTTCCTTGTATCAGTAGGCTCTATGTAGTGGATGCATGAGTTTTCTCTGTATGAGAGAGATAGACTATTAGTGGAGAATGCAGAAGAGGGGCAGCTATACTGCTTCATGAGGACCACCATACCTGTTGATTAATGGAGAGGCCTTAACAGCACTCTTCTTCCATGCGTCTTGCCATGAGGAAAGGGGAGGAAGGGAAAGGTAGTGATGGCAGCAACACCTGGGGAAGGGAGATGGGGAAATATGTAAAGGGAAAATCAGCAGCCCCTACACCACGGTGTCCATCCATAGATTTGCCAATGAAACAATTTCCGAAAACCCTAAACTTGTTTTCTTTCTTTTTTAAAAAATCTAGATAAATTTTAAAGATAATTTAAACAAATTAGGTATTTTGAATGGCGTTAATCTCATCCCGCTCCAACTATCAACTATCCTCTTCTGAGTCTGGGACATGGGGGCTGCTACATGTAATGAACTACCATCTTATTCTCACTTTTTGACTAGACAGGGTAGCTTAAGGCAGGACTAGGCAGGACTTTGATATGTAGGTAGAGTGTTTTGTTTTTTGTTTTTATTTTTTACAACAGATTTATGAAAAAAAACTGCAGGATAAATAGTACCAAATGGGTATGTATATTTTTCCCCAACACACAGTAGGATTATTACCATTTACTTGTTCTGCTTCCATCTAATTGCCATACATCTAAATGCTCACAAACATCTTCCTCATTACCTTCTCCTACGGGTGTGTAGTTTTGATATCAAAACAACTTCAACTTGTTATTTTAACAAAAAAGAATTAAATTTAGTAGAATGCCTATACACTGCAAGAGACCAAACTAATAAAAGTTGTAAAAAGGTTCATGTTTTAATTATATTTTTTTAGACATGGTTTAATTTGAACTATATGTAATTTTTTAAAGTAAATAGAGTTATATGAAAAGAAGTACAATGAAAAAATTTCATAAAACATTGATGATAATACTGAACTCTTTGAATTTTAGTAGTGATCAACTGGTTCAGTGAATCAATTTAAAAGGCAATACCACCTGAAAAAGACATACTGCTACATATTTTGCTCTTGATATTTGTTTTCAGAGAAATCTTTGCCTTTGTATGTTTATATTGAAATACAAACTTCATATGAAAAATGACATTTTACATGATTTAGGGAAGCTTTTATACACCCTGGAGATAAGCTTATTAAAAAATATGTATATTTTTTAAGAAAATAAGAAGTCATCCACTTGGGGTTTTTAGTAATGGAGATGTTTATGCATGTATAGAGGCAGGGAGTATATGGGAAATTTCTGTACCATCCGCTCAGTGTTTTTGTGAACCTAAACTGTTTTTAAAAAAGCCTTAAGCATTGTAACTTAAAAGATAGGAGAGAATTAATTTTGGGGGTGAAAAAAAATGGTTTTGACCCCTCCCACCCATACATTTCTTAGTGTAATATCTACAGAAGGGCTGGGACATTCTTGAGTTTTCCTCTAAAGACAAGGATTTATGTAAATACCTGTTTGCATTTTTGCTTCTGAATGTGATTCTGACCATTAATCTAAATGTTTAGGAAAGCAGCTACCACAAAGATATTTGAGGTTTGGAGTATGATAATGCTTTTGGTCTTGCCTTAATCCTATTTAAACAGGATGTCTCAAAACTTTCCAGTTTCTCAACTCTTTTGGTCTTTGACACACTAATTACTATTAAGCATCATCTCTGCTTAAAATAACATATCCCTAATACTTAGGTAATAGTATTAGTCAGCTCTTGAATTGAGAAATTTGGAAACTAATTGGTTATCAGATAGATTAGCATCAAAGAATTCTGAAGGAACATGCACTAAGCCTGTTGAATTAAAATAAATAAAGTAGTAAACTTAAATTTTATTTGATATGGTTGAACATAATTTTTATAGCTTTGCTTTTTTTTCTTATACATTTTAATTTTGTGTTTAATTTTAAAAATATTAATTGCCATCACACATATTTTAAAATTTAAGCTCCCCTTCAAAATTAAAAGCCACATATTCTAGTAATATCAAAGTTACAAAGTTATAATTAATTATTCCTACATTTAAATGTTCCTGATTGATTATTTGGGGATCAGCATTTTATCTTCGGAAGAATCAAGTGTGTGAATCTTCCAAGCCAGAAAACAAAAGGGGCCCACATGTTCTTAATTTATGGCAAAAAACTTGAGTCTAGCATGAAACACAGCAGTTTTTGTACATAAATCCCTAATACCACAAGGATTTTATATACAGTAAGTTCTTCCTTTGATCTTAGGAAGGGTAAGTTATCATGAGGTAATATATTTGGAAATTTGCACCACACTGTGTAAGATACAAAAATAACCAAAGGTGTACTTATGAGAAACTTTGGAAAATAAATACAAAACACAGATGAATGCTCACAGTAGAACTTATCAAGATGTAACAAGTAATATAAAATGATTTTATAAATATCTGAGTTTATAAATAACTAAAACAACTTAGAATGGTAGTCAAAAAGATTAAACAGAAATTTTCGAGTCATAAATTCATAGAGTAGAGAAGAGAGCTTCATGGATTAAGGGAAATAAAAATGAAAGCTATTTTTTTCCTATTTAAAAGATAGGAGCCAGGATAATAAAATCACCCCTGGTACTAACGGGGTATTTGTTAGGAATATGCTTATAGGCAATCTTATGAGCTAGATTTTTACCTGGCTAGAAAAGGGAAAATGTACAATATGATGCATGAAAATAAAAAGTAGATAATAAAAAGTAGATAGAAAAATGATCTGTGATTTTACTGAGTAGAATTGGCAATCAAGAATTTGTAAAGAGATTGATTTTCCAAAAGGACAGGAATTTGGTCATGTAGATAAAATGAGAATATCATAGAGAATGCTATGGTTCAGCCCTCTGTGGTTCTGTTCTTAGAAAAATGTATGATAAAAGTAGAAATATGTATACTAACATATTGACACAGAGAACACAATGTCAAGCTGTAGGGCCCAAGAATAAGGCACAAGACTTACTTCACATCCTCAAAAAAATATAATAATTACATGGGGAACAAAAATAAGGTCAAATTTCTTAGTGTTTGGAAGCTCAAAGCAAAGAAACAAAGGGATGAACTTTGGGAAACGAGACACAGAGCTACTTCTTCAAGACTGTGTCAGATATGGAAAAAGGATAAAGAAACAGTTTGTAGAAAAGGAAACTGATACAGCCTAATGCAACGTGATGAGAAGAAGGTTATTTAGTGTTGGCAAGTCAGAAGTCAGTCAAACCAGACAGATTATATGGTGGGACCATATAATATGGTTGGGAACCAACACACCTTGATAAGTAGAAGAGACACATCAAACAACATATAAAATGAGAGCTTAATTAGGCAATGAGACTGCTATTCTCTGCTTGATGACCTTAAACCTTCATCAAAACATCACTTGTCTGATACAAGGATATATGAGAAAAGGCCATTACCATACGGTATAAACATTCCTGGTAACAGTACTGTTGCTGTTGCTAAGTCACTTCAGTCGTGTCCGACTCTGTGTGACCCCATAGACGGCAGCCCATCAGGCTCCCCGTCCCTGGGATTCTCCAGGCAAGAACACTGGATTGGTTGCCATTTCCTTCTCCAATGCATGAAAGTGAAAAGTGAAAATGAAGTCACTGGGTCCTGTCGATTCTTAGCGACCCCATGGACTGCAGCCTTCCAGGCTCCTCCACCCATGGGATTTTCCAGGCAAGAGTACTGGAGTGGGGTGCCATTGCCTTCTCCAAACAGTATTGTTATCCTTATCCTATTTGTGAGGTCTATCTTAAAAATACATTTTCTCTAAGAGTTAGCAAATTGATATTTTAGCTCTGATTCTGACCCTAAAATTTTCCCTGAGTCACATATTCATGTGTGCTAAGTCACTTCCATCCTTTCTGATTCTTTGAGACCCCATGAACTGCAGCCTGAATAGGAACAGTCTACCATATTCCAATGAACAGTTCAATTTTCTCTCATTCTCTTTCTTGCTAAGAGTGGCTGGATAGTTATCAAAAGGAAATTTTATTCATCTTAATGCTGGGTGTGTCTTGTTTTCCCCCCCGAGGCTCAGTGGTAAATAATCTGTCAGTAATGCAGATGTGGGTTTGATCGTTAGGTCCAGAAGATCCCCTGAAGAAGCAAATGGCAACCCACTCCAGTATACTTTTCTGGGGAATCCCATGGACAGAGGAGCCTGGCAGGCTACAATCCATGGAGTTGTAAAAGAGTAGGACATGTCTTAGCAACTAACAACAATGGTATTTCTAGGCAGGGCTGGAGCTTGAAGAGGTCAGCTTGGTTGTTGCCGCTAGCTTCTGCAGGGTGGAGTAAGCTGGTACCCTGGTGTATTTTTAAATTTTCTTAACTCCATAAAAACATAATTTTTTTTTGTCTTTTTTTCTCTTTAACTGAAAATGTTCATTATTTTTATTTAATGAAATAAAGTAATCACTACACACTACGTCCTAACAATAAATTTTTATGATGACAATTAGAGTATTGCCATACAAATCTTTACCTGTAATCTATTTTTCTGACAACCTCACTAAAAGTTCAAGATTTTGTTGCACTGAAAACATTTTATTTTATTTTTTTTGAAAACATTTTATAAATCTTCTAGCAAATCTATAATATTCCACTTTATTATTTTCAAATTCCTAATGTTTTACCAATCTGCTAAGAAGTTCTGAGTTTATAGCTACAATAGAGAAGGAAATGGCACCCCACTCCAGTACGCTTGCCTGGAAAATCCTATGGAAGGAGGAGCCTGGTGGGCTACCGGCTATGGGGTCCCACAGAGTTGGACATGACTGAAGCGACTTAGCAGCAGCATAATCCACTGTGTCCTTCATACAAACTAACAAATCAGCTACCCTAGTATCTAAGATATCAGTAATGTTCACTTAGAATTTTAATTAATGTATGATTCACTCAATATAATTAATATTCTAAATTTAGTTTTCCCTACAAAATATATTTTAATGAGGATTTGCTCTTTTTTTTTCTTGACATAGAATTGAGTAAATTTCTAAAACTATGGAAATCTTAAATTCTCACATAGAACATTTTTAGTCTCTGCAACTAAAAGTTGTCATATCAATTTGATTATTTAGGTTTGTTCATCAAATATTTAAAGAGTGTTCAATCTTGGCTAGACACGACTTTAATCAGTAGTACTTAAATTTGGATTTCAGGACTCCTCTAGCCTCTTAAAAACTGTTAATGACCCAAAAGTGCTTTTGTTTTTATGTGAGTTTTTTTTTTTTATGTGACAGGTAAAGATTTGTATGGCAATACTCTAATTGTCATCATGAAAATTTATTGTTAGGATGTAGTGTGTAGTGATTAATTTATTTCATTAAATAAAAATAATGAACATTTTCAGTTAAAGAGGAAAAAAGACAAAAAAATTATGTCTTTATTGAGTTAAGAAATGTGACTACATCATTGCTGCTGCTGCTGCTGCTGCTAAGTTGCTTCAGTCGTGTCCGACTCTGTGCAACCCTATAGACCGCATCCCACCAGGCTTCCTGTCCCTGGGATTCTCCAGGCAAGAATACTGGAGTGGGTTGCCATTTCCTTCTCCAATGCATGAAAGTGAAAAGTGAAAGTGAAGTCACTCAGTCGTGTCCGACTGTTAGCGACCCCATGGACTGCAGCCCACCAGGCTCGTCCGTCCATGGGATTTTCCAGGCAAGAGTACTGGAGTGGGGTGCCATACGTCATTGGTAGTCAGTACATTAAAAAATAAAATTGACATTTTAAAAATTAATTGTAAATGCATTTGAAAATAGCCATAATAAAGTCATTTCTTTTCAAAATAAAATATTTTTTTATGAAAAACGATTACCATACTTTATAAAACCAAAAATAAGCTAGAAGAGTGACATTATGATATGTTCTAATATAGATTGTGATAGGAAAAGAGCAAAGCTGGATAGGGTCAGTATGGGCTCCACAGAAGAGGTGATACTTGAAGTAAACTTTAAAGAAAGACTTGACTGGATGGATGGAAACATTGGTGCAAGAGGTTAAGACCATTCAAGTGAAAGAAGGGCATGGCTAAACAGAGCATGTTGTAATAGAAAGAATATGGATTTTTTTGTTTATTTGTTTGACAAAGTTTCCTCAGACTCCATCTCAGCTATTTTGGCTGTATGGCTTTGGGTAAACCACCTAAGGTCTGTGAGCCTCTCTTTGCTCTCTTGTGAATCTACAGATTAAGAAGGTCATGAGAATTGAGATGAAAAATGTAAAATATTTTCACGTGTGGCAGTTAAATGGAACTCAGTAATATAATGTGTTTTGTTGCATATTTAAGGACAGCGAATTGGTTATCATGCTGAGAGCATAAAATACTACGAGATGCAGTAGGGAGAATGGAAGTTATAAACGAGAGTGAAAAGGACAGCAGAAAAGAAGGGCTGGTGTGGAGGCTAAAGGCGGGTATGAGTGACTTAAAAAAAGAAACACAGTAATATGAAATGAACTACCTTGGAAACTCCAATGAGAATCACTTCTCATACAGGCCTTAGCAAACCCATAGAAAATCTCGATTTCCACTTGGTGCTCTCCTATCCTTTCCCAGGATTACATACAAATGAACAAACTCAGGTTTTAGAAAAATGAATTACTCCAGTATCATCATAAATATAGAATGAATATGTAAAAAATAAAATGGATGATAAAAAACTTAAGACAAATTTAACCAACCACTTTGCCGCTTACAGAGATTTAGTTGACCTGAATCTTCCATGTCTCTAAGAAATTAGATTTCAATTAATCTCAGCAATGAATGAATGGTGAATATATAAATACAGGTATATTTTAAGCCATAAGAATAATATATTAAGAATCTGAACTCACAAATGTGATGTTCTCAACTTGGAACTGAAAATTAGGAGACTCATAAAGTCTGCAAATTGATTTCAACTTATTTAGAAAACACTTTTATTAAGAGTGTGGTACATGGATAATGTTATGACTTTTCCCCATACTGGTTTATACCATCCAGATGCTATCTTTGATCTTCAAGACTTAATAGAATGTTAAAAAGTATTTCCCAACAAAAAAATATTTTCTGCCGATGCACCTTAGGTCTGACAATTATGGCACAAAAGAAAAAAATATGCTTAGTAGAGAAGCACAGCTTTAAAAGGTAAAATAAAGTCTTCATCAAGGTCCAGGTTTAAAATTCTATAAAACACAATAAATATCCTGCCTCATTGTACAGGCACTGGCTGTAGCAATACACCAATGACAGGTAAGAACAATGTGAGTTTTAGATGAGAATGTCTGCAATAATCTATAAAGAATTTAGGACTAGACTATTCTTTTTTTTTACAAAGTATGTTTTACATCAACCCATCATTTTGTCTGATTTCTTCACTACCACAATTCAACCCAGCCTAACTTATCAGAAGAGAAAGCAAAGAAAATAAAGCATTAAACCAAGGTAATAATGGTAATTATGGTTGGACCTTGGACCCAGAGAATATTAATTTATTCTTTAATTAATTCAGCAAATATTTACTGAGCATCTAGTCTATGTCAGGCACTTCCTTAGTAGCTTGAGATAAAAAGAACATAAAAACATGATCTCAATACTCCGGAAGCACAAGTAGGTAGGATATTTTATAAATAAGTAAATACAACATTTTATTCCACTCAATACACATACAAATAATTCTAAAAATTGTTTTCAGGAGAATTTTGTTGTAAAAAACATATACTGTAAAAATGAGACCAAGCGCTTCACTTTATAACTTTTCACATTCTGACTTTGTAAATATGGGTAGTAAAGCTCTATGTCCAAAAAGATAGGTGTCTAACTCCATGTAGCACTCGTCACCCAGGACTTACAAATGACTGTACTAATGGCTGAAATTAAATATACATGATAAATTTTGACCTTCGTTTTCAGGTCTCATGTGCATGTATGTGAAGGCAGGATGTAAGCATAATCAACTTATGGTGGTAACTTTGGAATAAACTATCCCTGTAAAATATCCCTATTCAACCATTCTCCCCTATAGCACTATTTGCATACAGTTTCTTCATTGAAATTTCTCTTTTCTGTACATTTTTTTTCACTACGTCCCCTCTCTTGGTATCAACTACTATATTCTAACTTTGTCAAGTCAAACAACAGTTGTCAATTCTGTGTGAATTTAGCCATATAAATGTAGTTGCTGCTGCTGCTGCTGCTAAGTCGCTTCAGTCATGTGTTACCTACTCACAATTGAGAAACTTTTTTTTTCTTGATCAAGAATGCTTCAGTCTTGAATCAGTTTAGCAGAAGCTACGCTAAGTCATTTTGAGTTTACCTAAATGAAAATGAAAACAAAATGGATGATTTCCTTTGTAAAGTTGAAATAACTCCATTCTGCACAGTTATTTATAATTTTAAACCTCAAGGAATGATTATTCATAGATCTGTGGATTGCAAGGAGGGGAAAACAGTCTGTTCACCCTATCCTTCATTTGGAATACTTTTCCCACTCTGCAGTTAATGTATTTTAATTTATTTTTAAAAAACAAGTTGTTCTTTGACTATAAAACATCTCAGATGCTTAGTAAAACTTTTTTTGTGTATTATTTTCTTCTCAGCATACTTGTGTACAACCAGAGAGGTAGGCAGCATGTTCTAAGCTGGAATTCAGTGAATACATGAGAACACCTTTTTTCAATGCTGTCATTTAGATTACATGAACTTAAATGCCAACTTTGGGCAATGCTATTCCCTTGAAGCATATATATTGTTTCATTATGGATGTATTAATTCACAGTGTTTTATTTCAAGCCTATAAAATATGGTATCTCTTGAGAAATCTGACAGCTGATAAAACTGCATTAGAATGGTGCATGTGCACATGTTTTCACATTTCCACAAAGTTGCTGATTTCTTCTTATTTGAGTCAGCTGTCTGAATTAGTTGCACAGCATTAAATTTAATAAACAGCATATGGATCTGATAATGTATGAGGAGAACCTGTTCTTTCTCTTCCCTGCCACATATATGCTCTTTTATCTTTCAATTAAGTGATACATTTCCTGGCTAAGTTTATTTTAAGAGTGTTGTGTAAAAAGAAACCAAATCTTTGAAATCTTTGTCTTAGTATAACTGCTGTAGATGTACATATGCACAAAATATGTCACATGCTTTTCCATTTATAGAAATAAAATCTTTAAAATTTTTATATTGTGCACTTAAATTTCTCAAGTCTTTAAAATATTCAGTTAATTAATAGAAGTTCATTATAAGAAGAAAGTGAAATCACCATTTTTTAAGTTAAAATTTTACTGACAAAATACACTGAATTTCTCAATAGAGTTCCTTCAAAAACGGTTCAGAAAGTACGATGATAAAAGGTTCCTGAAAGTTCAAGACAAAAGAAATATCTACTTTTTAAAATATGGACCAAAACTACTAAGTTTAATTCCTGGGAGATGAAGAAAGAGTTTGAACATATTTTAATACCCTAAATGCAGATTCAGAGAACTGGTTATAATCCTGAGTCCCTCTTGCCTGCACACCAGAATTCTTCATTCTGAGGTAAACACTGGCCTCAAACTCTAGGCATGTGCTTATCAACCCTGACCTGATTTTCCTCTAACATGAACTCAATTAAACTTCCTACTCTTAAAGGACCTTTCCATTTCTTGTCAGTAAAAGAAACAGGTAAGGAAATACATCAAGAGTAGATAGGTACATGGAAAGTTATATTCTGTGTAAGAGCAATAAGATACTATGTATTCTAAATTTTCCTACATCAAATTTAGATTTGCAAAGCCAGGCTATGTATGATTACAAATGCTGAAGGCAAACCTTTATAGTGGTTCATTCTTTTGAGACTTCAAATTTTAACACCATCCCTTTTTTACAAGGCATTACTAGAATATTCCCCAATGTGTATATTAGATTCCTTTATAGAGACAGTCATGTTCCTACAAGCCATAAATTTAATAAATCACCAGATATATAACTTTCATTCTCACATTTACATTACCAAGTACTTTATGGAGCAATTTTCTTAGTCATAGCAGTGAGACTGTTCAGTGATATAAATAAATAAATAATATTCCAGCAAAACCCCTTAACTCTAAAGGAATGGAATCTCACAAGAATACAATTCACTATTAAAGAGAATTCAGCTATCAGTAGGGTCTATCTTGCATTGCCTCTATGAAAGTTTATTACGAGTAGTATCAGAAGGATTTTATTATAGCAAGCATTGCAGAAGCCAAGGACAGAGTTATGGCTGGGTTCCAGTGAAGAGAGAAAGAGCTTGAAAAGCCTAATATACCACAATACTGAAATTGTTATTATAAATAACTGGTACATTTACATCAGATTATCATATATTTTCAACAGAAACGGCAAATGCCAACCCTGTCAGTATCTGTCTCTGGGCGCGGAGCTTCCTGCTGAGACCTGTTGTGCACTAGCAGAGCCAGGCTTAAGTGCTCCCAAAGGATTTTTATGTTCATATTATTAAAAAAAAATTCCTTGCAAGGAAAATTAGACTTTAAGGTGTACAGAATATTTTGAAATGATGAAATATCTGACTGGTCCAATGAATTACTTTAAAGCGATATTTTAAAATTCTCCAACTCTAAAATACTCTAACTTTAAAATACTTTAATACAGTTCTTTTAACTTAATCAGCACAATTCCCTAAGCGTATATTATAAAAACGCAAGTACACATCTTATTCTTGGTGGGTAGAAGGGGGTAATGGGGCAGGAGGAAGCAGTAGAAGGCATTAGAAAATCATAGCCTTGAGTTAACTTTATAGTTTTTTGTGGGTTTTTACCTAAAGAGTTATATTGAATTCCAAATTCTCATATTTAAATAATGAGAGAAAATGTTCCAAATTGTAAAGGAACTTGCTCTACATGTTTTCTATTTGCAATTTAATAAACTTACTTCAATACAGGAGTATTGCTTATTTTTATAATAAAAGTCTTATATGGTAGGAGGCTGTCAAATTTGCAAATGATGAAACTATTGACTTTAATAGAACAGTTCCAAAATAGAGTCTGGAGGCATAGTTTATTATTCAAATTATTTCCAAGAAGTGCTTTAGGCTTCTTAGCCCAACCCATCACGGATGGTGTGTCATGCATGTGTGTGTGCACGCGTCTGTTTCCTTGGTGAGCAATGCTGAGTCTTCTTAAAATTTGCTCATAAATTTCAGAATGAGTTTCCAAAAATTAAAGTAACTAGGTCAAATTCTCCACATGTTGTACCACCAAATAAAATATCTGTCCTCAAAATTGTTTAGGAAGGCATATCAGGTACACAAGTAGATAGTTCATAAAGTCCAATCAATAGGGACACTAGCTAAATGAAGTGCAAAAAATATTATAATGGATCCTTTTGCTCTTTGGAATCAATGGCAGTAATCTTTGTTTAAAAAGAATGTGTGTCTGAGCAATAACATGTACCAATATTTAAGCTGCTAAAATGAAAAGAGCTCAGAAGCAGGCATCTCTCCATTTAGCTATATTACATTTTCTGTTCTTTTCTTCTCTATTTAGGCAGGAGAACTGCCTTAACCACTTCAGAAATGCCCTACCTTCATCCCAGGAAAGGAAATGAAGGCCTTAGCACTGATGCTAAAATATATATAATAGATACAAATGAGCAGCAGGGGCAGATGGGGACTTTCAGTTACTTTATGACTAGGTCAATTATTAGCAAACTCTACATGCCAGCTTCTCAGTGAAAACAGATGATTTTCACTTAATCCCAAAGGGAAATATGCATTATCTTTTCTGTTATTCCTAAATACATGAACTGATTCTATATATCAAATAAAAAAGCAATATCCTTTTTCAATATGAAAATCAAATTACAACAGCTTAAATGCCAGCACCAACTGAGTTATCAGTCTATGTTTGTAAGGCATGTCTTCTCCTGACTACTAAAAAAAATTAATAAACTATACTACTGGAGAATAAAGGACTTGAAAACTCTTTTGTACAGATGATATATATGTCCTTTTACTTATTTATGACAGTGGTTTTGAAATTATTTTTCAATTTATTTTAATTTGCTACTGTATCTAAGGAAGCTTCTTATTCTTAAGTACCTTTGAGCAAATTCAATCATATAGATCAGCTGATAGGCATAATCAAAATAAATATCCCTAGAGAGGCAGGGGTTTAAGTTGCAGTTAAAAATATGTGTGTCCCAGTCCTGAAATAGCTATTTTCTAATTCAATTATGCACTATAAAAATTATATTATTTAACAGAGTCTGCTGCTGCTGCTGCTGCTGCTGCTAAGTCACTTCAGTCATGTCTGACTCTGTGCGACCCCATAGATGGCAGCCCACAGGCTCCTCTGTCCCTGGGATTCTCCAGGCAAGAATACTGGAGTGGGTTGCATTCTTTCTCCAATGCATGAAAGTGAAAAGTGAAAGTGAAGTCGCTCAGTCATGTCCAACTCTTAGTGATCCCATGGACTGTAGCCTACCAGGCTCCTCCGTCCATGGGATTTTCCAAGCAACAGTACTGGAGTGGGTTGCCACTGCCTTCTCCATTAACACAGTCTAGTAATTCTGAAAGTAGTGGTATAAGTATATAAATGTTTATCCTATATTTACCCTACAAAGAAGAATATTTGAAAGAAAATTTCTCTAAGAGTTTACAAATTTAGCTTCCTTTTTGCTTATTTTGAAAATTCCAACATTACTGAGACAACATTAAAGTATTAAATAAACTTTAAGTATCTTTTTAATGCTTGCTTTATTGAATGGTGTGCATAATTAAAAAGTTAATTGCTGTGTTCCCACAATCTTTGGGAGTCAAGGGACCGACTCCAGAAGCATGCTTTTAGTGCTGTACTTTCTTATACACACGCATTATTCTACTCAGTGAATTACCTTCCCTACCTAGGCAGAAGGATCCAATGAAGACAAGTGTGTGTGTGTGTGTGTGTGTGTGTGTAGAATGAACTACCAACAAAATATAGGCATAAAGAATATAACTGTCTAGTTTACTCAGTGAGTAAAGCACCTGGTATTAATTCTCACCCTATTTTGGGCAGACTGTATTTCTTTAAGTAACTCATTATATTGAATCTATTTATTATCTTAGTATTTTGAAGGGAAAAATGCATTAACATCTTAGTTTTTGTGATATGAACACGACTATTTCACTTATGATCCTAGGTATCAACATTTATGTCAAGCCACAATGTGCAGTAGTTCTTGAAGATGGCACATAATACTACTTTTATGCACTGTGTTTACATAATCACAAAAGTATAGTTTTTTATAATGCATATAAATACAAAGGGGAATCCCCTTAATGTCCTTGAAAAGTAGGTAGTGCATGAAATATTGTTTGCTTCAGATGAGATAAGATCAGTGATTTGGTCAAAACTGCATAATACAGTAATGCTTATATCATATATGTATAAAATGAAAACTAAATTTTTCCTTCTTAAATATGTTTTAAAATAGAAATGACTATAATGGGTACAAAAGGTTTTCCTGAGCTTTGAATGTAGTAATACAAGTATAGTCTTTAGGGCTTAATAGTAACAAAGCAAGAATAATAAATGATAACAGTTACTATATACTGAACACCTAGTATTATCAGGTATTAATTGTAATTTTACATCTCAGTTACATCATTTATAAAATGCATATATTTCCTTCCTCAGGATAATTCTATGAAGCAAATGAATATAGAGAACCCTCAGGTTATCACTAATATAGTGCAAAAGCATTCATTTATTATTTCAATTTTTCTCACCCTTATTATCATTTATTTTTAGATACTTAATAAAGATACGATTTCATCATTCTTTTTGATGGATAGATTGTCCTCTTTACGTTATATTTGCTCTTTTCTGGTGCTTCTCTCTTTGTGTGTGTAAGTGTGACAGGGAGTGAATTAATCTATAATTCATTTGTCTCTGACATTAGACATACTTTGTGATGACTTGGCCCCTTTAAAATCCCTTCAGCCCTTTATGTTTGAGTTGTATTGTAACTGAGGTGTTTCATACTGTGATCTGAACATTATCTCCAAAAACCCATAAAAGTTGATTTCTACATTTATAAATGTATTTGGTTTAATTAGAAGCTTAAAATAATATGTGAATGAGTGTTATGAATCGCTACCTAATTGGCAGAGTCTATCTACATTCTGTGACTGGCAATCATTTTTACAAGGCTTTTCTCACTGCCATGAATTTTTGAGAATTGACTGCAATCTCAGTCTTTTAGGAACCACTTTGCTACTGGGCACTGAATGATCTTTAATAATTATTTGATGACTTCTCTGTGAGTTACTGGTTTCTGTTATTTACTTCTCCTTAACAGTAAATCCAGGAAAATATATGCAGGTCTCTTAAAGACAGAAGCCATGTAGCCACAGAAAATAAATGTGCAACTATTAATATGCTTTCTTTGTCTATGACTTTTACAGAATTTTATTTGTTATAAACACTGGTATTTGTTCACAGTGGATAGAGAAACGTGTTCCTAGCCTTGAAATGAATAAGGAATTCAAGAGGGGCCAGGAAACCACTTGCCTTAATGGCAAAATACCGGTGAGGCCAGTGAACACTTTTGTAAGCAAGAAAACAATCATGTATTTAATAAATATAAACACTGTGGATCTGATTTAATTTGGGAAAAAAAAGAACTATAGGACTAGAAATAAATTTAAGGTATTTTTTAAAAAATCAACATAGTGCAGCAGTAATCTGATAGAATTTTATTAAATGCTAACTACCTAAACATATGTTTTATGTATATCTGCACAATAACTCTTTAAGATACGGCCATAATTATTATAATTGTTGTTTCCATTTTAAAAGGAAGTGAGATATTATGTAAATTTATCTCTATTCCCTTCTTGAAAATGTGATGGAGGTTGAACTAGGACCTATAGACTTCTGGCAACAACTCCTTGCAAATGTACCTATTGTACTGCATACCATAACACATCAGAATTAAGTTTAAAAAGGACATTTTAAAACTGAAAATTTATAGAACAGATGTTTCCAAAAAGCATATCCCAAAGAATACAGAAACTTGAAAGTCTGAAATGACTCAAATGGTGCCATTAAGTAGAGAAAATGAATTACCTGGTTCTCAAAAATGTCACAGGTAAGGCATTAGAAGGGAGAATGTGTGCATGGGATGATGTGGTTGGGAGAGGCAAAGGAGTAAGGTTATTAGAAGGATAAAATAAAGAAAGTATTAAAATCTCAGGGTCAGTCTGTGGAACAGTCCTCTAATCCTCCTTCAGAAATGAAATGACTGTCAGAGGAGCTCAGAACTTTTCATTAGAGAAAAGAAGAGTAATGTATTTTCCCTGCTATTTTCAAAAACTTAAAACATAAAGACCAGAGGCTAAGTAATCAAGTCAGAAGTCTTGTACTTTGTGCCCTGAAATAAAATGTGGTTTCTTGAGAAAAACTCACATGGGAACCTCTAAACCCACAGACAATTGATAGAACTAATTTAATAGCTATTTGATTCTGGGGACATAGATAATACTCAGACATGGACCATGAAGGAAAAACATATGAATTTGATTTCACAAAAGAGGATAGAAACAGACTGGGGCTGAGATAGGCAAGAATTAGATTTTAGATCTTCATTATTCTAGGAAAAAGAGATGAACCAATGTTGTCCAGGAAACTAGAAGTGCCTCTTAAAATTGAATTCTTAAAGGCTGAGAACTGATCACACTGAATAAAGGGTAGTAAGCTTAAGAGGAAAAGAAAAAAAAAAAACTCTGATAACACATGGTTCTATGTGAACATGTTGCTTTCTAATCACTTGCTCAAAGATATTGTATGATTAACATTGCCTGGACTAAAGTGCAAGGAAAGAATAAGGATTGAGTCCTAAATTCAATTTTCTCAAATACTCATATAATTGAAAATTGAGTTTATTTTAGGCGAGAATTATCTGAGAAATTGTGACTATATAAGTAATGATTTCAAAAATTACATATCAGTCTGTGAGATGTTTCTGACACAGATTGTTGAGAGGTATTACTTAAAGAGAACAGCAGGTAACTCTGCCCAGTAAAATTGATGGATAGTTAATGGAATGCTTAGATAATGCAAAGATATCTTACAGAATGGACCAGCAGCAAGGAGGGAAGCAAAATCTGGCCATTTAATCATGCCTATAGTGAGTTCCAGAAAAACATCTATTTCTGTTTTATTGACTATGCCAAAGCCTTGACTGTGTGGATCACAATACACTGTGGAAAATTCTGAAAGAGATGGGAATACCAGACCACCTGACCTGCCTCTTAAGAAATTCGTATGCAGGTCAGGAAGCAACAGTTAGAACTGGACATGGAACAACAGACTGGTTCCAAATAGGAAAAGGAGTACGTCAGGGCGTATATTGTCACCCTGCTTATTTAACTTCTATGTAGAGTACATCATGAGAAACGCTGGGCTGGAAGAAGCACAAGCTGGAATCAAGATTGCTGGGAGAAATATCAATAACCTCAGATATGCAGATGACACCACCCTTATGGCAGAAAGTGAAGAGGAACTCAAAAGCCTCTTGATGAAAGTGAAAGTGAAGAGTGAAAAAGTTAGCTGAAAGCTCAACATTCAGAAAACGAAGATCATGGCATCTGGTCCCATCACTTCATGGCAAATAGATGGGGAAACAGTGGAAACAGTGTCAGACTTTATTGTTTTGGGCTCCAAAATCACTGCAGATGGTGACTGCAGCTATGAAATTAAAAGACGCTTACTCCTTGGAAGAAAAGTTATGACCAACCTAGATAGCATATTGAAAAGCAGAGACATTACTTTGCCAACAAAGTTCCGTCTAGTCAAGGCTATGGTTTTTCCAGTTGTCATGTATGGATGTGAGAGTTGGACTGTGAAGAAAGCTGAGTGCCAAAGAATTGATGCTTTTGAACTGTGGTGTTGGAGAAGACTCCTGAGAGTCCCTTGGACTGCAAGGAGATCCAACCAGTCCATTTTGAAGGAGATCAGCTCTGGGATTTCTTTGGAAGGAATGATGCTAAAGCTGAAACTCCAGTACTTTGGCCACCTCATGTGAAGAATTGACTCATTGGAAAAGACTCTGATGCTTTTCCAATGGGGAGGGATTGGGGGCAGGAGGAGAAGGGGTATACAGAGGATGAGATGGCTGGATGGCATCACCAACTCGATGGACGGGAGTATGAGTGAACTCCGGAAGTTGGTGATGGACAGGGAGGCCTGGCATGCTGCGATTCATGAGGTCACAAAGAGTCGGACACGACTGAGCGACTGAACTGAACTGAACTGATAGATGATATTGAGAAAATCATTTGCATATTTTAAATAGAATTTTTCCCTAAGAAATAATCCTAAAGAGAAGAGAAAACAAACAAAAAAAAAACAACAATAGAAACAACTACAAGTTAGAGACATGGAATTACAATTAGTACCTTGTATTCTAAAAGAGCCCCTGAATCTAGGGCACCAAAGCAATTTTTTTTCTTAGGAGAAGATCTCAGTCAACCGCAGACATGTTACAACACACCTTATCTGCCTCATTGGGTCTGGATGAAAAAGTTCCTCTTCTGATTTCATCCTCAGCAGGCAATCTTTTAAGAGGTACACTGATTTTCCTTCAGAGAAGGCAATGGCACCCCACTCCAGTACTCTTGCCTGGAAAATCCCATGGACAGAGGAGTCTGGTGGGCTGCAGTCCATGGGGTCGCTAGGAGTCGCACACGACTGAACGACTTCACTTTGACTTTTCAGTTTCATGCACTGGATAAGGAAATGGCAACCCACTCCAGTGTTCTTGCCTGGAGAATCCTAGGGACTGGGGAGCCTGGTAGGCTGCCGTCTATGGGGTCGCACAGAGTTGGACATGACTGAAGTGACTTAGCAGCAGCAGCAGCAGTGATTTTCCTTGGGTCACCTTAGAAATAAAGAATATTGTCTTTGAGACAAAGTGGGGCCTTTCCAATTTCTTCAATGGGATATTTTCCTGTTCAAAATTTAATGAACTAATACACCAGTTTGACATTAAAATCTTGTAATAATGTTTAGAATTTGCTTTGGCTCTGTTCAATTCTGCACACTGATAAAACTGAAACTTGGATCTAGAAAAAATCTTCCAGGTGCCACGTAGAGACCTCTCAGTCACCAGACAGGTAGTCTTCTCTTGACACACACTACACTTTCATACCTTCTATTCAATGCTCCAGGACAATGGGAAGCACATATCCCAGGCCTCTAAATACACACGTCTAGAGGTTTTTGATGAGCAAAATAAATGTATGCATGATTAAATAGATGCTGACTTTTTATTGGGAAATTATTATGCAGCAGTTACTTAGATAATCTTGGGATGGAAGACTAGTTTTATTAATGTAGTCCCTATGTATAATTCCTACTAAGCAATGATGAACACAAAGAAGGGAGAATACATTTATGTGACATTGATAGTTGTCCTTTCTTAGACAAAAAACAACATCAAAAGTGACATCTGCCTAGCAAATCATTGTTAGTAAGTCTTCACACGTAATACACTGGAAGGCAGTTCTTCCCTTGCATGGTGTACTAGCTGTGGTAAGCATCTTTGACATGGGATTTCTGTGACTGGAACTGAACAGTCATTTACTGTACAATTTGAATTTATTTCTTGTGCAAATTCTATTTCATTATTGTCTGTTTCGAAGCTTATCTATTTGTGTAAGGCCACTAACAATTGATAGCACTATTATAGTGTCAGGAATTCTATAATCACAAAATAAAAATGTTTGACGATGACTAAAAATGTTTGATATCAATTATTGGATCTCACCAAAAATGCAGTTAGATATTATTTTAATTTCAAGTCAGTGAGATGGACAAATGGTGACCTAGTATAAAATAAAGCATAGAAGTTATATGTGAGGCCAAAATTCACTTAAAAGAGTAATTATTATATCTCAAGGAAAGATAACAAAAGCTATTATTACAGAAATTTCAGACACTGTTGTACTTTTGGAAAATTTTGTAGAAACAGCAACAAAAATTATGAACACAGCATAAATTATAAGTTGGTTAGAAATTTATTAAGATTGATATAGAGGGATGCAACCATGCCCCTGTCTCTGACAAAGACTTTATAATGGACTTGCTGACCTGGGGGAAATAATTGTTGAATATGCTCTTACATGGCATCTCCTGGTCTTTGGCTTTCTCAGTTGTCTCACTTCTGTTGAATCTCTATCAGCAACACTGGGCTCCAAGTCCATACAACAAAATTCAACAAAGTTTTTAAACATCTATGTGTAGGATTCTAGATGTACAACCCTAATTCTAAATTTCTCCTTAGCTTGCCGTGCTTTGTTTGGTTTTACTTTTTTTATTTTAAAATATCCTCAGTCACCTTTACTGAAACTTATTTCTCTATTATTCTCTTATATTTCAGTATTTTTTCAGATTCTGTGTTGGGTATGATCTCTTTTATCTGGTGTCAATTACTTGATGGTCACATCTATTCCCCACGTTTCATAATCATCAGAGTGCCAATAACTCTTAAAGTTGTATTTCTGCTATTGATTTCTACTCCCAAGTTTCTGGTGTACATTTTCAATAGGCTGCTAGATGTCATTTGAATTTTTCAAAGGTACCTTAAACCCAACATGTCTTAATCAAGCTTGTCCTCCTGGAAAGGTGCTATTCCTTCCACTTTTCCCACTTTTCCCAACTTGGAAATAGCACCCCTGTTTTCCCTATAACCTTACTCACTCACATTTCCATTTATCAAATTCCTACTCACCCATCCTTTAAAGCTTGGCTAAAGTTTTTCATATCCCCAATTCATATCCTCCTCTAATTCTGGTAACATTTAGTCCTTTCACCTAGAGCTTCTCATGACTTTACTTTTAAAAATCTAATTCTGCACATACCTTTATCCATCACAATATTTGACACGTAGAAGGCAAAGAGAATGTCGCATTCACCTTAGGATCCTTCATGGGAATTTGAGTAGAGTAAATGTTCAAGAAATAATTATTGAACTTAAATTCTCATAATACTCTAAATTCACTGTTCATTGTATAAAATTTCAGCTATGGCTGTGATGACCTTTTACTGCAAAAGCTGGGTTGGTGAAATGCAACTTCATACTGAATAGAAACAATGTGCATAATTCAGTATAGAGCACTATGGCTCTCAGGAAGCACACCAGTCAGATTATAGGTGGGTCCTCCAAAGACCTCATCAATGGAAATGCTGAGCATTTCAGAGCAGAAATAAAGTCATAGAAGATGTATTTCTCAAAGAAAATGAATGAGTAGATGATTTTCAAACATAGGATACTGTTCTATTTTTTATTACCAAACATACTTTTGCACTCCTTGGAGATTTGTTTTAAATTACTATATCAAATCTTAGTTTCTGTTGTGATTATCACATTTTAGCAGCTATCTTTTTTAAAGGATTTTAATTTAAATGTGCATGTATTTCATTTTTTTTCACTTTGTAATGAATTTATTCTTTCTGGATTAGTGATCAGAAGGCATACAAAATAATGAGACTGATGTCAAAAAATATATATCTGCATAAATTAAGTAAAACTTAATCAGAAACAAGATTTTAAAACAAGGCAGCCTATTATCTATATTTCAGATAGAAAGTGAATGTGACATAAAGACAAATATCCAAAAACTTAACTGGAACCTTGAGATATCAATTACACAAAAAATAACTACAACTCAAGGAATGAATTGGGTTTTCAAAAAAATAAGCCTAATCAGTCTACTCTAATCTAATCATCTGATTTGAGTAATACAAATTGTTTTCTGAAAAAAAAATCACAAGAACTTCAAAAGATTATTTACAGGATCTTATTAAGCTTGAAAAGCCTTATTTAAAGTACACATATTTTTAGCAACTGTCCACATTTATGAGCAGGGAAAGAAAAGAGACATAAAAGTAATTTGTTCTGTAGATGAGATCTAGATTTACCATATGCTGATAATTTCTATCAATGATAAATTCTGGAGTTTTGGAACTAATTATGAAGAATTTAATTTCTTGTAGTTTGACATGAAGCTTCCAGGCCAATAAAGTATTTATTTTTAAATTATGTAGAAGACAGGTAGGTAAAAAGAGAAGATAGAATGCAAATAACTTTTGGCCTTCTTCCAGTCCAAGATATTATTTATAAAATGTAAAAATTTCAATAAGTGCATTTATAATTGTTTCATCTGAATACTTTTCTACTCCATTCTCTGTACATCATACCCTTCTGAGCTTCTCTGAGCTTTCTCCTTTTCACATTATAGTGAAGCTACTGAAATTAGGGTTGTATATCCCCAACCTGAAGATGCCTGCCACAAAAAGCAGAGATTCTTTCTCATTCTCTTCTACTTCCTCAGAAAGTCTTGGCCATGTTTTACTTTTTATACATGCTTGTTGGGTCAAAATGAGTAACCACAGCTTTGTCATTATATAATTAACCCATTAAACAAGAGACAAGGAGGATATTACTCTGTTTTGCTTTACTTAAGAAGAGAATGCTTTTCTTAAAAAACAAAACAAAACAAAAAAAACCTGCAATAGAAGTAACAATAGTGACTTCCTTAACCTAAAAGAGGAATGAGATGAAACAAAGTCTCTATAAGTGGACTGACCTCTGAGATTGAGAGCTAGCTACACTTTAAGAGTCAGGTTCCAGAGTACCTTTAATCACCCAGAGGATGCTTAAAGTGTCATCACATTTCAGCAACATCAAGTATTTTATACGTAACTCAAGGGGAAAAAATCATAGGAAAAACAGAAATATATACAATGTATAAGCAAAAACGAATACAATATGGGGTTATAGCTTAACTTAATAAGGACCTAAACACAGAATTCATTATCTAACAAGCGTGCTGAAATTCAGATAAGCAAATGCTTTGAGAGTCTGGAGGCAACAAGCCCACTAACTGACCTCCAAAGTCACTTTGAGATTTGATGAGAGCTCATTCCCTCCTCAAATGTCATAAAGGTTCAGCAGAGTGATCCAGTTTTAAAAGACAAAATTAGAATAAAAAGGGTAATATAGTCACACATTTTATCAGTGTTAATTATTAATACTGAGATTAAAAAGAAAGGGCTGAAGTTCGGTAAGCATACTAATTGGATACTTTTCAGTTCGTTTTCTCTGTCGATTTGAATATTTGGAAGCAGTTAAAAAGGAAGTATATACCTGCAGAATAATGCATTCAACTGGAAAACTGGTTGTTTTACATTTCAAAATGTAAAAACACTTAAAAAAGAGATTAGAGAATACAGGAAGATAATGACTTCTCACTTTGATTGACAGAGAGCACAAAAAATTGGATTCATTTGATACCAAAGGATAGATTTTACTTTCCCCTCTTTTAAGATCCTTGAGATGTTTAAATGTTACTGCTCCTTGGTATCCCACAAAAATTAAAAATTAACTGGGAAGTATTAAAGGTGAGAATATCATTCTTACCAGTCATTTCAGAATGCTATATTTGTGAGACTAAGTATTTTTGATGCTTTCATGATTAAGCCTTTGTATCATGTCAAATCTACCTAAAGTTAATAATAATCATAATTATTTTATTATTACTATTTAAATAATAGTACTAAATAGTCCTATCACTAATATAGTAAAATTATTGGTACTCATTATTTATTTATACTTTATTCAGTGCTACTATCTCATTTAGTGTCCTCCACTACTCTATGATTTATTATTGGAGAAAGTGGGACTATGAGATGTCAGAAAATTACACTGTTAGTAAAAGGGGAAATCAGAATTTTAACCAATGTTAATTAGACTAATACTTTGGCCATCTGAGGCGAAGATCTGACTCATTGGAAAAGACCTTGATGCTAGGAAAGACTGAGGTCAGGAGGAAAAGGAGGTGACAGAGGATGAGATGGTTAGATGGCATCATCAACTCAATGAACATGAGTGTGAGCAAACCCCCAGAGACAGTGAAGGACAGGGATGTCTGGCAGGCTGCAGTCCATGAGGCTGCAAAGAGTCAGGCACAACTGAATGATTGAACAACAACAAATAGATCAATGTCATTTAATTAACACTGTTAATGTTAACTGTCCCTAGATTTCAAGACTGTTTTTTAAGCCAGTACATTCTACTACATTACATATGTAATATAGGACATTGTCTATAGGACAATGTCTTCTTTAGATTCTTTTAGATTATGTTGCTCATTACTGGAAAGCTAGAAAGCTGCTGCAGCATACATCTTGATTGGCTGAGACTGCATAGAGATAATCTCTATTATCACTTTCCCTCTGATGCTGGGAGGGATTGGGGACAGGAGGAGAAGGGGACAACAGAGGCTGGATGGCATCACTGACTCGATGGACGTCAGTCTGGGTGAACTCCGGGAGTTGGTGATGGACAGGAGGCTTGGCATGCTGCGATTCATGGGGTTGCAAAGAGTCGGACACGACTGAGCGACTGAACTGAACTGAACTGAATCACTATGAAAAAGGAGGAGTAAATAGAACCCTCCAGAAGTGAAAGGTGTGTGGACTTGGGGATACTTGGGAGGTACAGAATTTTACTGATGGCTAGGAATGTAAAAAATACAGTCAGACACTGGTAACTAGACAGAGTGAAATGCTAAACCAAGAAAATGAATCCTTTTCAAGGTATATTAGTCTCTTCCCCCGCCCTCCCCACACACACAAAAGTTGCAGGGCATTTGTTTTGTGGTATTATGAATATGTTATTAACAAGAATGTGAACTTCTTTGGGAGAGTGGAAGAGACAACGTCAATTCAATATAAATGAAAACAGCAAAAATCAACAATTTCTAGAGGACAGTATCTTACAGATGAGTGCTGAAAATTGGGTAGGTAAAAGAAAAGTAGAAAGTAAAGGGTCCTTTATCTTACACAAGGGTATGAGTTTAGTGTCTATTCTCGTTGCCCTTGGTCATAAAAAAAACGGTGCTTCATTCCCAAATGACATTTCAAATATACTGTTATTTAGTTCTGAAATCAATGTGAAAAGTCCATGGCAGATACAGAAAGGGTTCACAGTCAAATGCACCATGCTTCAACCCTCAAGAACAATGTGCTCTAAACACTAAAGCATGTGGAGTGAGGAGAATGAATAAAACAATTATGCCTAGCTTATACATAGATTATAAAAATTATGGAAGTGGGAAATTTAAAAAATTAATATATTAAAAACCAAAATTATCTTTAAATATTTGAGAAAATCAAGAGGCATAAAATTAATTAGGCAGTTAGAATGGGCAAATTTCTGACCATTTAACTTTTAAAAATCTGCCTTATGGATCAACAGCTATTTTCTTACTTTGATTTATTTCTATGTTATACTATCTCAAAGTTTAACTAGAGGAAAACACATACTGTTTTGTACCTTTTGTTCACTCTTACTCTGACCGAAGTTTACACTGTCAGGTAAGAAAGTAAATGTGTTTATTCTATTATGAGATCACTTAGTCATAATTAATGGCTTTGAAGGCACTGTATCCAGAGCCAGATCAGACCTATAAATGCCTCTTGGACAGTGCAATTTGGGGAGACTCCAAAACTGTCTCCCATATTGACATACTGTTGGACCAACTTTTTCATCTACGTAGCCAGAAATCATGCATTTGACCCTTTTCATTTATCTGATTTATGTAATACATTCATTATCTACTACTACAATGCACATGTGTTATATGGGTTGTGAGGAAGGCCCTAGAATTACTTCTGATTGGCCCATATTACACTACATATTATCAAATTCACTCACCATCCCACTAAGAGATCCAAAGTTCTCTTTCTGTTCAGAAGAATAAAATACATAAGAAAAATTGGATGTAAGAAAATAACTGCAGTTTATTGGATCTGTGTATGGTTTTACAGTTAATTTACCTATTTGCCGTATAGATGATAGAAACAGACCCTAAAGAAGTAAATGACCTACCCAATCCTAAACGGAAGTTATGATTAGAGGTTAAGTTGGGTATTTTCCATATTTGAGTTGTTAAACTCATCATGTGATAATGAGATACATAGTTAAAACAAACTAGCCTTGAAAATATGATTCAGAAGGGCTTTTGAAAGAATAAGTTGAGCATGGTACAAAGGCAGGGTAGGCTTAAACTCATAAGCCCCATTCTAAGAGAAAGTCTGAAGACTACTACTAATAAAGAGAAGAGCAAACCTTTGTATAATCAATGGTTGCCTTGAATGTGATCGTGCTTTTAGGCCTAATATCTGGTTTTCACTTGACTTATTAAATTATTTTATCAATAAAGTTCTTTATCGCTACTTAACTTCCTACCATGGATTCCATATTTTAAAATATGTAATTCCACTAAGCATATTTTAATGAAATAGCAACCAATTTCTCCAATCTTATCAAAGGATCAGCATGAAATAATCCTAATAATATTAAGTTAAAGAAAAATATGTTAGTGGTATTTTTCATTAATGAATGCATAATTCATGATGGTTTTCTTAAAAATATTTTTATGTATAACTTTCAATATTCCTTTCCAGAAACTCATGAGATACAAGTACCCCAGGTTTGAAATCATGAAAATGGTGGGTTTCATTTTAATGAATAAATTCTGGTTTCAAAAAATTATGTTTATTTTTACACTGTATTATTTTACCTAAGATAATAAGAAAATAAAGCTTCATCATCATTTGGCACTAATGTGGTTTGGAATATAGTGTAAAGCTTGTTAAAAAGAGAACTAACCCATAAGCCCTTAATAAAATTTTGTTATGCTAAAGTATAGAAGGCAGAGATAAAAGCTTTTGTAAAACATGAGTGCCTTTCACTATCCATGTACTGAAATTTTCCTGTATTTTGGTTATTTCCTTACTACAGCATCTATGACTATTTTTATCATTAGCTGTACCAACTTATACCCAGTTTCCATCATCACACTGGAATATTACAAAGTTATTGCACTGGAAATTATCTCCTAAACTTTACAATGAAAGTTAATCCAAGGAATTAGTTATAATAGCATTGTTTCTAATAGGTTAAAATTCTTATAGGTTAAAATTAAAAATTCAAAATGTTTGAGGTAATAATAGTTAGGAACTAGGACAGCTTCCAAAATGGTATTTTCATGTAAAATCCAATACAAATCCTGATTAAAACCTAACCAAGCAAAACACTGCAGATTACCTGGATTCCAATTAAATGTGACAAATGAATATTTGACAGGTTTCAATTCCAATTCTATTTATGTCAGGATGATCCATTAATATTGAAGATGAAACTACCAGAACTCAAGCAATACAGCTACACTTTATGACTAGATAATAGTCTGAAAACGAACACAACGGAACTCTTAAATGTCAACTGCTACATTTGGATCACCCAAAGTGAATCACATCTCTTCTGTCATTACCTATAGATCAGGGCTAACATGAATCACACTGAGCAGATGACAAATGGTTATATAAACTCCAAATTTCAAGTGTCAGTCACATAAAATCAGGAAAAATCAGTTACATGATTATGTTCCTTGGCTGTTGACAAGACTGAAAACATAGTTATAAATAATAACTAAAAGTCTTTGAGAAATGTTTCTCAGTCAACTTGCTAGCCTTTAACAAGCTCATCTTTTAAGTTTTCCAAGATACGTATGTTTCCTAAAAAGTAACCACTGTGTATTTGTCATATATAATATGTTTATTATTCATTATTTCTTTCTTATTTTAGTGGCACTGAATTCCTTAAACTCAGAAAAGATAAAATGACATTAAAATATGACTGTAATGCCAATGATAATTGATACCCCCCAAATAAAGACTTAATTATACTGTACGTTGTGAGAAAAGTACTTTTAAAAATACATATAAAATTATACGATATCATCAAAAGGTAATAAAGATATAGTAAAGCCCTTAAAGTAAATGAATCCTGCCTTCATAGAGAGTGTGTATTTGTAGGTGTGTGTATATATAAAACATTTTGTGGCATTTTTACTTTAATTTTTACTTTTGTACAAAGATTTGAAACATATTTGCCTTAAATATACATTCATCAGCATTGCAGTTCATATATATCAAAGTTGTATTTAAAATTGCATTTAAAAAAATCTAAAAAAAAAGGTGAATTCTTAAAAACCATATCAAACTCCCATCCACATAAGCACACACTGCCATACACACAGATAAGCATGCCTTTATAGCCATAAGGCAAAATGCCATTTAATATCTGGATAATTAATCAAGAAGGATTTCAATCAGCAGACCCTGAATCATATCTACTTAGCCAGATAACAGTGTGGAAAAATAACTATTTTACATGACTTAGTTTAGCAATAATTTGATTTGGAGTTATGTATGATACATTACTCTCTAATGCTAGATTTTAATATTCAGACGTAAGCTTCCAGAAGAAAAGACTTTTTCCCGCAGTAATAGGTTCTATTTACATATTGTCACTCAAGAAACTGGTATATAACAAAAAGTTAAAATTTCTTATTTCACTTGGGGGATGGAATGGTGAAAGACATAAATTTACTTCAAGGTTTCACTAGAGATAAAAATGTATGTGATTCCTCTTCCTCTCTCTGCATATAACCAAATTTCTTCTTATATATGAAATAGTAAAGTTAGCAAGAATGTCACCACTCCATTATTTGACATAAATCTATTCTTCAGGCATTTACTTACAACCTTTGGGAACAGAAACAAATGTGAAAAGTGTCATAAGCACTACTTGCAATCTAACACTGTAGCTTAAAGGTAAGTGTACACAGGCTGATTGTGGTAATTATGAGAATCATCTCACAACAGAATAAGAATATAGGGTGCTATAATCTTCCTTCCTCCCTTTCCCTTGCAAAAAAAAAAGAAAAAAAAAAAGAGAGAGAGAGAGAAACCTTATAATTAAATGAGAGGGGAGTTCTAATAGCATTTACAGTCTATTTTGGAGAATAGTATGATACTATTCTCCTCCTTTGACTCCATTTCTGTTATCACTTGAAAAGGAGAGGTCTGAAAATGCTTTTCTAAATACCTAGGAGATGAAAGAACAGAGCCAGGTGTGTTTATTGTCATTTCCTTTTACCAAGACTGGACAATTACAATTGAAGAAATAGTTGCATGACGAAAATGAATAGAAGAAAACAGTGACACAAGGCCTTTCTCAGTGGCTATAGTTTAGGTATTACACTAGTTTAGTTTTTCCCATAACAGGTACTACTCTGATTTATTTGTAAAGGTGTTTATTTCTGACAGGCTGGTTTAAAATGATGGAGCAAGGTCAGTGAATTTAATCTAGAGAATTATGTTCCTTTATTTGGCATTTCTATACTTTAGCAAATATTGATTATTTCAAAGAAAACAGGTTTGGTGTCGGCTATTTTATTTTGATTTTAGACTGACCTTCAAGAGCCTACTTATTACGGCTCCCTAGAGTGAGTGTGTGTGGGTGTTGTGTTGGCCCCTACCATTTTCCATATGCTCTGCCTCACCAACACTGCCATCCGGCGTGGTCCTTTCATAGTTGTCCTCTGGGAGTGGAAGGGCACCCAGTCTTGGCCCTGATGAACTCTTACTGCTTGGTGTTTCTGACTCCTCCAGCCCGCTGTCATAGCAACTCTGCAGTGACCCCTGATGTGGGTCCTGAGGCTGACTCACAACAGAAAACGTCACTCTACGAAATGGCTGTAAGAGAAAAGATTCTGAATGTCACTAAGGTATAAGATTGTAAATGATCTTATTTAAAAAATACATAAATTACATACATTAAGGTTGACGGACAACTAATTCAATACAGAATAAGTTAATATGATAATGCTGAAATTTATTTGCTTAACTCTGTTTTCTGAGGCAATACATAGAGCTTAGATTTTATTATGGAAAAACTGAATATTCCTTTCTGTAACAGAGATAAGAAAACAGCAATGTTACTGAAACACACATTTAAATTTGATATGGTACTTCCACACAGTCATCACTTTTCTATTCTGAAGTCTTCACTTCAAATATGTTTTTCACAAACACACTCCTTATAAAAACAAAGGTCAGTGATTTTGGAAAGCAATAACTATAGAACTAATCCATCGCAAGAAGACTATTTTTAGATACTTTGTCCTTAGAGCAGATGGTTTAAAATCAAGTGTTCTGGGAATTGACTTCAACTATTAAAGGTACAGCTGATAAATAAGAATTCGGATGAAGTGCTAACATATTGGAATACATTTCTTACTTCATTCATATTAAAAATATTACCTACTGACCCTAAAAGTGTAAGGGTAGTATTGAAATAATAGACAAGAGTTTCATTAACCAGGGAATTTAAAATAAACTAAAAAAGTTGAATTCTATGTATTTTTACTACAACTAATTCACAATTTGCTCAAAAAAGTAACATCATATACCATTTTTAAGTAGTATTTAAAGTACTGAAAATATTACCCATTGGACATCACAATATAATATGTTACTAATGTTGGCTGAATAGAATACTTACTATATATGGATTTTAAAGGTTATCATAACTACATAATAAAACAGAAACATTTTAGGCTCATTAAGAGAACAAATTAATGCCATACATTGTCAGGGATATATGTACACATAATATTTTGGGGTAGAACCAATATAAAAGGTTCTATAATATCTCTCGTATTATTCTCAGCAAATTGTATTCATTACCTTCTTATATGACTTGAAAGTGGTATAAATGTACAGATTTTTGAACCTATACCTCAGACTGTTTTTTTCTAATATAAAGATAAAACTAATATTGCCAGAATAATGAGAAAGATAACAAACCTTTTCTGCACTTTTACTAGTGGTACAAATCACCCAACACAATTAGAACCAGTAGAATTTTTAAAACGTTAAGTCTAATCTACATACCATAGACTATCAATGGGAAAGCTAAGAAGATCTGTGACAGTTCCCCCAAAATTTATAAAATGGTCTTACTAGAGACAAACACATGCTTCCAAAAAACTTCCCTTTATTTTGTCTCAGAGAGAAGACTGGCCAGGAATGTTGTCTATTGTTCATATTTCTAACCAAGTACCTCTCCTTCAATGTACTTATTAGGGTGTATAGTCTATATAAAATCTACTTTTCCATTTAATTCAAAATCAAACTTTAAGAAATTCTGAATTCTGTTGGAAACATTTAAAGCATGTTCTCTTCTTTATAATGTTTCCCTGAATTGGAACTGCAGTATTTTAAAACAATTACAAAATATTACTAGGATAAGCATCATACACACCATGGGCCCAAATTTTCTAGCAACAAAATCTCTAGAAACATTTTCCTTTTTTCACTATAATCTCACATTGCTTTAGAGTAGTATAATTGTGATAGTTTGCCTTATTTCTTAATAAATATGAAATCAATTTGTATTTACCATGCTTTATCTTATGTGTGCATATTTTTCTTTCTTTTTTTCCCATTTATACTCCCAATTGACTGCAAACCGTCTGTGAATTATGTTCAGTATCACCCCAGAAATGGAATTAATGACAGTCCCCTAAAACCAAATTGCTGTGCACATAGAAGCCACTTAGCAAATAATACTGAACAATAAAATTTTAATGACAATGCTGAATTTAGGAAATAATGCTGTGGGTCATGAAAACATATTATCAGTTCAAGACATAGCAATGGATTAAGAAAATCACATTAAAAATAAAAGAGGGTCAAAGGCTTTTTAATTCTATTTTAATGATTCTCAAATCTTTTAGAATCAGTCCACTCATGCAAGGAGAAAGTTCAAAATGAACACAGAAATAGGTAAATTATGCTAATGGATTGACAAAGAGAAATAAGAAATTATGAGAGAAAACATTTCATTTTGATATAAAAAAGAAAGTGATGTTTGAATGAAGGTGTTAATCTCATAATCCGTGCTTAAATGCTGGTTCTACTAAAAGTAATACTAGAATATCACAGACAGGAGATAGACTATGTTTATAAAACACTTTTTTCTATCATGCATTATATAATAATTGCTATGAATCTGTGCATTTTACTTTCTAGATTCTGTACTCTATTTTAATTGTGAATATTTTAATCCCCATGAATTACTGTAGGTTACATATTAAGTTTAATGATAGAATGAAAATGTTGTAATTTTAAAATACTAAGATGAATATATATACTAGAAAATGCTCAGATCCATCAATACTTCCTTTTTGCATAAAAAAGCTTTTTCATTTAAAATCATATCTAAATGAATGAAAAAATGACATAATAAAATCTGAAATAAAAAATATTACCCAATGGATCGTAAAATGTCCTATCATTTTTATCTGCATTTAAAAAAATTCCAATAGAATTCTACATACAATATAAACACTACATTACTATCTCTTAAATTCTACTTTGATAATTTTAAATAAATAAAAATCTGTGGCAAACTGTTTAAGTTGGTAATGTGAACCAAATTAGTACAGATACCTGAATTCTGAAAGAGAACCCATTAATGCAAGAACTAAGTTTTAATTCCAGTAATAAATCAGACATGTATTACAGGTTTAGATAACAGAGTAGACAGATAGGCAGACAGTTAGGGAGACAGACAAGTATTTACGGGTTGGGTCTATTGAGAAGATAGGCTTTATGGCAGAAGTTATGACACAGAATACATATTATTTACATACCAGAGATATATTGACTAAACCAGAAGTGTAAGCATTGTGTTAACTGTGACAGAGATAATGAATTTGGTAATGACTAATACTCTGAAGTACAGTGGCTTAAGTAGTGACTCCTAAAACTTAGATGTGTCTTAGAAACATCCAGAATACTTGTGAGAAAACATAGTGCCAATATCTGGCCTCAACTTAAACCCAATGAATCAACATTCAGGGTGGAAGTGGGTACCAGGAACTTCTAATATTTCTCAGGGTGATGAGAGGCACAGAGAGGAAGGGGAAATCCTACAATTGAATATTTAGTCAGAAAGTCAAACTGCTTCAGGAAGCCAGATGGTCCTTTAAGTATTCATAGAATTTCCCTGTAAAGTCACAGAAGCATGGTTTCATCTTGAGATGCAAAAGTATGGTATGAAGATATCTAGTGACCTGAGGTGTTTGAGCTTTCGACTTTTCTGTCTAGGGTGACAAATGACTTGTCTTGCAAAGGCAAACTCACTTTCTATGCAAAACAGGAAAAAGCAGAAGAGCTTGAGGAAGCCTGTCAGTGTCCCAGCTTTTTGAAACAATGAAGATGTGCTTGAAAACTAAGTAAGTAATGCAAGAAAGAAGTCTCCAAGAGACTTCCCTGGCAGTCCAGGGGTTAAGACTTTGCCTTCCAACTCAGGGGCTGCGGGTTTGATCCCTGGTCCCAGTGCTAAGATCCCACATGCCTCCTGGCCAAAAAAACCGAATATAAAACAAAAGCAACACTGTAACAAATTCAATAAAGACTTTAAAAATGGTCCACATTAAAAAAAAAAAAATGGTCCACATTAAAAAAAAAATCTTAAAAGATGAAGTCTCCAAGAAAGTTTTTACAAAAATTGTGAGTGGTATGTGTGTGAGAATTATAAACAAGAGGGGGTGGAAATTAAAGATTTTTATTAGGCAAATAAATGACCTAATTAAAGGGGTGAGATTAAAGACATGGTCTGACCATTCCCTACAAAAGAGTAGGAGGAAGAAATGTTGAAGGCAGAGGATTATGCTAAAAAAGAGAGGGGATTGTCTTTTTGTCTTGGTTATGGTTTCTTTTGCTGTGCGAAAGCTTTTAAGTTTAATTAGGTCCCTCTGTGGTGACCTAATTGGAAAGGAAGTCCAAAATAAAGCGGGTATATGTACATGCATAGCGGATTCACTTTGATGTACAGCAGAAACTAACAAAACATTGTAAAGCAACTATACTCCAATAAAAATTTTTTAAAAGAAGGAAAGAAAGAATGGGGAAACAGCAATAAGAATGCTCAGCAAGGCCATTACAGAGCAAACTGTGTGGCTGACTGGCTGTCATTATACCTACATTTGTGATGTCCCATTGTATCTCAGGGTTTCAAGGATGTTCCAACAATAATTCTATATATTTAAGAAACTCAAAATCTTATAGGTATATAAAAACAGCCAAAAATATAACATTATTAAATTTCCAACAATGTAAAGGCATCCCCCCCCCAAAAAAAATTCCATGAAACTTGTTTATGAATTCAGGCAGGCATTGCAAAGAAGGGGTTTCTTGGATTGAGATCTCTAAAATAATTTTGATAGATAATATATATTTGAGGGCTGATTACAGACTTCATATTTGAAAACAGGGGCAAAGAATAAAACATAGGACTAATAAGAACACCAAGTCACTTTTGAGACTCAGAAAACAAGGAAGCTGGTAATTTCTGGAAAGCAAATAAAATCTTCTGTTATCAAAGGCATCAGAGATAGTGAAAAGAATATTGATTACTGTAAGTCCATTGGATTCATCCATTAGGAGGTCATTTTTGTTATAAAACCTCTAAACTCTGGGGAACAGTTCTAGGAGATTAAGTCAGAGGAAGTAAAAGACCTCTTGTAAACATAAGGAGACATGGAGAAAGTGGGTGTAGGCTTCTAATTTTTAAAATGGTATGGTATAAGAGAGATGTCGGGTGGCAGTTAAAAGGAATAAGATGTATGTAAAACCTTTATCTGTTTTTTTGTCTTTCTTATTATTGAAAAAAAAATGCTTCAGGGAAAGTAGTTGAAGATGCCAGCAAAAATGGCAAGCAAAAAATATGCCTAATAATATAAAGTTTCCCAAAACGAAATAAATCAGAGACTAGAAGTAAACTAACAAGAATTAATAGAGAAATAAAATTGAAATCACAAAGGCAAGGCAAACAGTAAAACTTGTTGGGGAATTACATGCAGGGTCCATTGGTCCATGTGTGTATGTTTAATGAGAAATATATATCTGCTGCTGCTGCTAAGTCGCTTCAGTCGTGTCCAACTCTGTGCGACCCCATAGATGGCAGCCCACCAGGCTCTGCCGTCCCTGGGATTCTCCAGGCAAGAACACTGGAGTGGGTTGCCATTTCCTTCTCCATTGCGTGAAAGTGAAAGTGAAGTTGCTCAGTCACAACCGACTCATAGCGACCCCATGGAATGCAGCCCACCAGGCTCCTCCAAACATGGGATTTTCTAGGCAAGAGTACTGGAGTGGCTTTCCATTGCCTTCTCCTATAAACATATATATATATATATATATTAGAAACTACAGAAAAATTAAAAAAAGATTCTATTCCAAGCAACCTTATGGATTCCCTATTGACCTCAGAAAAGTTAGCTGACCTCTGGCTCTTGTGCCTTAGGCTCAGGGTCTATAAAATGCAGAAAATAATACCTATCCCTTACTAACTTAAATTCTCTGAGAAATAATGAGATAGCTTCTACAAAGAGCCTTAAGCTCCCTCAAAGACATATACTATAAAAGGTATTATACCTCAGGCCACAGCTATATAATGAGAACTATCTCCCGTTATGTTTTAAGTTTGTTTTTTGCAAGAAAATAAAGGTCTAGTCCAATAATTTACAAAGTTTCTAAATATAATTTTAAAAATCCATGTAAAATCTCAAACCTAAGTCTCCTATTCATGCACTGATTTTTGTTTTTCTAAAGGCAGGTTATTTGTGAAACAAATAGGTACACAAATAACACCCACATTTTTCAAAAAATATTTGCATCCAATCATTTACTGAGCATGAACATCTATAAGTTTAATTATTTAAGAGTGACATTCACGAATTAATTTTTGTTTCCATTATGACACACTGGAAACTTTCACTTGACGACACATATATATTCAAAGGTAACTCTGGGGCTTCCCTGATGGCTTTGTAGTAAAGAATCTGCCTGCCAATGCAGAAACATGGGTTCGTCCCCTGATGCAGGAAGATGCCACATGCTGCAAAGCAGCTAAGCCTGGGCATCACAGCTATAGAGCCACACTCTAGAGGACCGAGCCACAACTCCTGAAGCCTGCATGCCCCAGGACCCACGCTCTGCAACAAGAGAAGCCACCCCAGTGAGAAGCCCACCCACGGCCACTAGAGAGTAGTACCTGCTTGTCACAACTAAAGAAAAAGTTTGCGCTGCAGTAAAGACCAAGCCCAGCCAAAAATAAATAAATAAACAATGTTTTTTAAAAGTTACTTTGAATAATATCCAATCCCTGGGGCAGGGGATGTACTTTGATACTCATGCCAGGCCCAGCTGATGGAAATGGATTATAATTGACTTTGCTTTAAACTACTATAGACTTGGAATCAGTCTATTTTTCATATTATCCTTATCCATTCTTTATATAATTTTATTCACTTGCTATTTCAAAATCTAGAGGTCACATGGGAAGTGGACATGAATGGAGAGGTCCTCTCCCTTCTGTCCTTGCCCTCATGCTGTGGAGTATGTAAGTATGGCTGTCTCTTCTTACCCTCCTCTCCTGAGTGGGAATTCTGATACACCCAAGATGAGGAACATGTGATTGCCAAGACCATTTCCACAAATAAAATTAACATAGCTGAAGCTCCAATACATTGGTCATCTGATGTGAAGAGCCAACTCACTAGAAAAGACCCTGATGCTAGGAAAGATAGAAGGCAGGAGAAGGGGGCAACAGAGATAAAGATGGTTGGATGGCATCACTGACTCAATGGGCATGAGTTTGAGCAACCTCTTGGTGTTGGTAAAGGACAGGGAAGCCTGGCTTGCTGCAGTCCACGGGATTGCAAAGAGTCAAACACAACTGAGTGACTGAACAACAAGAAATAAACTTGAAAGGACAAAAATAGCAAATAAGGATAAAGTTGGGTGCTGGGGGGATACACATTGTAACATATTTAGTACATACATTTGCCTATTAATATTTTGGATTTTAAAAAAAATTTGGATTTTTTTAAACTTGGAAAACATGAACAGTAGTTAAAATGGTATATAGGTAAACTTGGTATCAAGAAAAAGACACCTTGCTTAGATGAGGAGAGGATTTACGATATGTGTGGATGACAGAAATAAGGCTTGCATTCTAATGACAGTATTGCAAGGTGTGAGGCATTCATGACAGGAAAAGGTGATGAACATTTGATTCATTCTTCTTTTTGTGAAATTTCATCTCCACAATTGCAAACGTGAATTGCCAAACAGTAAATGTAAAGCTAGGCAATCCAGCAGGTTTCTGGAGGTCACATAAGAAGTTATCACAATCCCCACTTTACTTCACATATGGAGTAGAAGCCAGATCTCATCCTGCTTTATTCAGAGAGTTCACAGAAAGTTAAGTTCATACATTTTAAATCCATTAGAGGACTGGGACAATTTTCTAAAAAGCTTTTTTTTGAAAAATATCTAGAAAGTGAAAGTGTTAGTCGCTCAGTCGTGCACAACTCTTTGTGACCCCACAGACTGTAGCCCACAAGACTCCTCTGTCCATGGCATTCTCTAGGCAAGAATACTGGAGAGGGTAGCCATTCCCTTCTCTAGGAGATCTTCCAGACCCAGAGACTGAACCAGGGTCTCATGTACTGCAGGTGGATTTTCTACTATCTGAGTCACCAGGGAAGCCTAGAAAGTTTATGTCAAATTGTCCAACTGTCTTATTTTTCTATCTTGCAGATTCATTTTTTTTTAATTTTAGAGAACCATATAACTGCCCTCCTTTTTTGAAAGTACTGACATAATAGCATACACTATAAATAGTATGTACTTTTGAGGAAATTTCATTCTGAAATTAACAGTAATATGTTATTCTGTTTCCAGAATTCAGTCATTGGCATTACATCTCCAGGGCCTAATTATTTTAAAAAATTCTTTATCACAAAGTTCATTTATAGTTTCTAAGAAAGCCAATAAAGACCAGATGCATATTCACAAAAATAAAATAATAAAAATTTATTTTATCCATTCTTAATTATTGTTTAAAACATAACCATCACACCATAAATAAATATTAAATCTCATAATCAGACACAGTTAAAAATACTGACCTTCCACTTGCATTAACAAAATCCTCTAAGTTACAATCTGCACAATAATAATGGATTGTGTTCTCTAAATAGGGCAGTGGCTAATTTTTGAAAAGGGAAAGAAAATAGTTGAACTTTGGGAATATCCTATTATACGTAATATTTACAGTAAAAGAGAAAACACAGCATCAGGTTAACAAGGGAGTAACTTTCCCCTTGGAGTCCATCAACCTAGTGACACGACCTTTTTGAGGATTTCATTTGCAAGAGGATACAACCCTAAAAATGACGCTAGAAAGAACTACAGGTTAACTCTCTTTCCCTGTTGGATGCTGTTCTGTGTCTTACAGACAACTTTATTGGGAACTTTAAATCTGTACCTTCCTTTTTAGTTTCAATAGTTTCTCCATAAATCGTCTTCTTATCTGGAACTCACATACAACTGTCTCAGTCACATCAATTATTTCTGTATGGGCTGAAAAGGCTTTTCTATTTTTTCCAATTCACTTAGTTATGTCCATCAAACAAACTTCTAATGACTCTCTTTGTCAGTCATTAAGCACTGAAACAGTCATGGAGCAGAACATTGCTAAATTAAAAGGAGTGCTGCTTTTGCTTTTTATTTTAAAAAGAACTAAAACTGGGAGATCTTTCCTTGCAAATGAACAGGTACTTGATTAATCTGCAAACATTTTGAACCAGTGTCAGTGGCTACTGAACAAACATATCTAAGATTCCATAGTGCATTAGTTGAAATATGTCTGGCAGAATCTTCAAACAAACTTTAATGAGGTCTTTTAACTTTTTAGGGGCATCTTCCTTTGCTAACATCTTAAAGTTCTTCTGTACTTCAAATCGCCTTTCTTTCTTTCAAGTCAATAGCAGATGAAAGAGTAGTAAAAAGAAACATGTTGAGACATTTGGATTGGTTAATTAAAACACTTATTTGGGGGAGGAGAAGTTAAATAATTGTATTTTTTCTGACTTGCATGCAGTTACATATTTGACATTGTTGTATATATTTGTTCTGCAGAAACTAAGAATGTAGGTTATACTTAATAATTCTTAGTCCACTAGATCACAAGTGTGAAGTGTTTTCTTCTCAGTCATGTCCAACTCTGCGAAATCATGGACCAGGGTTTGCCAGGCTCTTCTGTCCATGTAATTCTCCAGGGAAGAATACTGGAGTGGGTTGCCATTTCCTTCTCCACAGTAATGCAAAAGAACGATAATGATAATATTAAAATAGTAGCTATTCATTTCACTTGTGTTGTCACTTTTCCTCATGTGTGGTTCATAAGGATATTTTGATTTTGAAAATGAGAAAAAAATAATGAACTTAATATTCAAACTACTGCAAGAACTGCTGCTGCTGCTAAGTCACTTCAGTCGTGTCCGACTCTGTGCGACCCCAGAGACGGCCACCCACCAGGCTCCCCTGTCCCTGGGATTCTCCAGGCAAGAACACTCTGGAGTGGGTTGCCATTTCCTTCTCCAGTGCATGAAAGTGAAAAGTGAAAGAGAAGTCGCTCAGTCGTGTCCGACTCTTTGTGACCCCATGGACTGCAGCCTACTAGGCTCCTCCATCCATGGGATTTTCCAGGCAAGAGTACTGGAGTGGGGTGCCATCGCCTTCTCCGACTGCAAGAACTACTCTAATCTAAAAATAAAAGTTTGTCTCATATTTTTTTAGTGAAAAATATCAGAAAACAGAAGAGACAAAAGCCCAAAAGTTTTAGTAATGTAGGCAAATATTATTGTCTGAAAACTTCTAAATAAGACACTGTGCTCTGAAACACAAATTGTGGGTCTTTTGTATTGTGGACACATTGTTGCAACTTTTTTTATGAAGGGACAGAAAATAAATATTTTAGGCTTTGTAGGTCACGGGTCTTTGTCACAACTTCTCATTTTGACATTGTCCTGAAAAAACAACCGTTAAAGATACAGATATGAATAAGAATGGCTAAGTTCCAATAAAACTTTATTAATTAAAATAGGAAATTGAATTCCATATGCTTTTCTTGATTTATAAAAGGCTGTTGTTAAATTTTTAATCATATTGAAATGTACAAAAATATAACTTTTCTGTTGTATTAACATTTTAAAAGTTACTGCATATTTTTCAACCAGTGTGTAAAGTCCTCATAAACAGTATGTATCAATTATATCTGTTTCAATGATAGTGCCTTGAAAATAGTTTATATTAAATTGTCATTTGTTAGCTTGTTTTAATATTTATTGTCTTTTTCGCATATAACTCTGAAGTAGAGAATCAGCAGACATGAGTCCAGTACTTCCTCTGATACTAAGTGTAAAATCTGGTGGAAAGATTAATCTTTCAATTTTAGCATCTTCAACTTTAAAAGGAAAGAGTTTTAGCAAATGATACTTAACATCCTTTTTAGTTCCTTAATTCTTTGAAACTATAAGAAGATAGGTTTGTTCAATAAGTCAATAAATGGCTGAAATGTGTGATTTTAAACTACTCTTTTTCACCATTTAAGAAATTCCTTAGTACGCTGCATGGTCTTCAAAACATTAAAGCAACTAGGAATGTGTTTACTCATGAAGCGAGAATCATGAACAAACATATGTATAATAACAAAACATTTTAGTCAATTAGCTTAATGAAAAGCTACAAAAATGACTTAACATCTTTGTGAAAAGTGTTTTCAAAAAGTAAAGACTTTCTCTGGAATGTCAACGCCATGAAATAAGCTTGTCTAAATGTTCCGTATCCTCTGAAACCACTTCTTCTGTGAGTTCTTCTTTGATTCACCCCCCGAAAAATGTTCAAGTGAAAAAAAAAAAAAATACTCGAGTTCCTACTGTGTGCTAGAGACTGTGAGATCTCATTCGTCTCTTAACGGTATGCTTTGAATAGCAGAGGTTAGCAAGGGTGGTATGCAATTGAGTGGTGAAAACATGCTGGGCCGTTGATTGGATTTCACCTCCCAATTCCTTTGAGACCCTACACAGTCCCTTGTAAGTTTCTATGTTTACATGCACAGAGAAACAGGAAGGCAGAGGGAGTCCTATTTAGGAAAAGAGAATATTGACAGGCAGCTAATGAGAAAAAGACTATCTTTGCAATGATACTCAATTCAACAAAAGCTTATTAAGCACTTGCTTTGTGCCTGCCACTGCGCCGAAAAATCTACATGCTGCAAATTTAGGCATTAAGCTCAGCTGGGCAAGTGCAGAATAATCATACAAAAGCACTCACAGAATACAAGCAAAGGTTTCTTTTTTCCTTTTTGGTATTGTGATAATCATCAAAAGCTCAGTTCACAAACCTCTCAGTTGCTTTGCATGACTATTCTACATACCCATGGAGTTCCACAAGTGCTGAATGCGGTTGATAAAAACCTGCGTCTTAAACTACACAGTTGGAGTTAGACTGCAGCAGTTCAAGGGAGTAATGCTGAAGAGCCAACTGGAGCTCCTAAAGAATTGTCCAGGTTTCCGACTACTAAACTACTAACACTGAACAAATAAACAACAGCAACAAGGAAAAAAAATATAATAATAACCTTTTAAAAGCTACCTCCTAAAATACATAGGGGCTTTCCAGGTGGTGCTAGTGGTAAAGAATCCACCTGAAACTCAGGATATGCAGGAGATGTAGGTTTGATCCCTGGGTGGAGAAGATCCCCTGGAGGATGGCATGGCGACCCAATCCAGTATTTTTGCCAGGAGAATTCCATGGACAGAGAAGACTGGCAGGCTACAGAGTTGGACACAACTGAAGTCCAACAAAATACATAGAAGTTTAGAAGCACAGACAGGAGTCTGCCTCATAAACACCTGAATCAATTCTCTCATCCTGAAATGAATGAAAATGAAACTTGCATTTTAGGATCCACTCAAACAGATGCTCCAGATTTTTTTTCTCTTTTTTTTTCCTTTTCTATCTTAGACATTACATCGAAACTGCACCTGGTAAAACTTGTTTGGAAAGCTACATAGATTTTAAAAACATTATGTTTTCATATTCTACAGAATGAAGGTCTGTGTCCTTAAGTAGCTTTTCCTGGTCTGAATGGATTAAAGTGTCTGACAGAAATCAAGATAGACAAATGGAATAAGGCTCTGAAGTTTTACTTAAGCATTTAATTAGTGGACTGAGTTGAAACCTAACTCAAGCCGAATCTTCTGCTACCCACATGAAACTCCTGCTACTCACATGAAACCATACCTCTGCCATCTCTGCTGGTTTACTTGTTTTATTTTCTCTACTTTGTTTAAAAGAAAAGTTACAAGGGCCCCTAAGGAAAAATGTATTCAATGCCGAGATATGCTTGTTTTCATTCCTTAATAGAAGTCAAATAACTCCAGAAAAATGAGTGAAAATGGACTTAGAAGGCAGAAAAGTGGACTCTGAAGATACATACATCCTCATCCTTGGAACCTGTGAATTGGTGAACTTACATGCAAAAGGGGAATTTTAGATTGCAGATAGATTAAGTTTACTAATCAACCAATATTAAAATAGGGATATTATTTTGGATTATCTAGGTGGGCACAATGTAATCACAGGTTTCTTTTTTTTTTCTTTGTTAAAAATTTATTTAGTTTTAACTGAGGGCCTTCCTTGTAGCTTATCTGGTAAAGAATCTGCCTTCAATGCAAGAGACCTGGGTTCAATCCCTGAGTTGGGAAGATCCCCTGGAGAAAAGAAAGGCTACCCACTCCAGTATTCTGGCCTGGAGAACTCCATGGACTGTGTAGTTCATGAGATTGAAAAGCGTCAGACACAACTGAGCAACTTTCACTTTCACATTTTTAATTGAAAGATAATTATTTTACAATGTTGTATTGGTTTCTACTATACATCAACATAAATCAGCCACAGGTATACATATGCCCCCTCCCTCTTGAACCTCCTTCCCACCTCCCACCCCATCTTACCCCACCCTTCTGGGTGGCCACAGAGTACTGGTTTGCGCTCCCTGAGTCATACAGCAAATTCCCTTTGGCTATCTATGTACATATGGTAGTATAAATGTTTCCATGCTACTCTCTCCATTTGTCCCACCCTCTCCTTCCCTCACTGTGTCCATAAGTCTGTTCTGTATGTTTGTGTCTCCATTGCTGCCCTACACATTTACAAACAATAAATGCTGAAGAGGGTGTGGAAAAAAGGAAGCCTTCTTGCAATGTTGTTGGGAATATAAATTGATATAGCCACTATGGATGACAGTATGGAGATTCCTTGAAAAACTAGGAATAAAACTACAATATGACCCAATAATCCCACTCCTGGGCATATATCCTAAGAGAACCATAGTTGAAAAATACACATGTACTCCAGTGTTCACTGCAGCACGGTTTACAATAATAGCTAGAACATGGAAGCGACCTAGATGTCCACTGACAGATGAATAGATAAAGAAGTTGTACTGTGTATACATATATATATATATATATATACATACATACATACATACAGTGGAACATTACTCAGCCCTAGAAAGGAAAGCATTTCAGTCAGTTCTAATGAGGTGGATGAACCTGGGGCCTATTATAGAGTGAAGTAAGTCAGAGAAAAAACAAATATCATATATTAACATATATATATATACATTTATGTATATATATATGGAATCTAGAAAGATGGTACTAATGAATCTAATCTTCCTTAAAAGGAGAAAGGGAAGGTGGAAAAGGAAGTCAGAGTTTTGCAATGTAATATCTATACTCACCTTCTCAAACTATGAAGACAGAGGAAGGGGCCATGAGTTAAGAATCCTGGTGGCCTCTAGAAGATATTAAAGGTAAGGAAGGGAGCATATTTTTCCCCCAAAACTCTAGCAAAAACACTGTCTCACTTTGATTTTAGCCCAGAAAGACCTATTTTGAATTTCTGTCATCAACAATTGCTATAGCTTTAAGCCATTAAATTTTAGTAATTTGTTATAGGAGCAATAAGAAACACGTAATGGGCCATGGAGCCTGAGGTATGATGGGAAAAAAAGAGAAGTAAAGCAGTTGGGCCTACATTTCATATTTATAAAAGAAGTTAGTCATCATTCAAATTTAATTTGGTATTCCATTCCTATATTACTCCACCTATCCAGCATAGAGAACGGGCATGTGATTCTAATATCTGTACTTATTTTATAAAGCATTCAAATGTATTATTACGTATTTTATGTTGAAAGGTCTAAAAACTGTAAAAATATTGAAAATAATCTTTATAGCCTTATTTTCACATTTATTATTCTTTTAATAGTGAAAGTGCTAATACCAAATAAAACTAAATTGAAAGGATTAGGTCTCTGTTCACCATTCATATGGGGAAAACTACTTCAAATTTGCATTTCAGTCTTCTCTTATCAGATTACTAATACTGTATTTGAAGAAAACCACAGACTTCCAAATCAGGAAATCAGAATTTATTTTCCTGATGTCAACTATAATTTGAACAGGTTTGGGCTACTGACTTAATTCTTCTGAGCTGGGATTCAACTTCTGTAAATATAAATTATAATATCTCCATTTAAAGGATACAATGGAAATCCAATCTTGGAGTACATTGTAGAGTGTCCTATACATTATAATGGTAAATTGAGTTCAAAATTTTGTCCATAGGCCAAAAATTTATGGAGCTGATAAAAGATATTTTTTTTTTTTAATTCTATAAACTTGGAAGAAACAAATTCTTCCCACTATGCTAGCATAAAGAAAGATAGTGAATGTCTTGATTTTTGAGAATAGCTTCATCTACACTGGAGAGAGTTAATAAATAAATACTGATGGTGCCTAATTGGAGTTACCATATTTGTAGATATTGTCTATTGTCTACTACTTTTACTTCTTTGTTTTACACTTGTGTATTGAAAAAATTTTCTAGGAAGATGAATTCTTTCTACTAAAACTTTAACTTTTCAGAAGGAAAGCAGAAAATAAATTCAACAAATAAAGAATAAGTAAGCATGTTGGTATTTCATGGTTCTTTAGAGAAAAGAGGATACTTGTAACTTGACTGTTACATGGGGACTCAAAGGACACAGTGGGGGAAGGAGAGAGTGGGATGAATGGAGGAAGTAGCACAGACATATACGCACTACCATGTGTAAAATAGATAGCTGGTGAGAAGTTGCTGTATAATACAGGGGCCCCAGCTTGGCACTCTGTTATGATCTAGAGGTGCAGGATGGGGGAGAGCAGGGAGACTCAAGAGGGACGTGATGGATGTACGATTATGGCTGATTTGCATTGTTGCATGGCAGAAACCAGCACAACATTGTAAAGCAATTTTTCTCTAATTAAAAAAATAAATTTTAAAAATGTGATAATTATACAGAAGGACAGATAGTCTGAAATACTGTCCGGAGTTTAGTTTTCAGTCATAATTTGAAAATATAATCAATAGTATCCAATATTTGCCATATATTATTTCAATATTAAATGCCACAAGAACAACTTATTTCAATTGCCATCTTCTTGAGAAAAATGGTCAAATTCTTAAGCTTCTAGAAAATGTACATTTTTAAGCATGAGGGAAAAACGAGTCCACAAGGCCATAACATCATAAGACCATCATATTTTATTACTAGTATTCTTATTTGACTAAGTCTGTTTACATTTCATATTTAGGAGATACATGGGGTACCATATCTAAAGACAAATATTTTATTCCTCTCTTTTTTTACCTTATGACCTTTTCCAAGTCTCTGATCTTTTTATTTTTTCACACTTCATATACATTGACATTTTGGAGATGTTGCTTCCCTGATATCTTAATTTTCACTTCAAAGGTGCTAAAATTATAACCCTCTGGTACCCATAGTTTGCGAAGTTCATTACATTCTGTGTATTAAGAAATAAAACTAATAATAAACCACATAATTAAGTTACCTCTTGTATTCTAGGGGAAACTTTTTTTTAAATATTTAAGCTCAGTTTTTGTAACAACTGCTCATATCAGTAGATTGTGAATTAACTAGAGATAACATGTATTATCTTCACCTAGTTTGACAGAGAGCCCCAAGTAAGTCAGAGATACTTTACTGAGCAAGAAACTTACATATTGCAACTGTACAATGCAAAGAGAAATCTTTCTAGGGGGCAATCAGTAATTAGTAGCAGACATTTCCCAGAACACATGGGAGGAAGGCAAAGCCTTCTTAATGATATAGCTGATAACATGTCTGCATTTAAAATGCATAGTGATTATTCCCTAACACTCATTTATTGCTTACCATGTGTCCATTCAAAGCTTATTTAATTTTCACCATAGTACTATGAGGCAAATGTAGAAGCCAGTACCTATGAAAGAAACTTGCCGGTAGTCACACAGTGGCTAAATGATCATAGCTTGGCTCTTGCTCACCAAGCAATAGCTTTGCCTTGATTAAACCCTAAGAAATTGATAAACAGACACAGGCGTGCTCATATAGTCACAAGAGTACTGGCTTAGGGAAATCATATTCTAGCACAGATCAGCTACTTAAAAGCCTACAAGTGCTCAGGAGAAAAAAGTTGATTATCTCAGCCACTTCTGATAAGGGTTCCTCAGGCTGAAAATCAGACATTCAGATTTGAATTCTACTGGAGATTATGTGTAGTTTGTTGTTATACTTTAGCCAAGTATAAAAGAAAAGGGACATACTTCACTTTCTATCATGTGGGATTTAATTTTCTTAGTCTAATAAACCTTTCAGCTTTGTTTTACACAAGTCAGCTGTTCTCTGCTCTGCTTACATATTTAAATTACCCCCACCTAAAGAGTATTGATACTTGGACCATATCCTAAAATTATTTTGGGATAGAGCTCAGCATCTATGTCAGCAGGGGTGAAAATCCACTCTAATCCTGAAATAAAATGGAAAAATCATTCTAAATTTCTATGTGCTTTGGCTGCCAGGAATCTCAGCACTCAATCATCATCTATTTATAAGCCCAAGCAAGATAGGTGCATTTCCTTATTCTTGTATGTGGTTTTTGAGGTATTATTTCCATTTTAATATCTCATTATAAATTTGTTTTATCATAAAATATCCCAAATCCTTTTGGGAGCAGATGGCCTACATTTTGAAGATGATTACAGAAAAACTTAAAATGAGCATTTCTTATCATTCACTTTACTTTGGGAAAACAAATGACTTGCATGTTATTTTTCTAAAAGCTGTAATACATTCTAGAGAAAGTAATTTGTAATTAAAATCAGCCATACTTGGGGTTTTGTTCAAAAACAAGAAGACTAAGAGAGTTTTATTTATTAAATAGTATGGGAATGATCAATTCTCTGGGGTAGCATATGGCTACTCACTCCAGTATTCTTGCCCAGAAAATTCCATGGATAGAGGAGCCTGGCAGGCTACAGTCCATGGGGTCACAAAGAGATGAACGTGACTGAACACAGCCCTAGCCCACATAGGCATGGGAATGATCAACATGTCATTAAAACATGTTTTAAACACTAGAACATTCATCTCCATGAAGTTATCTAATACCCATCATAAGACATGTATGATCTATTTTGCTCCTCAATTAATGATTAGTTTTATATAACTAGTGATTACTCTATTTTTTATTGTTATAGATGCGTATTTCTATTCATGACTTTATTTCTATACAATAGTTTGCTAGTTTTTCAAGACTAGGAAATTCTCAGATATAATGCCATTAATGACAGCATTATCGAGCACCTTTAAAATCATCTTTAGTATCACTTCCTCCATTTAACATTTGTTGCACCATATTTTTTTACTTTCTTTTTCTTCTAAATATGTCATTCTCCTAACAATATTGCATCAACCATCCATGACAAATTATCTTGCTCTGTCCTGTGACTTCTGTGCATTGATTTATGGATATTCATGGTAATGATAGCCAGAGTTTTTATGTTTTGCCTTCTAGACAATGTGTTGCTCCCTCAGATAACATAGTAACACTGATTAAAATACTTGGTGTCTTAAGAAAATCTTCCATGAGTCATATAAATTTTAAGAATTTCATATCAAAAGGATTAAGAGAAATTTGAGGAAGTAGATTAAACTCCTAAAGTCATAAGTATTTTACCCATTCTTCCTTCAACTAGAAAAAACACTGGGCTTGAAGTTGATACCTAAGATTTCTCATATCAGAGCATTTCAAAAACATTTCTTGGATCCTTAACTTTGCTCACGTGAGCTTTACTACTCACAAACTCTATGAGCTAAGGCAAAACACTTAATTTCCATAAGCTTCAATTTCTTAATTTCTAATATGGGGGAAACTGTTGAGTGCTTTACAATATAGTATAACTAGTATTTAGGTTACACAATCCATGGATCCTAATCTGCAGAGTGCATGGAAATTATCTGAAAAATTGCTCAGTACTCAAAAGCCCTCTAGCCCCACATTCAGAAAATGTTTGCTGAGCCAAAAAAAAAAAAAAAATATATATATATATATAGTGATGCACACTAAATTTTGAGAATTGCTGGGTATAAACCATGTAAAACCCTGAGCACATTATTTCCTTTATTAATATTACAACTGCTGCCACTCTCATCATTGTAACAGCTAACATGGTGATGTTCCTTATAGCAGGCAATAAAGTGGCAGTCAGACCCATCAGTTATCAGATTTAGAAATCAACCTTGAATATTCATCAGAAGAACTGATGCTGAAGCTGAAACTTCAATACTTTGGCCACCCGATGTGAAAAGCCAACTCATTGAAAAAGATCCTGATGCTGAGAAAGATTGAAGGCAAAAGGAGAAGCAGGGTGGCAGAGGATGAGATGGTTAAAGAGCATCACCAACTCAATGGATGTGAATTTGAGCAAACTCCAGGAGATAGTGGAGGACAGAGGGGCCTGGCTAGCTGTAGTTCATGGGGTTGCAAAGAGTCAGAAACAACTTAGTAACTGAACAACCACAAAAATCAATGCCAAGAATTTCAGTCATTCATTACTTTTCCCAACCTCATATACAAACCAATGCATGTGGTGAAGAACTGTTGAAAGATGGCAGGGTAGAGTCATAATCAATTAGGTTCTATTCTAGAAAGATTCCAGGGAGGGTTAAGGACACATTTTGCAAGATGCAAGCAATAGAAGAGGGAAATCCAAAAAAAGGACATCTTGGAAATTCCCAGATGACAGTTTTGTCCTGGCAGTCCCTTCCTCCATTGGCTGGAAGGCCTAACTGAGAGCAGCAGCAGATGAGACAGATCCTAAGGGACTGGAGATAAGAAAGGCATGGAAAATTAGGCACGGGGAGATTGTTTAAACAGAAGCAACAAAATTTGACACTAAGACATTCAAAGTAAGGGCAATTTTTATCCTTTAGAATCTGAAATACTACTATACTACAACGACTTCTCCTTAGCAAAGTGAGTTTATCTATGCTCAGATTGGATGGGATAGGAACATCTTAGAATTTGCATTGCTGTAGGTAGTCATTTTCCAAATCTATCAAGTAAGATAGGGTTAGGGTTATTGGTCATTTCCAATCTATCAACTAATATCTATTAAGTAAGATATTTCCAGGGTAGTCACCTTCAAAGTTGTTTTTCTTAAGTCACTAGCAATAGTAAGAAATAAATTTTGCATCCCTGTTCTGTATGTATGTGTAAACATACACACACATACACACACACAAAGGGAAACGTGATAAAAAAAATACTTTTCTTCACTGTGTGCAACATATTTTGATATATATTATACATATTTTTATATATTTTAAATATTTATATATATATATATGCCATCTCATTTCATTCTCTTCTTTAATTTAAAATTGTTCATTAAGATCCACTCAGTTAATTTTATGCCTCACTACTGGGTTTTAATTACAGTATGAGAGCAAAAAAAAAGGCATTTGTTAAAAATGAAGATTTTAGTTCTACCTTCACCCCAAGATGTGCATTTAATAGTTCTAGGGATGGGCATCAGGACTTTGGGTGATTCTGATCTCTCAAAATAGTGATCTATAGAGTTAAAACTGCCTTCAGATATAGCTGATCTCACCTTCCCTGATGCCTTCTACCTTCCTGCTCCTGTCTGCTTCTCCTCTACTAAACTCCAGAACTGAAGCTGACATTAAACCTGACTCAACTGCATGCCTAGAACCAAACTGAAAAGATGAATAAACTGAGGCCCTAGAAGGTAAATGCCAGACACAAATTCACAACCATCTTCAGATTTCCCTGGCTTTTAAATCCTTTCATCTTTTGTATAGATCTCACAGTTCAACTCAAGAAGAACCAAAAACCAAAAACAAAACAACAAAAAACTTAACTGCAATTTACAGTTTATGTCATGCAGAGTTTTTCCCCCTTGAGGCTACTTTTATGGTTAGAAAATAGGAACACATTAAACCAATTTGACTGAACTCTACTTTTAATGTATAAATATCTTACTGCAAATTGGAAAACTTAGTTTTTCAATTTTCTTATTAGTGTTAAACTACTTATGTACCTTTGGGAGGAAAGAGAGAGCATTTATAATATACTCCAGAATTACATGAGTAAAGAAGACTATTACAGGGTTGAGAGCTGATTGTACCAAGTTGTACAAATATTTCCTATTATTACCTAAGAATGTGATGCACGTGTGCTAAGTCACTTCAGTCACGTTCGACTCTGTGCGACCCTATGTATGGACTGTAGTCCGCCAGGCTCTTCTGTCCATGGGTTTCTCCAGGCAAGAATACTGAAAGGGGTTGTCATGCCCTCTTCCAGGGGATCTTGCTGACACAGGGATGGAACCTGCAACTCTTAGATCCCCTGCAATGGCAGACAAGTTCCTTATCACTAGCGCCACCTGGGAAGAAGCTTATATATTGTAGTAATCAGCTAAAATTTGAAATGATTTCTCAATAAAATGAAAAGGAATTTTGCTATCAGTCACATATATCATCACAGAAATGTAAATACAACACATTTTATTTGTGTACAGTATTGATGTATATGATTTATTTCAGGAAGATAAACAACTGTATGTGTTTTAACTAGCTTAGTCAGCCTGATTATGGGCTTCCCTGGTGACTCAGATGGTAAAGAATCTGCCTACAATGTCTCATTATATTTATTCTCTATCATCAAGAACAAAATGAATAATTCACATAGCTTCTGTCATGGAATTTAAGAATCACAGAAGTCTACCCCTCTTGTAGATATATTGAAATATATCCACCTAATATCCATATGTATGATCTTACTAAAGCATGTATATAATCACTTATTTTATATTAATAATTAAAGGAGATAACCATGTGCTTAAGAAATATTTTACATTGCAAATTCCCTTCAAATAACCTTAAAAAACTTTCACAAATACTTTGGCCGGAATACAGAAAATATCTCAAGTTATTGAACTGCTGTTATGATTTAGTGGACTATAACATTTATGAAATATTGTTATGAATGGAAGAAATTATTTTAAAATTGTGTATTTTCAAATCCTCTAGATATTTGCATTATCTCTTAAGAAGGAATTCCTGGAGAAGGAAATGGCAACCCAGTCCGGTCTTGCTTGGAAAAATCCCATGGACAGAGGACCTAATGGGCCACCATCCATAGAGTTGCAAAGAGTTGGACATGACTGAAACGACTTAGCACAAGGCAATTTAGAGTTAAAAACAAAAAGACTGACAGAGGGCAGAGGAAAATGGGGAAGTGCTTGGCTAATGTTTCCAAAGCATGCTGATATGTGTGCAAAGATAAGGATAAACTGCAAATAGTTTACATGTTTCTACTTCAAAAAGTGGTATATGAAGTTACTATCATGGCACAATTAGTTATTAGCATAAGATATAGTAAATATTTTGAAGAAATAAACCTGTATTTAAAACTTCTTTATCAATGTTTCACTTCTTCATTAAATTTTCCACACAGTTAGTCTGAATTAGTACAGTTTTACTGTACCTAATTCATTAAATTACTGTCTAAATCACTGATCATCTGTAAGACCATAAAGGAAAAAAAGTAATTCCTTGCTCCAGTGATGAGGTTTGTGCTATATATTCAAAGTATTAGATAGTTCATAACATTTATAACAATAGAGCTTTATTGCTTTTAATCATCGTGGTGGGTTAGAGTCCGGGGCAGAGGCAACATTTCTAGAAACAAACAATTGAGAATCAGTTCAGAATCAGAATAACTTTCCAAATCCATAAAAGCAATTAAGCTGCATTGGAATAAATACAAATTTCAACACATAACATTTTATATTTTGTTTAGTTGCCAACTTCACAGCAAGAATTTAGTGCCTGTTCAAATCCATATAACTAAATTGTAAATTAAATGCACTTTAGACAGATCAAATTTGCAGTCCAAAATGCAAATATAACTGGACTGAGCCAGAAGTTGTTTATGACACAAAGAAAAGTAAGGGAGAAAAATGTCAGTGTAATATTTAGTTGTGTTGCAAAGTTCAGAAAGAAACAAAAACCTCTGCAACACATCATCACTTAGGTAATGAAAAGCGTTCTTGTTTGTAAGAGTGCATGGAACTCTTTGAATATCCTTGACATTGAACCAGAGTTCTCTGTCTGGTGTACTAGATGAAATGGAAAAAAATCAGGCATTGATAAAGAGTTTTGAATTATTGATACGTTGATTGCACCAGGCAGATATCTCCATGGCCCATCTCTCCATGTGCTGAGCTTCACTTTGTATGGGCTTACTGTCATTCGGATTTATTTGTCATATAAATTCAGGCTGAGTAAGGTGACATTAAATGAGAAGTCTGTCAGGCACTAGATCAGGACAAAGTCAAGTCCTCCAGGGCAACTGGCATCAGTGTTCTTACATTTTTTTTTTTTTTTGAAAGCGAGATGCATTTTCCATAACCGTGGATAGTCTGCTAGTAGCAAAGTAGGAAATGACTTCCTCAAACTTTTACCACTGGTTATCTGAAAAGAGAAGTGTTGTTCTGTCTCCTTTTGGGAGTAAGATTAATAGAGGAAAATAACTTTCATAGTAGGAGAGCAGGGGAAAAGAGATAGATACTATTGTAAGACAGCTATATGCTACTTCACATTAGAAATATATCGTATGTTCCTGTTCTCAAAATGTTTGTAAGGTGTTCATTTTTTTAAACATCACTTGCATTTTCTGGTTATTTTACATAGACGCTTTACCATCTGAGCTACCAGGGAAGTCCATAGGATACATAAGTTTTCCTATTGCTCAACATATCTGATGTCATGAACACTGTAGATGAATACTGCAGAATACTATATGCATGAAAAGGTATGGTAAAACCCACTAAAACCTGTATGGATTATGCAGTGCACATGTTCAGTCGCTCAGTGGTGTCCAACTCTTTGCAATCCCATGGACTGTAGCCAGCTAGTCTCCTCTGTTCATGGGATTTTCCAGGCAAGAATACTGGAATGGGTTGCCCTTTCCTATTCCAATTATGCACTTCATATCTTTCTAAATAGACTGAAAGATTCTCTGGGACACTAGATTTTATCTTTGTTTGCCATTTCCACAGCTATGGTATAAAGTGGGTACTTGTTATTTTTGCTGAAATTGTCATGTTCATATTGAAAATGTAACTGTTTAAAAATAAAAATATATATTGATTTAACATTCTCTGTAAAGAGGAAGGCCATATATATCCTTGGTATAAAAAGATGAAACTGATGCATGACATAATACTGTAATAAAAATAAAATAACAATGTAATAAAAATAAGCATAATTTATTTAGCACCTACCAACTTGCTAAGTATAATGCTAGAGGTTTTACATATGTTGCTTCATTTATTTCTCACAAAAACCATATGGCATATGAATTATTACCTCCATTTTACAGAGAATGAGCTGAGTTTCAGTGAGGTTGAGTAACCTTCCAACACTCAAACATAAAGTGGTAGAGCCAAAATGCAATGCCAGGGTCTGGATAACTCTGCCTGTAAAGTTGCTTTTTAATAGCTGTGCTGGATGCATATTACAACATCTGTATTTTTTCATTAAATATTGCTTGTGACCAATGCTTATACTGTCAAGATCATATACTGGATAAAATAATAAATTCATGACCTCAAAACACAGAATCTTCACACCATATACAAAAATAGATTCAAAACGGATCAAAGACCTAAATATAAGATGAAAAACCACACAACTTCTAGAAGAAAGCATTGGCAAAACACTTTTTGACATAAATCCGAGCAATATTTTTTTGGATCTACCTCCTAAGGCAAAGGAAACAGAAGCAAAAATAAACAAATGGGACCCAATTAAGCTTAAAGGCTTTTGCACAACAAAGGAAACCATCAATAAAATGAAAAAGACAGCCTATAGAATGGGAGAAAATATTCACTAATTCTATTACTGATAAGGGGTTAATATCCAAAATACATATATGAACAGCTCATACAACTCAATATAGAAAAATGCATAACCCAGTTTAAAAATGAGTAGAAGACCTGAATAGACATTTTTCAAAAAAATATACAGATGGCTGACTGCACAAGAAAAGTTGCTCAATATAGCTAATCAGCAGATCAGTGTAAATCAACACCACAGTGAGATATCACCTCACACCTGTCAGAAAGGTTGCAATCAAATGTGTACAAATATCAAATGTTGGCAGGAATGTGGAGAAAAAGGGCCCTGGTACACTATTGATGGGAATGCAAACTGCATATAGTAGACACTATGGAAAACAGTATTGAAGTTCCCTGAAATACTAAAATAGAAGTACCATATGACCTAGCAGTTTCACTCCTGTATATGTCTAAAGAAAACCCAAAACAATAATTTGAAAAGATACACGCACCCAACATTCATAGCAGCATTATTTACAATAGACGAGATATAGAAACAATGTAAGTATCCGTCAACAGGTGAATAGATAAAGATGTGGTATATATACACAATGGAATATTATTCAGCTGTAAGAAGAATGAAATTTTGCCATCTGAACAATATGAATGGACCTGGAGGATATTATGCTTAGTGAAATAAGTCAGAGAAAGATAAATACTGTGTGTTATGACTGTATGTGGAATCTAAAAATAATAAAACAAAGAAGGAATAAAACTAAACAGAAGACTTAAGATACAGAAAACAACTTGGGGGAGGAAGGGCATTGATAGAGGTAGGGGGTTAAGATGCACAGGCACAAACTACTATGTATAAAATAAATAAGCTGTAGGGATAATATTGCAAGTCAACTGTGCTTCCATAATACCTGTCCGTGTGTGTGTATACCATAAGTGAAAGTGAAAGTGAAGTCGCTCAGTCATGTCTGACTCTTCGCGACCCCATGGACGGTAGCCTATCAGGCTCCTCCATCCATGGGATTTTCCAGGCAAGAGCGCTGGAGTGGATTGCCATTTCCTTCTCCAGGGGATCTTCCCGACCCAAGAATCGAACCCAGGTCTCCCACATTGCAGGCAGACATTTTACCATCTGAGCCACCAGGGAAGCCCGTGTATACCATAGATCCTTCTTTTCCCAAGGGTAACTGGTCTCCAGATCATGGCTTTGGCCTCATCCATAACACATGTTCATCAACTGGGCTTGTCAGGGAAGCTAAATTTCCAGTGAGACTGAAAAACGTCATTCACTAGTGCGTACTTTGCACAGACACTAAAAACTTGTTCTCCTTACAACTCACCTGACAGGACATTAATCCAGCACACTTGCTCTTGGGGAAAAGTTCAAGGGTTCACTTTAGGGTGCTGTTTGGTTTGATGGCAATGAAAGCCTGGGTGTAAGGCAAATCTTAAACATCTACGAGCCCATAATTTTCTCTGAAGCTGATTCTCTAGAATGTTAGGCTCATTTTCCCATAGGGATAATTTCTCAAAAGCAAAATAAAATAGCCCAGGCAGTGAATAGGTCATTATCAAGATTGAAACATTCTATATCTAATTTTCCCAGAAAGCATACAGGTGTCTGTCTGGTACCCTGCACTGTCATCTGGAGGAGTATGACTGACTTCAATCTTTAGTGGCCTCCTCCTACCATATTTATTACATAGCTGCTTAGTGGCGATGACCTGAAATGTACCACCCTAGACACTTAATCTGGTATACTCAACCATGGTGATACATGCAGGCATGTGTATGTAAGCAGTGGAGACCATTTTTCATATGAAAAGCATTTGGTCTTTCAGTGAGAAATAATGTATTAAGGAGCAATTAGTGGAATAAACAGTACATTTTGTTGCAAATGAAATTCACCTCTGGTTTAACTCACAAGTAGGATGGTAGTTTCTGAAAACATGATAATGTTTTTGGCCAGATACTCATATTCAACTAAGTGAACCTTATCACCAGGAGATGAACCTTCTAGATTAATATATCACAGTCACAATTCTGCATGGTCATTAGCTCACCTCTCTGCAAACCTGAATATGTGCTAAATTGCTGACTTTAAATCCAAAAGTGGAAATAGCCATAAGTATGTCCAGAAATAGGAAGACAGACTTGCTACTTTCATTGCAGTCCACTGAATACTTACATTTATGGTATTTTGAAATGTAATAGTAATTCAAGAGGAATGTTAATTCAAAGATATTCAATTTAGGCTAGATATGTTTCAGAAAGTAAAATTAAACCTACTCTTATTAAGTTACCAGTGACTATGAAAAATAACCACAATGGTATTTTAATTTTAATTATTGAAAATAGTTTCATGTTAATACTTAGACCACTTATTCTCTGTTTCTTTTGTCATGGAAAACAATCTATTTGAAATTTCCATTTTTAAGATTATATAGTATGTGACACAAAATATGCAGAGTATGACAGTAATGTCTTATGAAGAATGGAAAAATTTATTGAGAAAATTGAGAAAAAAATCTATTTAGAAAAAAATGAGAAAATTGAGAAAAAATCTGCAATACTCATATAAATTTTTGAAAAATAGTAATCACACTTCAATATACTTGTCAGACATGATAAGGATGCAGCTACCATATGGCTTAGAGGGATTAGTTGTAGAAAGAATTATGGCCTTTTTAATTGTGACAAGAAAAAATTATCTAAGTAAACAGGAATATTAATTGGTGGGAGAAGTCAGTAATACTACTTATTTGACAATTGTCCAAGATTCTATTCCATGAAAAGGCTCATCAGATATATTTTCATTTGGGAAAATAGAATACAATAATGCATACATACATACACACACTTTGTTCTTTTATTTTCTACATACATTATATTCAATATAGAAAGAGAAAAGTCATTAAAGTGAAGTGAAGTCGCTCAGTCGTGTCCGACTCTTTGTGACCCCATGGACTGTAGGCCTATCAGGCTCCTCCGTCCATGGGTTTTTCAGGCAAGAATACTGGAATGGGTTGCCATGTACTTCTCCAGGAGACCTTCCCGACCCTGGGATTGAACCCTGGTCTCCTGCATTGTAGGCAGACGCTTTACCATCTTAGCCACCATACATTATATTCAATATAGAAAGAGAAAAGTCATATGAATAACGTATTAGGATGTGATTATTCATCTCACAAAAAAGAATCTTCATTTACCGATGATTCACTATTTACATCCACAAGAGAAAAAGCACCTGGTATACTTAACATACATGATTCTCACATATCTATGCAGCACAATATATTATATAAAAGGCTCCAATTTAGAATTCTGTTTAGAATAACTATTTTTCTCTGCCAATATTATTTGATTCAGTTTTTAATTCACTGTGAACTATTCCAGTGAGCTTTAATACCTTCTCAAAATAATTTGGGAATAGCTGAATATGGAATCATTCTTGTTAATTTTCTTCCCTTTTCATATATATATATGGTATATGCTGTTTAGAAAGTCTATCTCTCCACATAGTATGCTTTATGACTAACAGATAATAATATCTACCAATTTTCTTCCATATCTTACCTAATAAAGATTTAGAGTGATACCATTAAAAAAACCTATTCACTTACTTTCATTCAGTCATACATTTTTAACAGAATATCCCTCTTTTCCTAACTATCCTATGTTAAATTAATATAAGTTCATGTAAATTCTTGGGAAAATGTTCCCCTTTAAAATCAGTGAATGTCTGATGGGTCACATAAGAGAAAAATGACATCACTGTAGTGCTTTCTGAAGTAATTTGTATACTGCAAACTCTGGGAAGTGCAATTTAACTCTGAATAGAATAAAATAGCCAACTGAAAACTGAAGAAAACCAAACAAACAAAAATACACATACACAATCAACTAGCTGGTTGCAACATGCCATTAAATGCTTTATATTAGTCAATAAGTGATTTTTGGTCATCTTTCCCCCTTCTCTATGGGAGTTTGTTGCTGCTGCTATTGTATTTAGTTAAAGTTTTAAAAGAATGGATTTGAATCAGACACAATAATACAGTCACTCACAGAGACTAATCATTTCCTCAGCAAGAAAAGGAATTCTTTACGTGTGTGTGTGTAAGACAGATATAATTGTTCGCTGTATCATGAGATTAAATGAACTTGGAAACCCAATTAACTATTTTAATGACTGGAGAGGGGTTAACAGATGATTCAAAATGACAGCTGGTAATTGTAGACCTCTTCTCTCATTTAAACTGAGTTAAAGATGATTTTTTTTTGTCCATGCCTGGACATTAACTCTTTGTCCAGGGATCTCAGATCCCTGACCAGGGATGGAACTTGTGTCCCCTGCATTGACAGGGTGGAGTCTTAACCACTGGACCACCAGGGAAGTCCCAAGAGAATGTGATTTTTTTTTAATGCAGGTAGAGAATGTATGAAACAAAACCTTGCAGGACCATAATGAGAGCTTTGCGTTTTCATCAAGCATTTATGGATCACCTACTGTGAGCCTGTGCCTAATCTTGGGGAACTTTGTGAACACGCAGCTTCCCTATGACTAATAACAGAGTCCACTTAATTGAGTTGCTACACTACTTGTAAAGAAAGCATTGCCTTTTTGAGTACTGTTAGTTCACTTTGGATATTATTTAAACATCACTGGTATCATTTATTACACTAGGTACATATAAGATACTATTAGAAATTACATGCTTTCTTTTCAAAAGAATATTGGTACACTACACCTCTACATAAGTATACCATGCATGCCTTTATCCCAAGAAATCTATCAGATTATTGATTTTTCCCTCTGACCTTGAAAACTATTAAGATAAACTAGTGGCTTGAACTCCCATTAATAATGCATCAAAATAGATTAATTCTTTGGAAAAATTCTCAAACTGCATAAAAAAGAAGCTGAACATACATTTAGATATGCTAGTTTTCAAAAAAATTAATACTCAACAGTTGATACTGACTACACAATGATCAAAAAACAATAAATGAAATCTAATGCAATTCCATCTTTTAGCAGACACATCAAACAAAGTGAACTATAAATAAAATAATGTATAAGTCTAAGGTATTTATGTTAAACATACAATTAAAATGAAAGTATACTAAGTGTGTAAGACATTTTTTTCTTATCATCATAATCCTTTAATTTAAATAAATATGAATTGCATTAAATGAAAATCAGCCACATTGGCATATAAATCATAATCCTCTGACCGTGATTTTCATTTTCTCTATTTTAAAAGAGATCCCTAAATACACTGGTCAATGGTAAATTTTACTCCAAAGGTTTTATTCCTGAAAGTCTGAAAACAATATCTTCTTGGTCTGTAATTTAAATCACCACAAGAGAACGCAGCACATATCACATAACAAAAACCTATAACTACATTTTCTTTGACGTCAGTACTGATGCCCAACACAACTGAAGTGACTTAGCACGCATGATCAGATCAGGTCAGATCAGTCGCTCAGTCGTGTCCGACTCTTTGCGACCCCATGAATCGCAGAACGCCAGGCCTCCCTGTCCATCACAAACTCCTGGAGTTCACCCAGACTCTCGTCCATCGAGTCAGTGATGCCATCCAGCCATCTCATCCTCTGTCGTGCCCTTCTCCTCCTGTCCCCAATCCCTCCCAGCATGAGTGCACATGCTAATGCTCAAGTTGAACAGATCACTATCTCCATGTTCAATACACACCTTTAGTACTGTATTTATTCTGTTGTTTTGCAACTCTATATATGTATTTATCTGCCTACTAAGAATTTTCATTTAGTGAGGGCTAAATGTTTCTGTTTTTGAGCACAGAACATTTCTTTTGTAGTATTGTGAAATTTATTTTAATAGTATCTTCAAGTCTCATGCTATGCAACATCACTACGAAAGCACTCAGTGTTTTAGACTCTAAATATTACGCTATATAGCCTAAGGTCAATTTGTTGTAGCTTTGCAAAGAAGCCAGTAGTGAAATATATTGCCTTTATATGTGGCAAATCATTTCTAATATTATCAAACACTTGGTTACTTTTAAAATACCACATAAATGTTTGATTAAGTAGCTCCTCTTTTTTAATTCAATCCAATTTCATGGATAGAACTAAGGCAAATTTATAATAGTCTCAAACTTGTTTTACTATGGATACTTTCAAACATACACAAAATTCAACAAAATAATATGTTGCCATATATAATCAACCAGTCCTTATAACTGTCATTCCAAGAGCACAACTGCCCAAACCACTATCTTCTTTCCTCCCTCTCCAAATGCTAGTAAGAAAATTTCAGACACAATTCCTCATCCATATTTTAGTACTTATATCTATAAAATGTGTGCTATCTTAACCAAGTTACTACCCCATTATCACCTTTAAATAATGAATATTAATACCTTAATACTATGAAATATCCAGTGGGAGTTTACATGCCTAATTGCATTTTTTATGTTTTTAAAGTAGGATCTAAATAATTTCTATATATGATAGCATGGTAATTAAATTGCTGTCTCCCGTGTGTGTGTGTGTGTGTGCGTGCAGCTGAGTGTGTGCTCAGCCATGTCCAACACTTTGGGACTCCTGGACTGTAGTCCACCAGGTTCCTCTGTCTGTGGAATTTTTCTGGCAAGAATATTGGAGCTAGTTGCCATTTCCTACTCTAGAGGATCTTCCTGACCCATGGACTGAATCTGGGTCTCTTGCATCTCCTGCATTGGCAGGTGGATTCTTTACCACTGCACCAGATAGAAAGTCATGCCTCTCTTAATCTATAGGTGTTCTATATCACTGTTTTTGTCTTACCACCTACTGGTTGACAAGGAGAATATTTATTTTTTGGCTACTGCATTATCTCAGTTTGGATTTTACTGACTCCATTCCCATGGTCAAGTTCAACATGTCACTTCTACCCTATGGTTATATATAGGCTTATCAAACCATGTAATATTCCTCATATTAGTGTAATAGCCAAATAAATACTGGGTTGGCCAAAAAGTTCCTTTGTATTTTCTTTCCATAAGATGTTATGGAAAAACCCAAATGAACTTTCTGGCCAACCCAGTATTTATTGATACTTAAACTACTAGAGTCATAATCCAATAACTGCTTGGACATATGCATAGAGTACCTCAAGAAAAAGAAAAAAAATCAAAATATGTAAACACACCACACACACACACACAGATGCATATAGATAGAGTAGTGTACAGTTTCTGCTCTGTCTCACATTTCCAGACAGTACTAGGAGAATTTGGCTTGATGGTTATATCATTACTAACAAGTGAGTGGGTTGATACATCAATTAAATTTTATGTTCCTTGGGTTTTAGCTCTATAAAAAAGAAGATAACAATTCCTTCTCTTGAATTACCTCTGTGGGACTCTGAGCTACTTAGGCAGAATTCAGTGTAGTGATTTAGAGACATAGTTGAGGGAAAGGTATGCTTGTGTGTGACAGTGTGTGTGTGTGCATGTGTGTGTTTGCTTAATAGGAAGAAACCCATGCTAACAAAAAGAATGGCAAAGTGTGAAGTAACAAGGCCACGTATGGGACACAACAAAAAAGAAATCATGGCTTCTGAGATCACAGGCTCTTCCTGTCACCTGCTGGGTTTGTGGACAATAAAATGGGTGAAAACATGGAAAATATGAAGTGTTTGAGCAATGAGGTAGTTTCTGCAGATACAGAGAGATATTTGGTGTGCCAGCTAAGAAGCATTGCCTACTAACCTCTGGCGTGGGTTCAATCCTCAGTAATTGCAGCTATTGCTAAGGCAGTGACTTCCATAAGCAAAAGTTTTACTTTGTTTTTATCTTCTTTCAGCTCTTCAAAGAGCAAGACACGCAATGAAAGATTTATTTCCCCGCATGACCAAAGCTCAGAGATGGTAGATTCACTGACTGTATATTTTATTTATTTTACCAACTGTTACAAAGAAAAAAAAAAGGTTTCTAGCAAACATCCTCTGAAGCAGTAGAAAATAAGCATTCTCAGAGTTGCTGGCCTCAAAATGTGCCATCCAGAATAAGATGTGTGTCCCCATGTGGTGGCCTCTGCTTGCTGGCAGTTATATTACTAACATTTAAAAAGTTTTGCATTTGTTACTTTACGTATAACCCATATTTATACCAAAATATAATAGATAAATAGGCAAAATAATGCACAAAACCCTAATACCATTCAAGTAAGTACTATTTTGAAGGGTTAGTTTCAAGTAACACTGCTTAAAAAAAAGAGCGTGAAACCTACAAGTCACATTAATGAAGGTTCAATTTTGGCCAGTTTTAATATGACAGCAGCAGATGGTATGACTTATTGAAAGCACTTTTCAATTTTCTAGGCAAAGTAATTTCTTAAATGAAAGGACTCCTTTAGGCACACAAAACTCTCCTTCCAGAGCTGTTCAGAGACCTACTTTAGTCACCAAGCTAGAAATGGTGGTGGGAGACACTAGAACTCAGCAAAATTGTTTCCTAAGTTGTATGAAAGCTAAGTCCTTCAGTGATCTCTGGATGTGGAAAACACATATGCTTATTTTTGAGCATGTGTGGATAGTTGGGTAGTTGTTCCTTTGACTTGCACACATCAATCTTTCTTCTTCTGGGATAAGAACTATCGTTTCTGAGGGCACTCACTCTTTCCTTACTCCCCGGACTTGTGGTCATGTTTTATTGATCCCACCAAATACTCCAGGATGGGTAGTAGAACCTGGTTTAGCCTTTTCTCCCATCTATCTTACCACGGTGTTTGGTCCACTTTGAAAGAACATCTGGTTAATCTATACTGATCCTGCTCAAAGAAACTGATTCAGAAAAGTTATGGGATCTGAACTGGTTCACAGAGAGCTAATCTGATGGTCTTGAGGTTGTGCGTGCCTATTAAGTTGCTTCGGTGATGTCCAACTCTTTGTGACCCTAGGGACTGTGGCCCACCAGGCTTCTCTGTCCATGGGATTCTCCAGGCAAGAGTACTGGAGTGGGGTGCCAAGCCCTCCTCCAAGGGATCTTCTCAATCCAGGGATGGAACCCGTATCTCTATGTCTGCTGCATTGGTGGGTGGGTTTTTTTTTTACCACTAGTGTTGCCTAGTAAGCTCAGTCTTGCAGTTGAGGTGTAAATCTGAGTTTATGGAGACCTCCATGGAAGAGGGACAGTGATGTCAGCACAGAGGAGAGCAAAGATATAAAGAAGCAACCAAATCTTGATGTTATTTTTTGCATCCCCAGACCCAGTCATAACTGTTGGTAAGACAATGCCTCTGGACTTTCAGCTGAGTTTGCCAATCAGTTCAATTTTGCACCCTCTGTTTTACACAAATTCACTTTTCCCTCTTCTGATCATTGGTATTTCGTACAATCTTTTTGTTATTCAGAGAGGAAACCATCTGCTTGCATCTTTGCTTAAAAAAAAAAAATAAAAAAGGAGAGAGAGAGAGGTAGGCCTATGAGGCTTTAGGTAATTTAAATTAATGGGAAGTATTTATTTTTCCTAAAAATATTTAAAAATATATATTAAACAAATATTGAAATAAATAAGAAAAAATAAACTTTTAAGGAGATAAAACTCCTGTTCCTGTGTATTTTTTTGTATGACACAAAGCAGATGCTACTTCAGTGGATAAAGAACTTTGTTAGAAATTCTATGCAGAGATTTTCTATTGAGCTGTTCTAATAGTGATTTCACTGTTTTTCAATGAATCACAACTATGATACCTCTGTGTCCTGTAACATTTACGTATATTCTACATATTGCTTTAAAACTGCATGAAGATCTGGTTATTGAGACTATTTTAATTAAGCTCTTTATATATACAGTCCTTTGCAATGTAAACATTTTATAGAAAACTTAAAAGTTTATTTTCTTTCTCTTTCTTGTGTTGTTGTTTTTCTGTACGACTGTGGTTGATGATAACTTCCACAGTACAGACCATTCTAGGAAACAACACATACTATCTCTTTTTTACTGGCTATTTTGCTGAAGTTAGTTAAAATTCTTAGATTTCTTCAACTATTCCTAGGTATTACATCTTGCTAAGAAGTTAAAAGTTATCCTAAACTGTAATATGCTTAAGGACATTCCATTCAATATTTTATGAGTCAATCTAATATATTAAGAGTATGGGTTCCAAACATTAGGTTCTGAAATAGAATCTATGAACAGGCTTTTGGAAAACTGTTGACCACCGAAGTTGTATGAAAAATATTTCAGAAATACACATCTGAGTATATTTTTCCTCAGGTAAAAGATCCCAGCCTTTTTCAAATTCTCGAAAAGATAAATGATGCAAAAAAAAAAATGTTATTAAGCAGGAGTAAGCAGAGGGATTTTGATCTTTTAAAGGCAAAATTGAGGGTAAATGTTCACAGAATTTCCATTTTATATGTAAACCAGCTTTAGTACAATGTTAGCATCTGAAGGTGGTAGAGTTATGACTATGCAAAGTTAACCATGACATAATCTGTTCAATATTGCATATCATCACAGTAATAATTACTTTATTGTTCAGTGCTCAGGGTCCTGGCCAAGAAGCGTAACCCAAATAAGAATTAAATGCAAGAAGCGTATGTCCACGATATCACAATTAAGCTCAGTATAGACAGACCTGAACATTAAAGGCAAATTAATAAACTTTCAAGAATACCATCAAATAAATGGTAAGAATTCAGTGCTCAAGTATAAAATGTTGCAAAAATACACTAGAATGACTTATGTGATCACAGTTGTGAAATTTATTTCATATAAAGATTTTCCTCTTAATGGACATTCAGTTATGTTAATCCTTAGAAATAACTGCTCTTGGTGTTTTATATCTAGAAATTAGGGTCAGATCACAGTTTCAAGTCATTTACTGAAGGAGAAAGGAACTAAGACAGAAGGAAGGAGGGAAGAAGGGAGAAGAGTGGGAATAATGATGAAAGAGTATTTTTTACATTAACTGCATATTTGCAGAGAAATTCACATCTCCCTTTAAGTTCAGTTTCTTTAATTTTACTCCATTTCTTTATTATCTTATAATATTCAAATATATTTTACCAATTACTGTTAAAGGATCTACTTTTGATATTTGCCCTCAACTAGCTACATTAGTTAGGAGACTGGTAGATAGGCAGCTGAAACAAAGAGATCAAAAGCAAAATAAAAAAGCAGGGCACATTAAAATGTCAGAAATCTGTTTCTTTTAAATCAAGGTCTAAAGGTAAGGGATCCAAGATGGCAGTGTACCTTTTCTTCAGATGGTTACTGGGATGCCCAGTTTCTTCCTATCTTGTTTTGTCACACTATCCAAAGGCTCAGTTTTGCTCAGGGCCTCTGGATACCCTTCAATATCCATTCTAGCCTTCTATTTCCCAGTACATGAACCTCATGGAATGTCAGAAAGACCACATTTCCCAAGCTATCTTGAAGGTAGGTAAGATTATTTGATTAATTTATGGACAACGGCATGTGCACAAAAGTGATATACAAAACTTGGGTTATGCTTTTAAAGGACCAGAGGTGACTTCCCTTGCCTTTTACTTTTTTCTAGACATCTTGAGAGCCATAGCAATCCAATTAGGGTGAAGGATGAAAACACAGAAGCCTATACCTAACACCAGGCTTCCCAGGAGGCACACTGGTAAAGAATCCACCTGCCAATGTAGCAGACAAAAGAGATGTGGGTTCAATCTCTGGGTTGAGAAGATCCCCTGGAACAGGAAATGGTAACCCACTCCATTATTCTTGTCTGGAAAATTCCATGGCCAGAGGAGCCTGGCAGGCTACAGTCTATTGGGTCCCAAAGAGTTGGACACGACTGAGCACATGAGCAAATACCTAACATGAGAGCCATTGCACCAGTAAATGGGTTTATGTGAGAAATAGCTTTCTACTTTTGTTTAAGTAAATGTTATGTAAACAAATTTATGTCATGGCAATTGAGCCTATATCCTAATCTTTGCATCAATACAATACCTGCTGCTCTTCTTCCCACTTTTCTTCCAATAAAACATAAGTTCCTTTCATCCACATTTTTTTCATATTGGGTTATTTGTTACAGCAAAATAAATGAAGGGACCATAGACATTTAGAGTTCCTATTACAAAAAAAAAAAAAAAAATCACAAATAATTGTCTCCAAAACTTTGATTTATCTAACTAACCAAATTTCCATAACCAGGAAAGAATAGACTGTGACACCTTTCCATTTCTATCTATTGATTCCAATGTAAATTGTCTGAGAACAGAAATGTGCTTAAAACCAAATATACTAAAATTTCCACTGAATACCATGTAGCAAGCAGCATAAAAATAAGAATGAAATATTAGTAAAAATAGATTATGTAAAAGATAATAGTGTAGAGTTGAAAGCAACATGTTGGAGATGTACTTTGTATGTGGGAGCTAGAATGGGGGGAGAGACGAATCTCCGAAGAAGGCAGAGGGATGGCTGATTTGCCTTTATCATTGGCTTGCTGCCTAGTTGCTTTCAGGTCAATCTTTTTTATTTTATTTTATTTTTATTAAGCACAAGCATTCTTGCCTTAGGCGTGTTTTTCTTTGATAGCTACAACTTCCTCTTCCTACCACTCATCTGTCACTAATCAATACACAATGAGGTGCCAGAGTAATTTCCTTTTTATAAGACTCTTACCACTTCCTGACACTTTTCACATTTCTTCCCTAATTATTTTCTGATTTTGACACCAGAGAGAGAGTTCTCGTTCTCACTAACAGGCATTTGCTCTCCACACCTTGGTCCAACTTCTTTTGCTCAGTCCTGGCCTGTCAAGCTTTTGTGGCGGGCTTTATTCCTATCCCCCTCCCCAAAAAACAACATGCCCTAGTCTAACTTTGTGCTTTCATCCTACGTAGTCTTTTTATTAAAATCTAATATTCATTATTACCTTCACAAAACATTTCTTAAAACTTTAATAATGCCTGTCAATTGTTACTTAGGAAACTTGATGGAGGAAAAAAAAAGATGAAAACAAGGACATGCTAATATCTGCCAGGGCAGGGGTACAATGTATTATAAAATATATGTAGCAGGTAAAAGACTTACAACTTGTTTTTCAAGCAAATATACACTTTTATGGGGCCTAAACTAAAATTTAATTTTAAACTAAAGCTCTTAACAAATGTACCTCAAAATTTGATTGGAATATTACAATACAAATGTCCAGTATTATAATAAAGTATCCCAGAATGTGTTAAGCATAATGGGTGTATATACAATTTGATCTACACAAGCTTTACTTTAGAACAATTTGGATCTTAAATACAAAAAAGTAATAATAGGGACAGTTTTTTAACTTCTCAGATGCTACGCACAATAAGCTCAAAATACATATAAATTTAATATATCACATACGTGGTATATATTTACTGCAACTTTGCTTATAAATGTTTCACTCTGATGTACTTGGAGAAGGCAATGGCACCCCACTCCAGTACTCTTGCCTGGAAAATCCCATGGACGGAGGAGCCTGGTAGGCGGCAGTCCATGGGGTCGCACAGAGTTGGACACGAATGAGCGACTTCACTTTCACTTTTCACTATCATGCATTGGAGAAGGAAATGGCAACCCACTCCAGTGTTCTTGCCTGGAGAATCCCAGGGATGGGGGAGCCTCGTGGGCTGCTGTCTATGGGGTCGCACAGAGTCGGAAATGACTGAAGTGACTTAGCAGCAGCAGCTAATGTACTTCCTATTCCATGGGTGAAAAAAAGATAAGACTCTTAACACTATAGGATGATGTTAATGCATACTGCAATCTATTACATTCAATGGCTGATACATGTGTGAGTGGCCCAAGGTGAAGTGGAAGGAAGGTAACTGAAATTTCCTATGACTGATACTCTTCACTGGCATCATGGGAACACCATCAGTACTCATGAATGTTATAGACATACTTGGTTAGAAGTCACAAATGCTCCTGGGAGAACAATAAACCTCAGAAACTACTTACATAACTGTTAGACAGCATACTTCTAAAAACCAGGGAAACTAATTTTCACCCTCCCTCACAGGACAGAAGAGAACATTTGCAGGTCCTGTTGAAATTAACAGTCTCAGGTATAGCCAGCTGCAGGACTGTAAGGCTCCTTAATAAATATTTGCTGAATGAATAAATGAGAACTATGTGTACCAGATATGTAGAAAATTAAGTGAACAAATTAATCTTTAAGTAAAAACCTTAATAAAACAACCAACAAAACACATAAAGATTCAGGGGAACCTCCATCACTTCCACAAAAACTCAAAGAAAACCTGAGTGAGTCAGTGCTGAAAAGCTTTCAGTCTATTTGCATAGAACAGACTTATGCATAAATGTAGACAGAAGGGCAACTGATCACTCTGGAAAGTAGAAGAGAAATTAGAATCATTACTGAGATTCTGCCACAAAGGACTGGATAAGCTCAGGCTAGTCACTTAGCCTCTCCAGTCTCTCTCTTAAAAGCCTGTGTTGTGAATTGAATTATCTCCCTCAAAACCATATGCTGAAGTCCTAACCCCTCGTGACCGTATTTGGAGATAAGATCTTTACAGGGGTAATCAAGTTAGAGGAAGAACATAATCAGTTCAGTTCAGTTCAGTCGCTCAGTCATGTCCGACTCTTTGCGACCCCATGAATCACAGCACGCCAGTCCTCCCTGTCCATCACCAACTCCCGGAGTTCACTCAGACCCACATCCATCGAGTCAGTGATGCCATCCAGCCATCTCATCCTCTATCGTCCCCTTCTCCTCTTGCCCCCAATCCCTCCCAGCATCAGAGTCTTTTCCAATGAGTCAACTCTTCGCATGAGGTGGCCAAAGTACTGGAGTTTCATTCCTTTAGCATCATTCCTTCCAAAGAAATCCCAGGGCTGATCTCCTTCAAAATGACTGGTTGGATCCCCTTGCAGTCCAAGGGACTCTCAAGAGTCTTCTCCAACACCACAGTTCAAAAGCATCAATTCTTCGGCCCTCAGCCTTCTTCACAGTCCAACTCTCACATCCATACATGACAACTGGAAAAACGACAGCCTTGACTAGATGGACCTTTGTTGGCAAAGTAATGTCTCTGCTTTTGAATATGCTATGTAGGTTAGACATAACTTTCCTTCCAAGGAGTAAGCATCTTTTAATTTCATGGCTTCAGTCACTATCTGCAGTGATTTTGGAGCCCAGAAAAATAAAGTCTGACACTGTTTCCACTGTTTCCCCATCTATTTGCCATGAAGTGATGGGACCAGATGCCATGATCTTCGTTCTCTGAGTGTTGAGCTTTAAGCCAACTTTTTCACGCTCCATTTTCACTTTCGTCAAGAGGCTTTTGAGTTCCTCTTCACTTTCTGCCATAAGGGTGGTGTCATCTGCATATCTGAGGTTATTGATATTTCTCGTGGCAATCTTGATTCCAGCTTGAGTTTCTTCCAACCCAGCATTTCTCATGATGTACTCTGCATATAAGTTAAATAAGCAGGGTGACAATATACAGCCTTGATGCCCCTTTTACTATTTGGAACCAGTCTGTTGTTCCATGTCCAGTTCTAACTGGTGCTTCCTGACCTGCATACAAATTTCTCAAGAGGCAAGTCAGGAGGTCTGGTATTCCCATCTCTTTCAGAATTTTTCACAGTTTACTGTGATCTACACAAAGGCTTTGGCATAGTCAATAAAGCAGAAACAGATGTTTTTCTGGAACTCTCTTGCTTTTTCCATGATCCAGCAGATGTTGGCAATTTGATCTCTGGTTCCTCTGCTTTTTCTAAAACCAGCTTGAACATCAGGAAGTTCACGGTTCACATACTGCTGAAGCCTGGCTTGGAGAATTTTGAGCATTACTTTACTAGCGTGTGAGATGAGTGCAATTGTAGAGTAGTTTGCACATTCTTTGGCATTGCCTTTCTTTGGGATTGGAATGAAAACTGACCTTTTCTAGTCCTGTGGCCACTGCTGAGTTTTCCAAATTGGCTGGCATATTGAGTACAGCACTTTCACAGCATCATCTTTCAGGACTTGAAATAGCTCAACTGGAATTCCATCACCTCCACTAGCTTTGTTCGTAGGGATGCTTTCTAAGGTCCACTTGACTTCACATTCCAGGATGTCTGGCTCTAGGTCAGTGATCACACCATCGTGATTATCTGGGACATGAAGATCTTTGTTGTACAGTTTTTCTATGTATTCTTGCCACCTCTTCTTAATATCTTCTGCTTCTGTTAGGTCCATACCATTTCTGTCCTTTATCGAGCCCATCTTTGCATGAAATGTTCCCTTGGTATCTCTAATTTTCTTGAAGAGATCTCTAGTCTTTCCCATTCTGTTGTTTTCCTCTATCTTTGCATTGATTGCTGAAGGCTTTCTTATCTCTTCTTGCTATTCTTTGGAACTCTGCATTCAGATGCTTATATCTTTCCTTTTCTCCTTTGCTTTTCACTTCTCTTCTTTTCACAGCTATTTGTAAGGCCTCCCCAGACAGCCATTTTGCTTTTTTGCATTTCTTTGCTATGGGGATGGTCTTGATCCCTGTTTCCTGTACAATGTCACGAGCCTCATTCCATAGTTCATCAGGCACTCTGTCTATCAGATCTAGGCCCTTAAATCTATTTCTCACTTCCACTGTATAATCAGAAGGGATTTGATTTAGGTCATACCTGAATGGTCTAGTGGTTTTCCCTACTTTCTTCAATTTAAGTCTGAATTTGGTAATAAGAAGTTCATGATCTGAGACACAGTCAGCTCCTGGTCTTGTTTTTGTTGACTGTATAGAGCTTCTCCATTTTTGGCTGCAAGAACATAATCAATCTGATTTCGGTGTTGACCATCTGGTGATGTCCATGTGTAGAGTCTTCTCTTGTGTTGTTGGAAGAGGGTGTTTGCTATGACCAGTGCATTTTTTGGCAAACTCTATTAGTCTTTGCCCTGCTTCATTCCGTATTCCAAGGCCAAATTTGCCTGTTACTGCAGATGTTTTTTGACTTCCTACTTTTGCATTCCAGTCCCCTATAATGAAAAGGACATCTTTTTTGGGTTCGAAAAGGTCTTGTAGGTCTTCATAGAACCGTTCAACTTCAGCTTCTTCAGCGTTACTGGTTGGGGCATAGACTTGGATTACTGTGATATTGAATGGTTTGCCTTGGAAACGAACAGAGATCATTCTGTCATTTTTGAGATTGCATCCAAGTACTGCATTTCAGACTCTTTTGTTGACCATGATGGCTACTCCATTTCTTCTGAGGGATTCCTGCCCGCAGTAGTAGATATAATGGTCATCTGAGTTAAATTCACCCTTTCCAATCCTTTTTAGTTCACTGATTCCTAGAATGTTGACATTCACTCTTGCCATCTCTTGTTTGACCACTTCCAATTTGCCTTGATTCATGGACCTGACATTCCAGGTTCCTATGCAATATTACACTTTATAGCATCAGACCTTGCTTCTATCACCAGTCATATCCACAGCTGGGTATTCTTTTTGCTTTGGCTCCATCCCTTCATTCTTTCTAGAGTTATTTCTCCACTGATCTCCAGTAGCATATTGGGCACCTACTCACCTGGGGAGTTCCTCTTTCAGTATCCTATCATTTTGTCTTTTCATACTTTTCATACTGTTAAATTTCTCTACTACAAGACTCTAACTGGTTGGCCCCAATAAAATTTACTTAAAAAAAGTTATAGTCATATTCAGGTTACTGTGATATTACTAGATGGGATCCCCTCACTGGGCCAATTAATTATGCCTGCCCTGACTCTGGCCATAAATTTGAGCTTTTTTCTATTACTCAAGCTCAATCAGAGCAACAAGAAAAGTTTCAGCTAAGGAGGAAAAAATCTCCCACAATTATGGGATGGATTTATATAGATAACACCAGGCTATGGTAATTTAGGTTTAAAGTCTCCTCTGTGTTGGAAACAATTAGATCATACTAAGGGCAGACACACTGAAACCATACTCACAGAAAACTAGTCAATCTAATCACACTAGGACCACAGCCTTGTCTAATTCAATGAAACTAAGCCATGCCCGTGTGGCAACCCAAGACGGGCGGGTCATGGTGGAGAGATCTGACAGAATGTGGTCCACTGGAGAAGGGAATGGCAAACCAGTTCAGTATTCTTGCCTTGAGAACCCCATGAACAGTATGAACAGTATGAAGCACATAATGGTAGATGCTAATTCAGTATGACTAGTGTCCTTATATATAAAAGGGAAATTTGAACACAGAGAGATATACATGCAGGGAAACTACCACGTGAACAGGAAATGACCATACAAGTAAAGGAGAAAGACCTGGAACAGGTCCTCCCCTCGTGGCCCTCAGAAAGAACTAACTCTTGAATGTGGACTTCTAGCCTCCTAAACTTTGACAGAATACATTTCTGAAGTTTAGGTCATATAGTGATCCAACCCGGGTCTTCTGCACTGTGGGCAGATTCCACATCTAAGCCACCAGGGAAGCCCATACTGTCTATGAATAAGCAAATACAGTAGTATATATTCAAGAGACATGGTTAGAAAAGAAGAAAAAAGAAGAAGAATTTATGTATAAAAATCTTTGAAGGCTATAGCTGATGAGGAAATGCTAAATGCTTTTAATAAAGTCATAGTAGCCAAGGAATGGGCTCTGCTATGGTAGAAAATGGGGCTTCCCTGGTGGCTCAGATGGTAAAGGATCCGCCTGCACTGGAGACCCAGGCTGGATCCCTGGGTTGAGAAAACTCCCTGGAGAAGGGAATGGCTACCCACTCCAGTATTCTTGCCTACAGTATTCCATGGACAAAGGAGCCTGGTGGGCTATGGTTCATGAGGCCGACAACTGAACAACTTGCACACGGTAGAAAATGGAAAGGGAGCCACAAAAGAATCAATATGAGAATATGGCTAAAGATTCACAATGTCTTAACATGACATAAACAATAATGGCATCTTTTTTCCGAGTTCACTATTTAATACAGTCCAACTGAAACAAACAGGAATTTTCTGAACCATTAAATTAAATAGCTTCAAAATACTAGTAAATGATTCCCACTTGTATTCTTAAAAATTTAAAAGTCTCCAAATACAAATATCAAAAACACAAAACTATATTTCCATAGATTTGAAATTATCCAAACCAATGTAATATGGTATTTACAGTATGAACATAGAAGCATATCACATGTCATATTCAACATACAGAAATTAGTTCAGTTCAGTCCCTCAGTAGTGTCTGACTCTGTGTGACCCCATGGACTACAGCATGCCAGGCTTCCCTGTCCATCACCAATTCTCGGAGCTTGCTCAAACTCTTGTCCATTGAGTCAGTGATGCCATCCAACCATCTCATCCTCTGTCATCTCCTTCTCCTCTTGCCTTCAATCTTTCCCAGCATCAGGGTCTTTTCCAATGAGTCAGCTCTTTGCATCAGGTGGCCAAAGTATTGGAGTTTCAGCATCAGCATCAGTCCTTCCAATGAATATTCAGGACTAATTTCCTTTAGGATTGACTGGTTTGATCTTGCAGTCCAAAGGACTCTCAAGAATCTTCTCTAACACCATAGTTCAAAAGCATCAATTCTTCAGCCTTCAGGTTTCTTTATAGTTCAACTCTCACATCCATACATGACTACTGGAAAAACCATAGCCTTGACTAGACAGACTTTTGTTGGCAAAGTAACGTCCTTGCTTTTTAGCATGCTGTCTAGGTTGATCTACGGCTTTTCTTCCAAGGAGCAACTGTCTTTTAATTTCATGACTGCAGTCACCATCTGCAGTGATTTTGGAGTCCAAAAAAATAAAGTCTGTCACTGTTTCCATTGTTTCCTCATCTATTTGCCATGAAGTGATGGGACTGGATGCCATGATCTTAGTTTTCTGAATGTTGAGTTTTAAGCCAACTTTTTCACTCTTCTCTTTCACTTTTATCAAGAGGCTCTTTAGTTCTTCTTTGCTTTCTTTTAAGGGTGGTGTCATCTGCATATCTGAGATTATTGATATTTTCCCTGCAATCTTGATTCCAGCCTGTGCTTCATCCAGCCTAGCATTTCACATGATGTACTCTGCATATAAGTTAAATAAGGAGGGTGACAATATATAGCCTTGACATACTCTTTTCCCGTTTTGGAACCAGTCTGTTTTTCCATGTCCAATTCTAACTGTTGCTTCTTGACCTGCATACAGATTTTTCAGGAGGCAGGTAAGGTGGTCTGGGATTCCCATCTCTTGAAGAATTTTCCATAGTTTATTGTGGTCCACACAGTCAAAGGCTTTGGAGTAGTTATCAAAGAAGAAGAAGATTTTTTCTGGAACTCTCTTTCTTTTTTGATGATCCAATGGATGTTGGTGATTTGATCTCTGGTTTCTCTGCCTTTTCTAAATCCAGCTTGAACATCTGGAAGTTCACGGTTCATGTACTTTTGAAGCCTGGTTTGGAGAATTTTGAGTATTGCAAAATTCAAACTTAAATTGAAGAAAGTAGGGAAACCCACTAGACCATTCAGATATGACTTAAATCAAGTTCCTTAGAATTATACAGTGGAGGTGAGAAGTGAGAAATAGATTAAATGGCTTGGATCTGATAGACAGAGTGCCTGAAGAACTATGGACGGAGGTTCGTGACACTGTACAGGAGGCAATGATCAAGACCATCCCCAAGAGGAAGAGAGGCAAAAAGGCAAAATGGTTGTCTGAGGAGGCCTTACAAATAACTGAGAAAAGAAGACAAGCAAAAAGCAAAGGAGAAAAGGGCAGACATACCCATTTGAATACAGAGTTCCAAAGATTAGCAAGGACAGATAAGGAAGCTTTTTTCAGTGATCAATCAAAAGAAATAGAGGAAAACAATAGAATAGGAAAGACTAGAGATCTCTTCAAGATATCTTGGTATCTCTAGATACCAAGGGAACATTTCATGCAAAGCTGGGCACAATAAAAGACAGAAATTGTATGGGCTGCCGTCTATGGGGTCCCACAGAGTTGGACACGACTGAAGTGACTTAGCAGCATCAGAAAGATACTAAGATATCTAATAGATATCTTACCCAACAGAAGATACTAAGAAGACATGACAAGAATACACAGAAGAGCTATACAAAAAAGATCTTTATGACCCAGATAACCACTATGGTGTGATCACTCACCTAGAGCCAGACATCCTGGAACGTGAAGTCAAGTGGGCCATAGGAAGCATCACTACAGACAAAGCTAGTGGAGGTGAACGAATTCCAGCTCAGTTATTTCTAAAATCCTAAAAGATGATGCTGTGAAAGTGCTGCAATCAATATGCCAGCAAATTTGGAAAACTCAGCAGTGGCCATGGGACTGGAAAAGGTCAGTTTTCATTCCAATCCCAAAGAAAGGTAACGCCAAAGATTGTTCAAACTACTGCACAATTGCACTCATCTCACATGCTAGCAAAGTAATGCTCAAAATTCTCCAAGCCAGGCTTCAACAGTATGTGAACATATAGAAATAGAAATAGCAATTTTAACTGAAGCACATGACCCCATGAATATACTGCTAAGCAACGAATTGAACGATATGACCCATATTTCTTAAGGAAAGTGAGAAACCAGCTAAATGATCATCATTATAGGTTCTCTGCAAGGAGTTCTCATTATTTTGAAATATACATTTCTGAATTAAATTTACATGTTTAAGTTACTAACAACAAAAGTTTAAGTATTTTAATTTGTGGGCCTTCCCTGGTGGTCCAGTGGTTAAGAACCTGTGTTTTCACTACAGGGGACATTGGTTCAATCCCTCCTCAGGGAACCAAGTTCCCACAAGCCATGAGGCATGGCAATAAAAGTATTTTAGTTTGTAATTTTCTGTGTCACTACTCTAATTGTATATTGATACACTATTTCTTCTGAAAAATCATTATCCTTGTTCTATTTGTTTTCAATAGAACAACGCAAGTTTCTGAAAAATTATTAAGTTAATATAACCAAGAAAAAATGTATCAGCCATATAGTTTTCCTCTGCTGTGGATCTAAGAAAACTCGACTATACATTAGCAAAACATCCAATTTTATATATTCCTTAGTTGAAAGAATTTTTAAATAGGATTCGAATCCTCAGATGTAATAAGTAAGTATTTTATACCAAAGGTGGCTCTAAAGAAATATTCCAATTATTATATTTCAATTTCCTTTAAATTCATATTGCAACATATATGAAAAACTTCAGGAGTAGCTTGACTGGAGGACAGAGCAGTTGTCTGAATACTCTGATAGTTTTGTCATCCCTTCTTGAGCAGAAATAATATAGAGAATAAAAGAATAATCATCCTTCATCCTAATATAATATAACCAATAAATCCAAAATAGAAATTACTTAGACCTGAAAATCACCCAGTATTTATTTAGTTCTCTCTTTGACATAAGTTCAGCAAAAATAAAAATAAGGCATGCTATTGTGTTGAGTAACAAGGAAAGCCAATTATAACAATGATGACCAATACAAGTAAGGATACACTTACTGGGTGCTTAATAAGTGCCAGGCACTGTCTAATTCTTTTACACATATTAACTCGTTGAATCTAGACTATCATTGTATCTATTTTAATGACAAGAAACGTGAAGCACACTGATCAACAAAAGAACCTACCCAATATCAAACACTAGCAAGGGGTATTCTGGCTTCATAGTTTTTGCTTAGACCCGTTTTGCTACACTGCCTCTGCAAAAGAGACATATATAGGAAGCCTCATTTGAATGCCTCCAATGAGCTAAGCACTATGTGGATGATTTACGTGAAATGTAAATCATTCTGTTGATGAGGGACTAGCACTTAGCAAGGTTAAGCTGTTCAAGGTCACTGCTACTCATCCATGGCTGGAATTTGAATTTATGTGTGTCTGAATCCACAGCTGGGGTCCATTTTCCAGTGCTCACATCCAAGTTATAAAGGGCCATAGTTTTGCACAGCCATTTAAAAACTACTGCCTGCAGGCCAAATCCAGCCTGCTACCAATTTTTGTAAATAAAGTTTTATTGGAGCTTATATGAGCCTTGTTCATTCATTTGCTGTTGACTGTGGCTGCTTTTCTGCTATAGGGCAGAGTAGAGAAATCGTGACAGAGACCATATGGCCCACAAAGCAGAAATGATTCATTGTCTGGGCCTTTACAAAAAATGTTTACTGACCTCTGGTCTAGGATGTCCCTAGCTGAGATTCCTAGCAGAATTAAAAGAACTTTGTTATGGTTATAGTTGCCACCTTACTAATAAGCAAAAATTTCTAAAGACATTTAAGAAAACAAAGGAACCCCAAATTCCTGTTATGGGCTGAACTGTTTCTCCCAAGAAGATGTATGGAAGTCTTGATCTCTGGTACCATGAATGTGACACTGGAGGATAAGGTCTGTGCAGATGAAATCAAGTTGAAATGAGGTTGTTAGTATGTACCACAATTCAATATGACAGCTGTCCTCATAGGAAGAGGAAAACACCAGGAAGACTGAGATGTAGAAAGAGAACATCATGTGACAATGAAGGGAGAGATTAGAGAAATGCAGCTACAGGCCAAAGGATGGCCACCACGAGAACCCAGGAGAAGGCAGGGCAAGATTGCAAGCAGAGTCTCAGAGAGGGATCATGGTTCTGCTGACACCTTGATTCCAGACTTTCAGCCTCCTGAACTGTAAGGGAATAAATTTCTGTTGCTTTGTACAGCCATTTTTGTGGCAATTCCTTATGGCAGCCATGTGAAGTGACTGTAGTGCCCTTCAGGCTAGGCAGAGACACAGGGTAGCAGGAAATTACTGACTTTGAATAGTGTGTCACAGGTTACCAGCTGACCAATTAACAATTTGCTTTTCTTTAGTAGACTTATAACTGGGAGGTATTCATTCAGTCAGGGAAACATTTCCCTGCCCCCACTGACTTTAGTCAGGGTCATGAGACTTGTACTCATCAATAGAATGTCACCATAAGTATAATAACCAAAGTGACTAAGGAAGCAGTCTGCGTTCTTAAAGCTGGATGCATAGACTCAAAAGCTTGAGTGGAACCCCAAGATGGAAGGGGCCCAGGCCCTGGAAATATGCATGGAATAAAACCCTCCCAACTGATCCCTATGTCAGCAAAAAGTAAATCTGTATTAGGTGAAGCCCTTGGAATGTTTTTATATGTTATATCAGCTAATATTACATCAGTTTCGTGAACTATTAAACACAAAATCAAGTTTCTCATTTCTCTAGAATTTGAACTCCTCAGAGGTGTTATATTTGAGGGCCTTATAAATATTTTGAAAACCAAATGGAGAAGGACATCACCGATGTAAAGTTCAAAGACGTATCAGCCCAAATTCAAGCAACACTTGCCATCAACATAAAGCCCACAGAGAGCCATATAAAATATTCAGCAAAAGAACATCCAGACTACAGCTCCATGGTGAACAAAGGAGGAATAAACTCTCAAAATTTTGGCTGCAGAAGATGTTTGTGGGTACCATGAAGTATCCAATCTAGCAATAAGACCTACTTGGGGATATCCAGGAAAGAAACACAGCCCAAAAATCAGTGTGATACATACCAAAACTAAGCTTGAAGCAAAACAAGAGACAAGAGGTGAGAATACATAGTCACAAACTCTCCTTTCTGTTAACCATGGCTTCCAAGTGATGCCACAATGTGATCTTTCTGCGGGTGCAGTGGCAAATCAATTTATGCTATTTTTGCACTTTCTGAATGGGATAACACATGTACCAAACAGTGTTTGTCAGAGATGGGTCTTGAAACCTGCACTCCATGGAGGCTGTCTATGACTCAAAAGAACATTTATCTGCTGAGTAAAGGATGATGAAACATTAAATGCAAAAGTTTCCAAATGATGCACTATATGATCTTCCTTTCTTTTTTTAAATTTCTCCTTTCTTTTTTTTTTGTTTACTTGATTATTTTTCTGAATTTGCATAAACTAAACTTTGATTTACTAATTGATTTTGATTAATATCTCCCTTGCATGTGATTGCAAACCTCTTTTTGACAATAAGTCCTAAAGAGACTGCAGGTTTATCCTCCTGGAGCAGCACACTGCGGTACCATCGGTGGCTACGCCACCATCTTGGAAGTGGTACTCCCCTGTGTAATATTTCCGTGCCATCTGACAGAAGGAGTTCAAGATTATCTTCTTGTTCTCTATCACTAGCTGGGGTAAAAATAAAGGTTGGTAACATCTTTGGCTTCCTTTTGATTTTATATATTTTAATTCACTCTTTTTCATTTTACTAATTCTTTTTCATGGAGTGAACTACTTCTGCAGATGAAAATTCATGAAGTAAAGTAAAAAATCTTTGAGTGCAAGTCACACTGTACATCAGAAAGCTAGAGTTACAGACAGAAACATCTGTCAACATATGGTGATGCAGATGCATCGTAATACTTTCGGGTTTGACAGCTTTGCACTGGATGTGCTCTTGAGTAAAAGAACAAATTGTTTTTGTTTCCTTGGGTTCTCAAACAATAGGCCTATGCTAGGGATCAAGAATTTTCGATACTAGATTCTGGCTTTCATCAGTCACACTTACATAAACATAGATCTTTCTTTGCTCCATCAGGGCTTTATCATTTAGTTATATGGTATAAAATATAACAAAAAATAGAAAAAAAAATTCAAGCACTTGGAATTGCTGTTACACAAACAGAAGTCTTTAGATAAGCATCATAAAATGGAAAGCACTGAAGATTCCTTGACAAAGTAGCTACATCAGAAAATACATAATGCCTGTTCCCAAGTGCTCAGAAAAAGGCAGAGACAATTCAGCAAGGAACTGAAGTCAACAGTGCAATACTTAAAATTGGAGTTCTGCAAGCTGTACCATTTTGTATGATCCTAGCATGCAAATGAACCTAAATCACCATTTCTTCCTCTTTAAAATAGCATTATAATAGGGATTAAACGAGGTGATGTATGTAAAACACTTAGCACCATGCCTGGCATATAGGAATTTCGCCAGAAATGGTATCTTGAAAAAGTGAGTATTCATAACAGTTGGTATCATTAACTGAAGTCCTAGTTTGTCATGCATGAATTTTTATTTCTGTCAGAATACATTTCTGACAGCACTACTGTAAAGTAGTGAAAATGATGGATTATACAAGACATGTAATGATGGATAATAACTATTAATAATAACTAATGTGGCTTCAAATGTAGGCCTTTTTTAGGGAAAGGTTTTGTGGCATTCTCTTATAGAAATACCAACATGATTGACAGACCTAAGTGTTAATATATATTAAAAATACCATGAGATTTTTAGAGGGCATCTTAATCTGACACTATATGTTAGTTTCGCAAAATAAGAATTTCATCATTGATAATATTTAAACAGTTCTTTTGAATAGCTCTACCATCAGACTGAATAATGAATGCTATTTTCCCCTCAGTTGATCCATACGGGCGACAGGGCAAAACAGGCATATTCCACATCACCCCGTGCAGTCTGTCTCCCCCTTTCTCACGAGGAAAATGGCAAAACCAGTGAATTACCAAAACTTCTGTGGGCTGCTACCAAGTAAAAGGCACTGTGCCAGGCTCTCAGATGGATCCTCGGCTGTATAAAACCTTGTTTTTCTTTTCTCCAAGAAGCTGACGACTTTGATGACGAGACACAGGAGAAAAACATGAAAATATGAATGTAAAAGTTATTGGGTATGTCATGTCCCATCTCAAAAGAGGTTATTTTCATTGTCTTTTTGCTCATCAATTATTTCATTATTAAGTGCCCTGAAGTGTATGACAAATGTTCTAGCTTATCACAATGCACATCACAAACCATATGCATTTTCTCCCTGCTTGGAGTACATCCTTTAAAAATCAAACAATTTCCTGGAGGGAGGGCCTTTGGGAAATTACTAAATTAGCCCCTCACCTCCAGCCCCACCTTTCTCTTACCTTCACACACAGAGGCTAATTCTACATGGAATAACCAAATCAAATCAGAACTGAAAGTTCAAACAAGCAATAATTCTTAATCTGTGGTTCGTGTTTCTGAAAAGCCACAGAGAGCTCTGATCTGTGGACCCTTACAGAAAACCTGGGCTGACATATTTATTTGATCTCATCACCCTAAGCAAACAGAATCTCTAACTCTAGATAGCAGCAAGTGAGGATGTTAGAAAGACATTTGCCCTTTCTAGCCCATGAATCTTAGTTTTAACACTTAAAGATAGTGCTATATTTCCTGGTCCCCTTTCTGTCTTACTCTATGTTCTGGAAGGAAAAAAATAAAAAACAATACTGCAGGTTTGCTGCCCTATCAAATGAGAGCCACATACAGAAACTTCTTTATTAGCTGTTGGAGGGTTTCCTCTTTCCTTTTAAAGCCCTATTTCTCTATAAACTATTGTCTTATTCCAGTTTACCATGTAAGGATTTCAGAGGAGTTAAAAACTCATCAAAAAGAACAATACTTTTTTTTTTTTGGCTCAAGATACTATTTGTGGAAAGCATTTTCCATTTATGGTCATAGCTAGAAAGCAAATGATTACTCAGCAAAGTTGTCTAAGCAAAATATTCATTCACTTCATTTCACAGAAATGCAACCTGAAAAATTGAACAGAAAAGTTAGAAATTGGAGTAAATCTGATCTAACATTATAGCCTGCTGGCCTAAAAATGCCTCTATTAAAAATGTCTGAGTCAAATAAGTGAGGCAGCAATGTATGACAGAAAAGCAAGTGGATTTTGGGGTCAACCTGACCTCAAGTTTTTTTCTCAGTTTTAGTCTATAACCTTTACATTTACAATGTTAATAATAACAGTAATAGTATAATGATAATAACAACAATAATACTTTTTTGGAGAAGTTTAGAGAATTTAATGAAATTGTGTAGATTTGTTGTACAAAAGTGAACTCGTTAGGTAATAAGCGAAGGTTATCTTCTCTAGCCACCTCTAATTACTTGTGTATAGCTAAGTTAAATGTCCTGATACAGTACTTTAGTGTGAAAATATCAACTTCATTTATGTTACCAAGTAAAACAATGAGGGTAAAAAAGGAACTGGAAGGAGCAGTGTGACACTGAGCAGAAATAGCTCAAGATTATCAGTGAATAACAGAGCTTTAAAAAAGCAAGAGTGGACTCATATCATGTTCACTTAAAAATGAGAATTTAACTATGAAGCTTCAGGGGAAAAAAAAAAACAGAGGGAGACCAGACTGTGTACAAAATTGTGTCCAATTTTCCACTCCATGAATATATGCCCCCAGATGTGAGATGATAGGAATGGATCTCAGCATGTAAGGATCTTTCTCTGCCAAGTGTGAGTCAAGGGTCAAATAACACATAGTTTTCCTACAACATATTCTACTAGTATGCCAATTACATTGGCTGGTACCTAACTGAAGAGTCAATTAGTCATCACCAGAGAAAATAGCGGCTGTGCTGGAAAGATACAAGGTATGTACATCTTTTATCTGTTCTTTTGTATGAGGTTTTCTAAGGTCATTCAACTCAAAATATGCCACTATGAATCACTAAGAATATGTACAAATGATCATTTACTTTCAATGACTGCCTTATGACCTAACTGTCACAGCTACAAGATGACAAGCTGATGTTTAGCATGGTTAAGGTAAGCATTGCTCAGATCCCCTCTGTGAGACATGCTTTGGTAGAAGCACCTACCAAATGGCCCTGTTTAGGGTCCTAGAAGGCTGGGCACTCACTGCTTTCCAGGTTTTTATTTTATTTCTGCACACGTCCACTTGAATGTTCTAATACTGTTCAGAAGCTACTATGTCTGTAACTCTTCTTTCCTGTCCTTTTCTTTACTTTTCTTTACTACATCTTAATTATTCCTGAACATGACAAATCTGCAAATATTTTAAGTTTTAAAATGAAGCCTTATAAACATCCAAGTCAAATGTTACTAATATTGTCAACCTTTCTTTGCATGACCTTCTCACCATCCTGACTTCCTACCACTTAAAAATGATTCTAGGTTTTTTTAGTGCTTTTTGTCCCTACCTGAGATGCCTAAAAGAAGCACAATTGTTGGTCTGAAATTTTCAGAGCTTTCCAGGTAAAATCTGAAACTGGACTCTGTACACAGAGGGCAAGGAGAGACTGAAGAAAGAGCAAATCATTTCACCTTAGATTAGAAGGAGATAAGTTTAAGAAGCAAGGGAACTTACCTATGAGGTTTCTACCTATGAGTAGATTTCCATGGCCACTTGCCAGAATCTTAGAAGTCTGTATAGAGACCTTTACTGGGTTCAGGCACATATGCTATCCAGATGGTCTCAACACCACCTTGCTCTCTCAAGACTGCATTCTTGAAAATAAAGCCTGCTGTGGAAATGGTGGATAGAAAGTAGATTTCAAGGATGAAGGTGGGGCTGAGTAGCCTGTGATTGGCTGGGTGCAGCTTTCGGGTCAATCAGAAGTCTTATCCTCTCGGTGACCTTCTCCAACCACAATAAAACTAGCAGGGTCTGATCAGTGTGGGACCCTCTCCACTACTATATCTCATATGCTCTAATCTTAATCAAGCACTCTAAAATCACATGGGCTCATTTTGTTACAAGAGCTATACTCAGTGCTAACTTATGTTAAACTTATAATTACATGCAATTCCTGAAGATTTTTTCACACATGTTGCTCTCAAAGTGCATCCCCCTCTTTCTTTATTTGACATTACCTTTTTTAAAGGTTTGTATTATCTGAATGAAATAGAATCTTGTAAGACCCCATCCTTTATCCAGCCTGTAGGAACCTTTTGCATTTGTTCACTTTGAGATGTTTACACATTGGACCACGCCTCGGTATCCTGGTAACCAGGAATGTGAGACAGCATCAGGAGTTTCCTCAGCTGAACTTTGAACATATACACGTTTTCATTCACCGTATAAGATGACTGGTATGAAGAGAGTACAAAAGAACCTAATTTTTATGGACTTACTTTATTGTGCAATAAACAGTCTGTCATCCATTTAAGTATAACATAGAATCTATAGCCTGCAGATTTAGGAATGAAAAAAACATTTTTTTTTCCTTAGTAAACTAAACTGGCTCCCTTGAAAATAACATGATGTATGCTTATGTATGTGCATGTTTTCCAATAATTTATCTTTATAATATAAAAGTTAAAGGACTTTCTCATAGTAATTGCTTGCTAATTTTGAGTCTACAATTTCCTATTTTTATAAGGAAGGAAAAGAGTTAATATTGCACTTATGAGTTTATTTGCATGTCTGTCTCTCACGGTAAGTCTGGATGTCCTGTGAAGTGAGGGGCATGTTTTTATTGGTTTTTGTTTCGAATGTAATTAATATGCTCCTGCTGTAATTAACACATTCGACTGAATGAATAAATATATTAATGAATGAATGAAAAGGTCATACAATTCAAAATCAATATGGTAACAAAGAGATGGTCTTGAAATAATTAACCAAACTTTCTCCCTGGTTGCAGAATTTGTCTGCCAGTCTTTTGTGCACTGTGCTGAGCCGATTACAGATTAAAGTAATTACAGTGAATTCTTGATTACTGGCATGAAGTCTAGCTATTTTGTGGATTACCTATCACAACTAATTCCGAACTTATCTGCTGCCACCCAGCATATGTCTGAGTAACAGTCAGCTTCAGTGATAGCAGCTGAATGCTTCAGGAAAGAACATTTATGTTGATATTTCTGTACAGAATACATAATTATGAAATTCATTCTGGTGAGGGCTGGAGAAAACCAACAAGCATTCCAAAACAAAATGTTAAGTTTGTTTTCTAAGTCTCAAAGTAGATGAGATGATTTGGATAAAGAGGTTCAAACAGTTGACCTGTATCTTTCCACAATAGCTTGATGAACCATAATTAGTATGCAGTCTATTCCCCTCCCTGAGACTAGCTACCTGTCTCTATTACCATTGATAACTGATAATAATTGTGCTTTATGAGTTCATTCTTTCATCTAACAAATATTTATGACATGCTACAGTGAACTGGGCAATGTAGCTGGCCTTGGAGATCAAGCACCAGGCAAGCATAAATATGGTTCCTGCCCTTAAGGAACTTAAAATTCATTTATTGAGAGAGAACTTGTATTAAGCAAGAATGTCCCACAAAGATGTCCACACCCTAATCACACCTGTAACTATGTTATGTCACATGTCAAAAAAGATCTGAGGTTTCATATGGAAGTAACATTGCTAATCAGCTGACTTCAATAGAGGTGGATGATCCTGGATTATCTAGGTGAGTCCAATGTAATCACATGGTTCGTTATGTGGGAAAGAAGATGGCAGAGGAATCAGAACCAGAGAGATGGCATCACGAGGAAGAATTGATTGGCCATCGCTGGTTCTGAAGATGAAAGAGGGCGTCACAACAAGAAATGGAGGCAGCCTCTAGAAGCAGGAAAAGCAAAAAATGGATTATCTCCCAGAGTCTCCAGAAAGAAATGTAGACCTTCCTGGCACCTTGATTTCAACCCCATGAGACACGTTTAGAACATCTGATCTAGAGAGTTGTAAAATATAAAAGTGTGTTGCTCGGAGCCATTATGTTTGCAGTAGTTTTTTTTTACAGCAGCAATAGGAGACTAAGACAGACCTTCAAAAATTAACCAATCAGATTAGATTTTAATTGCAATTGTATAACATAGAATAAAAATTTTTAGAAAATGTTATGCATATGTACTTGTGAAAACTTAAATAAATTGAGGTGTCAGGAACAGCTTCCTTGAAATTTAAGCTGAGATTTCGGAGAAGGAAGAGATTTCAAATGAAGTGAAATGAAAATGGAAGAGATTTGTAGGAACAGAGACTAGCACGTATGATCTGAGGAGAGAAGAAAGCTGGTATTGCTTAATCCCTGAACAGCCACTGTAGATGATGCAAAGCAATTTTGTGAAGAAGAGGCCTAACTCAATGCTAGGAAAATAGCTGGAGATCAGGCTACCCACAGTTTTATAGACCATAATACAGATTTTCACCTTTATCCTATGGGCAATGAAACTTCCTGAGGGCTTTACACAGGAGACATATCCTGTGTAAAATAACGATCTTAAAATACAAATCTGATAATCAGATTTGTATTTTAAGATCGTTTAGGCTTATTTTTTGGATTAAGAATTGAATTGGGAAAGAAAATGTAACTATAGAAAAATGTGCTGGACACTATAGTGGTGCAGCTTGAAGGTAATGGAGGCTGGTGCTGCAAAACATGTAGAGAAAGAGATGATTTCAGGATCCTTTTGAGAGGTAGGCTCTATAGGAATTGATTATTTAGAGGTGAGATGAGAAAAGAAGAGCTGGCAGCGATGATTCCCAGTCACTGGTATTAACAATGGTTCCATATACTGAAATGAAAAATATGTTGGCAAAGCAACCTAGGAAAAAAGATCAGGGGTTCCTTTATGAATCTGGTCAGTTTGAGATGCCTATGAGAAATCCACACAGAGATGGTAAGAACGAAACTGGAACACTAGCTTTTTAGTCTCCAGCAAGATGGCACATACTTGGCATGTTTGCTGTCACTCCTTAATAAATCTGCAGTTGGCCTCAGAAATCTTCCCAAAATAGTGTTCCCTGTAACAACCATGAAGTGAAGGAAGCTGGCATTGGTGAATAAACTTATTTTCTAACTCTGTTCTAGACTATAAGAAGCAGCAAACATTAAATTGTTAGCGGAACTGCTATTTCAAAAAAAAAAAAAAAATGCTAGTACTCACAGTACAGGAAATTTGTAAATGCTTTTTCTACTTCTCTCTTTTTTGTGCTTCCTCCCACTTTTCTATTTGAATTTCATTTTAATGGTTTCCATTAGAGACTTCATCACAATGGGGTTCTAATTTGTTTGAATAGATATGTGTCAACATCACTCATTAAAAAAAAAAAAACTCTCATTATATCATCCTAGAGCACTTTATCATCTCCACTACCATTCCCCTACACACACACACACACACACACACACTTTCCAAAATAGAAAAATCACTTCTATTTCTCTGTTAGAATTTCTTTCTTTGGTACCAATAAATTGTGCATGTGTTCTTTAAACCTGAATATATTTTGCACCAATAGTTGGTCAAAGCGGTTAAGAATGTTTATTTATATGTTTCTGTATGAAAAAGGCAAATTTCCTATGACAAGTTTTTTCTGCCTACTACAGATTGTAGTCATCCATTGTGTCCTCTAAAAGAATTGCGCAATTCCCTTACGCCATTTCCATCTCTTTTTGCTGAGCACATAATTCTTTACTGGACGGAGCCTATGACAGTGAGTCTAAATCCCAGAGTCCCAGAGCAGCCCCAGCCCTACTACCAAGTAGCCATTTTCTTTTCAACAAGTCACTTTAAATTTTCCCATGAGTTTCAAAAGTAAAATTAGAGTCTTGTAGTAAATGATTAATAAGTTTTTTAAAGGCTTAAAATACTATAAGCTTAACACATTATACAATTTTAATGTTTTAAGTAATCACTATGAAATTACACATGTATGTTAAATATGATTCCTCTCAAAGTGCCCAAATAGATATCACATGTGATTAATATATGGCTGTAGAAGCATGGAGTTCAACTGGAGGAAAATTTATCATGATGAAATGGAATAAAGATGATATGAATAAGGAAAATAAAAGGGGGAAAATGCAGCAGATACACATATGGACAAAAGGTTCAAAATAAAGGGTCAGTAGGTAAGTGGAACATAGTGGAGACGTGTGTATTGTGGGTACAGTGGTTGACATAAGTCCAGTCATAAATATACCTTATTTAACACTAGCTGTTGAAAATCAAGTCATAGTGACTAAGCCTATATTATAGCAGAATCAGAAAGGCTTAAAATGATAGGAGACAATGAAGATAATAAAACAAAAACTCAAGGCTCTCATGCAATTAAATTTCTGTCTCAGCCACTGATGTTAAAGGTTATTTTTAATAAAACTAGCAACAAATTCCTTGTAAACTGTACCTATGCAGCAGTAGGAAAAATAATTATTTTGCCTATCTTTCCTATAATTATGTCTTTTATATTTCAAGTTGAACATATACACTCCCCTATGATCCATTAATTTCCTTTTTAGTACATACTAAACAAAAATGTGTGTATACACACACCAACATACATGCATAAGAATATTTATAGTCATATTAACAATGATGGCTTGACACTGGAAATGACCAAAATATCCATCAATAATAAATGAATAAAAAATATACTATATTAGCCCAATGAAATACTATTCAACAATAAAAATGGACAACTTAAAGCTATACACAACTTGGATGAATCTCTTAAATATTCTGTGATTTTGAACCAGAAAACAATTTTAAAACAAGAAAATGTTGGAAGTCAAGATGGTAGTTATTATTGAAATGGTGCTAGGAAATGATGTTTTGAAAACACACAATTTATTGCAGGCTGGCCAAATTTATTTGTTAATCTATGAGGTAGTTATATTAATGTGCTCATTTTCTGATGCCTTACTGACCAATGCATTTAAAGTTTGTACAGTTTTTTTTGGTACCAAATGTCAATACAAAATAAAAGCAATGATTTTTGAACCTCATCAATTGCATATATGGGGAAAAGTATAATTATGAATAGATAGAAATCACCATTAGATTGTAAACAAATGATGATGGTACAATGTGACAAACATTAAGCAGGGGTTCTCTGCTTGGGCCCGTCTGGCATTTGGAGCTGGGACATTCTTTACTGCAATAAACTGGCTTGTGCACTACAGACCATTTAGCAGTGTCCATGCCTTCTACTTACTTGATACTAAGAGTACCACCTGGGCTGTGACAACCAAAAATGTCTCCAGACAATGTCAAATGTTCTTCTGCGGGTAAAATAACCCTTGATTGAGAACCACCATATTAAAGACATATCTGGAAGTTCAGGTTTACCAAAAATGGAGAATAGCTAACTGCTTAATCACAGAATGAAGAATCATTTTCTGGGAAAAAGACCAATGTATTATCTTCTTCATCCCATTAAATTTTGGTGGAAGGGAAAGTTATTCCATAATCATGGGGCAAAAGTCCAATTTCCCTTTGTTGCACTTGAATGCCAGAACACAAATGAACCTGAAGAAAGCTTTAAAAATTGCAAAAGGGAGACATTTATTGGTAATGTTAAAGCTTTCAAGTTAAAATATCTCCCTTAACTGGTCTTAGTAAACATGAAAGAATTTCTTTTTCTTTAGTGTATCTCTCTTGTATATGACCAGAAAATCATTTATTTACTTACTTTTTTATTTCTTTAACTCACTTTGAGCAATAATTTTTTATGATCAGAATTTTTCTTCCAAAACCATGGGCTTTGGAACTATACTAAATTGACCTCATGATACTTTAAAAATGTAGTGGTGCAGACATCAGAATGTATAAGAACAAATATTTTCATTTCAAGTAGAAAGACTAAAATCAAGTGATCACCACCTGATCTGACTTCTGACCCTTTTGCTGTTTAGGTGAGAAAAACTACTGAGAAAAGAATAAAAAGCAAGATTTTTCTCGGTATATTTATTTTACACCTGCAGTAACTAAAGACTCAGCAGAGACATCAAACACTGAAAGGATATTTATAATTGGCATATGATATTATCTTGGTAAAAACACTGTGCAAAATACACTATCAATTCTGAAACATAATTCTGTGACATCTCACCATATGTATCCTTCAAAGGGGACTATTTCATTGACTAATTTCTATGTTTCACAATGGCCAAGGCATTAGGATGCAAACCTCTTCTCTTCTCATATGAATAAGGGTTACCCAATTCCTCAGCATTTTATACATTGTGAGGTACAGACTACTAATGACAAGAGAGTTTACTGTGAAGGGAATAACATGAGTCTGACAATTCTGGGTCCTATAAAGGAAATATGCCAAGCTACAGAGAATTTCACACCGTTGGCACTTCTTGCTGAAATTCCTGGAGAACACAGACCAATTTTTGGTCTGAATCACCTCTAGGAATTTCCACTGCGTTTATACACTAATCATCATCACCTGATTCCTAAATATTTTCCAGTTTAAAGAATGTATCATGGATAAGCTGGAAAGCTAAGGATTAGAAACTCAGGGAACCCTGGAAGCTAAATAGAGGCACAACATTGTTTTGACCTGTTTCTTCAACCATAAAGTAAGGTCTTAACCAGCTGTCATTTCAATGGACCTTTTCAGTTTTCCTACAAGATACACCAGTCTCCTTTATGTGCCCTTAATAGGATTATATTTTTCCATGCTTAGAATTTATACATAGCTTATAATTTGAAACTAATAAGGACCAAAGAGAATCAGAAGTTTAACTATGAAAAAAAAGTCAAATGCAAAAAGCCAAAATACTCTTCTTCTATGTTACCTAGACATAACACATAGTAGACTAAAAAATGATTATTATCTTGAAACACTGAAGATATACCACCTATAAATAATCTGCATAATGTTATTTTGATGTACATTATCTGAAGATAATAATAACATTTTGCTAATTTTCTAAATATAAACAATGAAAACAATGTTCCTAAAATTATTAAATAATATAGCACCATGTGAGGAATTAATTCATCGAGATGTTTTGTTTAACTATATTGAATTTATGAACCATAAGTTTTCAGAACTGGAAAATAGCCAAAAAATAATCTAACCTAAATCCTTCCAATGGACAGGAAATGAAATAAGGGCTACACAGCAGAAAATAGAAATATTTTTCATTGTCTACTTTGTCATTTTGTTGCTTTATCAAAATAACATGTATATATAGCTATTTTGCTCCAGTGGTTATTATAACATCATGTGGAGACAAAAAAATACATGCACAATTGCTCAGACCATTGTTAGGATAATTTAACAATCACCTAGCCAGTGATGTTATAGGTACAAGCAGTCTATCCCTAGGGAATCAGAATCAAGAGAGTGGGGGTGAATCAGAGAACAGTAATTACCTCCACCAGAAAAACACCTCAAGATCGTGTAATGCTGATGTTGACTCATTAGAGGTGTCATCCTCAAATTCAAAGAACAGAGCTTTAAATGGATAAGATGGGGCTGTAATGCAACTGATTCTGTAGAAAACTCATGAATCTCTCTCTGTCTCTCTTTTGCTGCTCTGCAACCACATTTACGTGATAATCAGGAAATAAGTTCTAGCCACAAACTCCAAGGGTCTATCCAAAGCTAATATGTTTAATATAGTCAAGAGAATGCATTGGTAATAGCAAACACCCTCCTCCAACAACACAAGAGAAGACTCTACACATGGACATCACCAGACGGTCAATATCAAAATCACATTGATTATATTCATTGCAGCCAAAGATGGAGAACCTCTATACAGTCAGCAAAAATAAGACCAGAAGCTGACTGTGGCTCAGATCATGAACTCCTTATTGCCAAATTCAGACTTACATTGAAGAAAATGAGGAAAATCACTAGACCATTCAGGTATGACCTAAATCAAATACCTTACAATTATACAATGGAAGTGATAAATAGATTCAAGGAATTAGATTTGATAGATTGAGTGGCTGAAGAACTATGGACGGAGGTTCATGACATTGTACAGGAGGCAGTGATCAAGATGATCCCCAAGAAAAAGAGAGGCAAAAAGGCAAAATGGTTGTCTGAGGAGGCCTTACAAATAGCTGAGAAAAGAAGACAAGCGAAAGGAAAAAATATACCCATCTGAATGCAGAGTTCCAAAGAATAGCAAGGAGAGATAGGAAAGGCTTCCTCAGTGATCAATGCAAAGAAATAGAGGAAAATATAGAATAGGAAAGACTAGGGATCTCTTCAAGAAAATTAGAGATACCAAGGGAACATTTCATGCAAAGAGGAACACAATAAAGGACAGACATGGACCTAACAGGAACAGAAGATATCAAGAAGACGTGACAAGAATATACAGAAGAATTATACAAAAAAGATCTTCATGACCCAGATAACCATGATGGTGTGATCACTCACCTAGAGACAGACATGCTGGTATGCGAAGTCAAGTGGGCCTTTGGAAATATCACTATGACCAAAGCTAGTGGAGTTAATGCAAGTCCAGTTAGCTATTTCAAATCCTAAAAGATGATGCTGCGAAAGTGCCGCACTCACTTTCTGCACTCAGTATGCCAGAAAACCTGGAAAACTCAGCAGTGGCCACAGAACTGGAAAAGGTCTGTTTTCACTCCAATCCCAAAGAAAGGTAATGCCAAAGAATGTTCAAACTACCACACAACTGCATTCATCTCACACACTTACAAAGTAAGGCTCAAAATTCTCCAAGCCAGGCTTCAACAGTACCTGAACCATGAACTTCTAGATGTTCAAGCTGGATTTAGAAAAGGCAGAGGAACCAGATATCAAATTGCCAACATCCACTGGATCATCAGAAAAGCAAGAGAGTTCCAGAAAAACATCTACTTTTGCTTTGACTACGCCAAAGCCTTTGACTGTGTGGATCACAATAAACTGTGGAAAATTCTTGAAGAGAAGGGACTACCAGACCACCTTACTTGCCTCCTGAGAAATCTGCATGCAGGTCAAGAAGCAACAGTTAGAACTGGACATGGAACTGGTTCCAAATAAAAGGAGTATGTCAAGGCTGTATATTTTCACCCTGTTTATTTAACTTATATGTAGAGAATATCATGCAAAATGCCAGGCTGCTTGAAGCACAAGCTGGAATCAAGACTGCCGGGAGAAATATCAATAACCTCAGAAATGCAGACGACACCACCCTTATGGCAGAAAGCAAAGAATTAAGAGCCTCTTGATGAAAGTAAAAGAGGAGAGTGAAAAAGTTGGCTTAAAACTCAACATTCGGAAAACTAAGATCATGGCATCTGGTCCCATTACTTCATGGGAAATAGATGGAGAAACAGTGGAAACAGTAACAGACTTTATTTTGGGGGGCTCCAAATCACTGCAGATGGTGACTGCAGCCATGAAATTAAAAGATGCTTGCTCTTCGGAAGAAAAGCTATGACCAACCTAGACAGCATATTAAAAAGCAGAGACATTACTTTACCAACAAATGTCCATCTAATCAAAGCTATGGTTTTTCCAATAGTCATGTATGGATGTGAGAGTTGGACCATAAAGAAAGCTGAGCACCAAAGAATTGATGCTTTTGAACTGTGCTGTTGGAGAAGACTCTTGAGAGTCCCTTGGATAGCAAGGAGATCCAACCAGTCAATCCTAAAGGAAATCAGTCCTGGATATTCATTGCAAGGAGTGATGCTGAAGCTGAAACTCCAAATCTTTGGCCACCCGATTCAAAGAACCGACTCACTGGAAAAGCCCCTGATGCTGGGAAAGATTGAAGGCGGGAAGAGAAGGGGATGACAGAGGATGAGATCGTTGGATGGCTATTTGACACAATGGACATGAGTTTGAGCAGGCTGCAGGAGTTGGTGATAGACAGGGCAGCCTGGCGTGCTACAGTCCATGGGGTCACAAAGAGTAAGACACAACTGAGAGATTGAACTGAAATGAACTGAAAATATGTAGATCACAATGTTTCCTTTTAATGATTTTGATACAGAAAAATTTTCTATCTAAACAGCATTAAAACAATTGAATTCAAAAGCAGGCACATGCATACTAGATGCTAGATTCAGACAAGTGAAGAAATGTTTTATTTCCTCCATGAGCCTAGATTCTAATGAGCAAAACTGAAATTAGCCTGCATTTGTATAGTGAAAGAGTCACATGTTATATTTTGAAAGATTAAAAAAGAATCCTCATATATTCATATTTACTTTTGCATAAAATTTTAAATAGATTTAATAACTTCAAATTTGAACAATAAAAAAGAACAAACAATACTAGTTGAGGCCTGCAGCAGATTCAGTAGGAAGGTAATCACTTGAGAAGAGAAGATTCTGAGCAGATAAACAGAACAGCTGAGAACAGTAGATGCTTGTTTACATAGACTCCCAACATGTATAAGGAATGATGCATGACCTGAAAATTATAATAAATAGACAAGCCATGGAATCCCTGATAGCGCAGTTGGTAAGGATTCTGCCTGCAATGCAGCAGACTCCAGTTCGATTCCTGGGTTGGGAAGATCTGCAGGAGAAGGAATAGACTACCCACTCCAGTATTCTTGGGCTTCCCTTGTGGCTCAGCTGGTAATCTGCCTGCAATGTGCGATACCTGGGTTCAAACCCTGGGTTTGGAAGATTCCCTTGGAGTGGGAAAAGGCTACCCACTCCAGTATTCTGGCCTGGAGAATTCAGTGGACTCTATAGTTCATGGGGTCACAAAGAGTCAGACACAACTGAGTGACTTTCATATTGAGACAAGCCATAAATGGAGAATATAACCTGAAATCTTCCAACTTGAAAATATAGATGATACTAAAACAAAGACATGAACAAGAAAATACTAGGTAGCCATTCATTTATACCTCCAATACCGACCAATATGCTTTTTCAGGGTAGCACAAAGATATTATTTTTTTTTCCTGCTCAATAGTGTGTTTTTTGACAATATGAGAGTTCACCAAACTCCCACCAAACCAGAGTTGGTTTCCATCGAGATTTCTCTTCTAAGACCCTAGTGGAGACAGAAATATCATGCCCTTGAAACCAAAGAGATTTGGGGCTCAACTATTAACTAAAAACACTGCACACTGTTTGACCTATTTGACCTGGGTTTTGACTTCAGCTTTCCCACCTGTAAAATGGGGTTAGTGAGAGCCATCTTTTATAGCTCTAAGAATTCAATGCCTTATTTATGTCTGTTAGTAGGTGACCTACAAATGCTAACTCTCATTTTGTTCACTAATTTTAGTATTTCAGTTCAGTTCAGTCGCTCAGTTGTGTCCGACACTTTGCGATCGCATGAACTACAGCACACCAGGTCTCCCCGTCCTTCACCAACACCTGGAGTTTACCCAAACTCATGTCCATTGAGTCAGTGATGCCATCCAACCCTCACACCCTCTGTCATCCCCTTCTCCACCTGCCCTCAATCTTACCCAGCATTAGAGTCTTTTCAAATGAGTCAGCTCATCGTATCAGGTAGCCAAAATATTGGAGTTTCAGCTTCAATATCAGTCCATCCAGTGAACACCCAGGACTGAACTTCTTTAGAATGGACTGGTTGGATCTCTTTGCAGTCAAGGGACTCTCAAGTGTCTTCTCCAACACCACAGTTCAAAAGCATCAATTCTTCTGCGCTCAGCTTTCTTTACAGTCCAACTCTCACATCCATACATGACCACTGGAAAAACCATAGCCTTGACTAGACGGACCTTTGTTGGCAAAGCATTGTCTCTGCTTTTTACTATGCAGTCTAGGTTGGTCATAACTTTCCTTCCAAGGAGTAAGCATCTTTTAATTTCATGGCTTCAATCACCATCTGCAGTGATTTTGGAGCCCAAAAAAATAAACTCATCCACTGTTTCCACAGTTTCCCCATCTATTTGCCATGAAGTGATCGGACAGGATGCCATGATCTTAGTTTTCTGAATGTTGAGCTTTAAGACAACTTTTTCACTCTCCTCTTTCACTTTCATCAAGAGGCTCTTTAGTTCTTCTTCACTTTCTGCCATAAGGGTGGTGTTATATGCATATCTGAGGTTACTGACATTTCTCCTGGCAATCTTGATTCCAGCTTGTGCTTCATCCAGCCCAGCTTTGATCATGATGTACTCTGCATATAAGTTAAATAACCAGAGTGACAATATACAGCCTTGACATACTCCTTTCCCATTCTGGGACCAGTCTGTTGTTCCATGTCCAGTTCTAACTGTGTCTCTT
>NW_011494708.1:8186522-8236573 GCF_000754665.1 Bison bison bison | reverse complement strand
CTGAATATAGGTTTATCAAGAGGCAGGTCAGGTGGTCTGGTATTCCCATCTCTTTCAGAATTTTCCACAGTTTATTGTGATCCACACAGTCAAAGGCTTTGGCATAGTCAATAAAGCAGAAATAGATGTTTTTCTGGAACTCTCTTGCTTCTTTGATGATCTAGCAGATGTTGGCAATTTGATCTCTGGTTCCTCTGCCTTTTCTATAACCAGCTTGTACATCTGGAAGTTCACGGTTCACCAATGCTAAAGCCTAGCTTAGAGAATTTGAGCATTACTTTACTAGCGTGTGAGATGAGTGCAATTGTGCAGTAGTTTGAGCATTCTTTGGCATTGCCTTTCTTTGGGATTGGAATGAAAACTCATCTTTTCCAGTCCTATAGCCACTGCTGAGTTTTCCAAATTTGCTGACGTATTGAGTGTAGCACTTTCACAGAATCATCTTTTAGGATTTGAAATAGCTCAACTGGAATTCCATCACCTCCACTACCTTTGTTCATGGTGATGCTTCCTAAGGCCCACTTGACTTCGTATTCCAGGATGTCTGGCTTTAGGTGGGTAATCACACCATCGTGATTATCTGGGTCATTTAGATCTTTTTTGTACAGTTCTTCTGTGTATTCTTGCCACCTCTTCTTAATGTCTTATGCTTCTGTTAGGTCCATACCATTTCTGTCTTTTATTGAGCCCATCTTTCCATGAAATGTTCCCTTGGCACCTCTAATTTTCTTGAAGAGATTTCTAGTCTTTCCCATTCTATTGTTTTCCTCTCTTTCTTTGCATTGATCACTGAAGAAGGCTTTCTTATCTTTCCTTGCTATTCTTTGGAACTCTGCATTCAAATGGGTATATCTTTCATTTTTTCCTTTGTTTTTTGCTTCCCTTCTTTTCACGGCTATTTGTAAGGCCTCCTCAGACAGCCATTTTGTTTCTTTGCATTTCTTTTTCTTGGAATGGTCTTGATGCCTGTCTCTTGTACAATGTCATGAACCTCCACCCATAGTTCATCAGGCACTCTGTCTATCAGATCTAGGCCCTTAAATCTATTTCTCACTTCCACTGTATAATCATAAGGGATTTGATTTAGGTCATACCTGAATGGTCTAGTGGTTTTCCCTACTTTCTTCAATTTAAGTCTGAATTTGGCAATAAGAAGTTCATGATCTGAGCCACAGTCAGCTCTGGTCTTGTTTTTGCTGACTGTATAGAGCCTCTCCATCTTTGGCTGCAAAGAATATAATCAATCTGATTTTGGTGTTGACCATCTCATGATGTCCATGTGTAGAGTCTTCTCTTGTGTTATTGGAAGAGGGTGTTTTCTGTGTCCAGTGCATCTCTTGGCAAAACTCTATTAGCCTTTGCCCTGCTTTATTCTGTACTCCAAGGCCAAATTTGCCTGTTACTCCAGGTGTTTCTTGACTTCCTACTTCTGCATTCCTGTCCCCTAGAATGAAAAGGACATCTTTTTGGGGTGTTAGTTCTAAAAGGTCCTGTAGGTCTTCAGAGAACTGTTCAGCTTCTTCAGCGTTTCTGGTCAGGGCATAGAGTTGGATTACTGTGAGATCGAATGGTTTGCCTTGGAAATGAACAGAGATCATTCTGTCATTTTTGAGATTTCATCCAAGTACTGAATTTTTAACTCTTTTGTTGACTACAATGGCTACTCCACTTCTTCTAAGGGATTCCTGCCCACAGTAGTAGATATAATCGTCATCTGAGTTAAATTCACCCATTTCAGTCCATCTTAGTTCTCTGATTCCTAGAATGTCTGTGTTCACTCTTGCCATCTGTTTGACCACTTCCAATTTGCCTTGAATTTTAGTATTTACCCTCCCCCAAAATGTAAGAGACTCCCAGCTTCAGTCACATTTTACTTAAAAAGTTTACTTTTTACTGTTTTCCCTCTGAACTAGTTGTTCCAAGTATCAACTCATTAACACACTTCTTTCTTGTACTTCTCAGTGAGATTTACCTAGTCTATACTTTCCTATAACTGCTAGAAGCAAAATCTTCGTGGTTATTAATATCCTTCAGTCATCTCAATTCTCTCCTTTTCTAACCTGGGATGATTTTGCTCTGCAAAAATAATAGAGTCCTCACCACTGCATATACAAGGGAACAAAATTAATAGTTTTTGTTTTAAAAAACATGGCATGAAAAGAGGGCAGAATACAAGCATTAGGGGAGACTGATAGGCTTTATTTGATGTCAATGCGATCTCCTAACTGTAACTCAAAAGTTGATAAATCCTTAAATGCTTGTCCTTACACATTGACCATGTCTTTGTTACCTAGCATTCAACTTGACATCATTGGTGTCTGAAAGTGCCCAGGAAGAAAACAGCAGAGCTTTGAAGAGGCAAATGGAAAATCCTAAAAAAGAGAAGGCACTATATTAAAAACAAAATGAGCAACTTTACTACAGCAAAAGCAGTGACAGGAAAGAACAAAAATAAAATAAAAGGATAAAAGGAAGATAAGTATCTGTAGAAAGCAAGTTTCAGATCATAAACTGTGGGCCCAATATGAGAGACAGAGATCATTAACTCTGTTGACCAAATAGATCTGTGGCAACAAGTCTTCAGACAACGCAAAATTCCTCCAAGTAAATGATCTTATTTCCTATATTCAACAGGAAAATAGCATATGGAAAAATTCAAGGCAGAAAGTTAATATATTCAGCTATAAACTACTCTCACACAAGATACACAAGGTAAATATATATACATATATCATGCTTCATGTGGAGTGTCAAGACAATAACAAGATGAAGAACTAAAGGCCCAAGGGATGCAAACCCAATGGTAGGAAATCAGTAAACAGCTAATTATCTTTGTTACATATACTTGGGCATTTGTTACTCTTGCCTAATAAAAGACCCTCTCCTTGCCACAGAGATGTTATCAACATTACTTACTTACACATAAGATATTATAAAATAATTTATGGTGTTAGTAACTATTGACATGTTTATATATAGTCCTATTCTTGTAATTAATTGCTTGCATGGTTTAGAATAATAAATGTATCCTTACTATGAAGGAAAACTTATGGTAGCAAACATCAGAAAACAACAAACAAACAAAAACAACAAAAAAGACATAACAAGTTCGAACATTTTTTTAAACTGAGAAACTATTTGCAAAATATCACATATAAAAAGTAAATGGCCAAATAGAGAAATTTAACAAATCAGTTAAACTAAAACAATGTCGTTGTATGCATACAAATAAGAACAAAATACATGAAAAGGTGATTTAAAGGCTTTATCTGAGCTAGAAAAATAAAATAGTTTTTTTTCATGTGTTCAGAATGGTAAACATTTTAAAAATTGACAAGGATCTGTGTTAGCCATGTTAAAGGAAATGGCAGCCTCAGGCATTATTGGTGCTGAATTATGGTATGAATCAATGCAGGCAAAATTTCATACATATATGAATAATAAATATTTGCACAGATATATGATTGTCAGTATGTTTGCCAAAATATTAAACATGGGTTTGAGTGGCTGGTATAACTTCTGTTTATTTTTAGTATGTTATTTATACCAGTATTATTTTAAATTGCCCAAGTATGTATTATTTTTATAAAAGCAATGATATTCCTTTTATAACAAACTGTATTTCAGTTCATGTTAGAGTTTGGCCCAAATAAATTATGGCATAAAGCAAAAGGCTCGAATCTGTACTGTGGTTTAACAAAAATGAAGGAGAAATGATCCAGAACAAAAAGGCTAATATAAATTACTTGGTTTTCAGGGTCTCAAAATATTCTAACAAAGGTAAGACTGGTGCAAAAGGGCAGGATGTAGAAGAGGGAAAACACATTTGATGAAGTGTCAGGATATCATAATAGAGCTCGTCACGTTGATGCTGCTCGGCAGGACAACCTGAGTTTTCAGCTCCTTCATCTTGAAAATGAGGAGTCTGGGCTCAACTCTAATGTGCTAAGAAACTAAGATCCTGAGAACACCTATACATAACCCAGCCACACTTTACTGACATGAAAAAGCCTTGTACGTTTTGCAGGAAGTACTGCAGACAGATATAAACTGAAATTAAAATGGAAAACAGCTCTACATAAAAAGTTAGCTTGGTGAAACCACATCCTTTAAAAAGGTTAAGGGGCTGTGTTCTTTAACAAATAAGATGCTCTGAGTGAGGGGAGATAACTTCCTTGTCACCCTCAATAATAATGTTAATGACTTGATGAAAACAGCATCCAGACAGTCTAAAATGGTTAGGTTTCTACAGCATCGCAGATCTGAAGCAGACAGTGAAATTAGATTTCTAAAATATGCCTATTAAATGAAAGGCATTCAGAAAACACACCCCAGAAGGGAAGTCGCTGTAAAAGGTAGGAAGGTTGCCATGAGAGTCAAACAAGAGGGAAAAGAAGTTGTGTTTTGACAGTGGGTTTGAAAAGGTTTCATTCAAACATCACCATTAACCTTGTTTTCTAATTTCAGATATTTTATTACCTCTCCATTTCAACCTTCACGTTGACTCACCACCACCACCGCTGTTCCTTAACTGAAATATCTGACAAAGTGCAGTCATTTGAAGATTAAAAAAGAAAAAAAAAAAAAAAAGGCTTCCCAAATTATTCTAAGAGTTAGATGCACAATTTCACAGTCAAATTTTATACAATTTGGTCTTCAGAAAGTAAATTATTTACTCTACCTTTTTGCAGTAAAATGTGGATTTTGAAAGTCATTGAACTCATATTTTCAGTAAGTTACATATATACATCTCTTTTTAATCTTATATGTGAAAAAATTATAAATCAATGTAAATCCCATGGACAGAAGAGCTTGGCGGGCCTCAGTCCATTGGGTGGCAAAGAATCAGACACGACTGAAGCCACTTATGCACGCATACTCACCTAAGCATTAATAGGATGTATACACACATGTGTGTAAAATTGTTCTTTCTTATTTTATAAATATAAAACTCTGTGATCAAGCTTATATTGGTATATGACAACTGCAGAATATGGATTTATTTTTGCTATCTGACTTCTAAGCTTTAGTAACATCTTATAATCTTGAATTATTTAAGAAGCTCTAAGGTTAATCTATATTTCCTCTTTTGTCTGCCTAAATTATAAGTCTAAAAGAGAAAGAGAACATATTCTAATACGAAAAGTAGGTTCAAGCAATATTAAGCATTAATACAATTCCTGTACATCCACAGAGGGGGAAGAAACCTTGTCCATTAAAAAATGAAAAGTAATTACTCCAAAAGATCACTATAAAATAGTTACAGCACAAGCTAGAAAAAGAGTGCTTTAATTCATATAAAATTACATTTTTTCTTTATTTTTTGGTAATGTGTTAATTCCTTTTGGCATAACCTCTCAGATAAACTAAATTTAGATGTAAGGGGATAAACTAAATTTAGATGTATGGGTGAGAAACATTTTGTGTAAAACCAATGCAGAAGTCACTGTATTTTCTAAAAATGTCCTCATTCCATCAAAAAGTAAGAAAATGGGTTCAAGGGAAAAAAATCAAGAGGGTTAAGTTCTCACTTGATCCTTCAATAAAATTACTTGTCACCACATTCAGCTGATGATCACCCAGACAGTGCCCCTTACATTAACAATGTAGACAGATCCGACATTTTACAGATGGCAGTGGCCATCCTGCAGATTAAAGCACAATGTAGATGTAATCTCCCCAATGACTTGATAGCCTCAAATGAAGGATTCTCAAATTTCACAGTTCTGACCTATTCAGGGTGAATAAGAGTATAATAAATTGCCTGTCCCCTGGCTCTGCAACAAGAAAAAGCAGAACTGTACAATTTCTGGGTTAACTCCCATGTATTACCAAGTTTACCAACATAATCTGCATGCCGCAGAGCAAAAGATCACCCTATCTAACAGATTTTAAGAAATTAACCTGCATTGATATATGACTCTGTTTGATGCCAATACGGTAAGGTGGTAGCAGCAGGTTAACGTGAAGCCAGATTTCAAGAGAGGCTCATTTGACTGGTGATTAAGGATAATTTCCAGTAAAAGTGATTTCTCATTTGGGAGGGCAGGGAGAGGGAGAAAATACATTTGATGCAAAGAGAAACAGTACCTACTGGCCAGCCAAAGAGTCACACACCAACTGTGCACGATGCAGTTATGGTGGCGAGGTTGGCCCACTAATGTCTTAGGAAAGGACAAGAGCTAAGAAATATTACAAAGCACAACCATAAGTGAGGAAGAAGCAGGTGTGCCTAGATGTTTTGTTCTAAGCATGACAAATCAAACATCTTTAGAAAGATTTAATTTATGTTGCTCTCCTTAACTCAGGCTGATTAAATTAGAATCTCCATTATCCATCAGTAGTGCTGCCCGTACATAGGCACTTCACCAATGTGGAGCTTCCTGTCCTTGTCAGCAGACCCAGAAATACCACAGCAGCAGATTTTGTGGACATTAAAAATTAGCAATGAACTCCTGGCTTCAGCAGGCAAATGCTTGACCTCCACTCCTTGAGCAAAAAAAAAAAAAAGAAAATTCTTGAACCAGGGTAATGACTAGTTCATGATTTTAGTTGAGTAACTTAGAACCACAGAGATATTAATCAGAGGTGCACTGGGACGACCCAGAGGGATGGTATGGGGAGGAGGGAGGAGGGTTCAGGATGGGGAACATCTGTATACCTGTGGCGGATTCATTTCGATATTTGGCAAAACCAATACAATATTGTAAAGTTTAAAAATAAAATAAAATTAAAAAAAAAGAAATATATAAATAATAATATATTTTATCAGAAAATAGTTTTTAAAGTTATAAACATTACATCAAAGATAATCCTTTACTTCTTGAATGCTTCTAAAATTTATGGCCCCTCACCTATCCCCCACAGCCTTCCAACCTTCCCTTCCACTGCTCCCAATTCCTTCACATAGATTTCCATGGTAACCAAGAACAACTACGAAAATTCAGACTCCTGGGTGACATTCATAAAGCATATGCATGACTCCAGTAATTTTGCTTTTGCTGTGCCAAATTTAACCCATGCTTAACAATCCTTTCAGCTTAATTCTCAAGGATCATCCTCAAGGACATTCTGTCTCTGGAACATTGTTTTTTTTTCCTTGAAGAAAGTAATAGAAAGAACAAACTAGAGTCTTTTAGAACTGAATAAGACTATGCAAAAACCTCACTTATTTAAATGAAATCTGGTCTAGGGAGAATAGGGAACCACACAGTTACACTGTTAGTAAGTATGAGAGCTAGTCAGTTCTCTTCATTTCCCAATCTATGCTGAGCATCTCGAGACATTTTTTGTATCACAACTGCTAAGGATGGGAGGGGGCAAGTTGCCACTGGCATCTAGTATGCAGAAGCTAGGGGTTCTGCTAATGTCCCACAACACAAAGCACAGTCCCTAAAGAAAGAATCCTACAGTCCAGAATGTCTACAACGCCAAGACTGAGAAACATATCTAGAACTATGAGGTAGGAAAATTGAAAAAAAATTAATAGAAATTGTAATCAAGTTTAAATTATATCTTGAAATGTCAAATCTAGGGTATTAATAATGGCTTTCCTTTCAAATTTCCATTCTCTGCCCAAATACACCATGAAACAGAATATGCTTCCAATTCTGCATACAACTGGTATTTACTATCATCACATTTCATTTTACCTTGAAATGTTAATTGCTGTACAGCAGGGTTCCATGGTTGATTTAAATTTACATTTGCTTTTGAATTTGATTAATCTAGTCTCTCAGGAGCCTTCTTCCATAGTTATTCAGACAAAAAAACGGGCATTTAAGTACACAATGGTATAAAAAATTCCTGGCTGATGTGGTGGTCATACCTTTATATTAAAGTCACATTTAACTTTAAATATAAAAAATAAGGGGTGCTAAGAGAAGAGTAAAATATATCCTCATTTACTCTGGTTGTTTTCTTGAATGTCTTAGGCATATTGTAAAATGGTGATAAACAGAGGAGAAAATATAGCTTCAGCTTATTTCCCCTACTCAGAAAATATGCTACCTACCTTTTATGAATATTCTAATGTATTTAATTAAAATACATATAAATATATAAAACTTGAATGATTCCTCTTAGGATCCAACATGGTGCCTTACATAGTATCACTTCCTGTACCCAGCTCATCTTGCCACCCTGCCTTCTAGGACTCTCCAGATGGGCATTACTAAGCCCATTGCAAAGTTCTTTCTGGCTATACCTAGAAGAAGTTAATAATAAATGAAAGATAAATAACACTGCTTAAATACTTAATTCTCACCAAGCACTCTCCTAGATATTTTATTTCAACCTAGAAATGGTACGTATTGGCAAGAATCCTCTCCATCCCATTCCAAGGCAAATCTCTCTAATCAATAATGTCACCTTCCCTGGTGGCTCAGATGGTAAAGAATCTGCCTGTAGTGCAGGAGACCCAGGTTCGATCCCTGGGTTAGGAAGATCCCCTGAGAAGAGAATGGCAAACCACTCCAGTATTCTTGCCTGGAGAACTCTATGGACAGAGGAGCCTGGCAGGCTATAGTCCATGGGATAGCAAAAAGTCGGACACATCTGAGCAACTAACACTTTTCACAAAGTCCTTCTAAATGTAGCACTCCAGCAAGCCATTACCAATTAATCTTTATAAAGCAACAGGTTGAATGAAACCCATTTGCCATCCCTGATAAACACTAAAAGCATAAGTAAGGAATGCTGCTGTTCAGTGAGGTTGGTCAACATTGTTGAACAGAAATTTTTCCCTTGAGATTGGTTGTGCATGCATGTGTGCGTGCTCAGACTCTCAGTCCTGTTCTACTCTTTGCGACCCCCATGGACTGTAGCCTGCCAGGCTCCTCTGTCCAAGGGGTTTTTGAGGCAAGAATGCTGGAATAAGTTGTCATTTCCTCCAGGGGATCTTTCTGATCCAGGGATAAAACCCACCTCTCCTGTGTCTCCAGCATTGGCAGGCAGATTCTTTACTCTGAGCCACCTGGGAAGACACGATATTGGTGCACCCGAGTCTAAATTCGGATTCTGATAGTTTCAAATCAATTTCTATTAATTTCTCCACCTTACCCCCACTACCTTAGGCCAGAGCACCTGAATTCTGGGATGAAAGTATTGAAATTCGGAGGGCTCAATATTATTAACTTTCATGTGCAAAGTTTTAAAGTCTTTCCTCCTTCAAGGATTTTTCAGAAGGACTATTATGATTCAATAAAAATCGTCAAGTAGTGCTATTTGATTTGATCAGCAAGAGGTTTTCTACTCTACCATCATTTTGGTTAACATATTAATAACTTGAGATTACTTCAAGGAGTCTCAAGAGATAGTTTAAGATTCTGGCTGATTAGATGAAGTAATAGTGCTGAAGGACAAATTCTTCCCTGACACATCTGAAACCCTCAGTAGCTTGGGCTACTGCCTAGGTCTAGAATAATTATTTCCCCTATTCTCTATTCTCCTTCACCCCTGTATCCATGCCTTCTGCTTACCTGACTCTGATGCAATTATTAAATTGTATGCTACATGAATCTGCATCTGACTCTTTATGACCCTATGAACTATAGACCACCAGGCTCCTGTGTCCTTGGGATTTTCCAAGCAAGAACACAGGAGTAGGTTGCCATTTCCTCCTGCAGGGGATCATCCCAACTCAGGGAATGAACATGCATCTCCTCCATCTCTTGCATTGGCAGGTGGATTCTTTACCACTGAGCCACCTGGGAAGACAAACAAATGGCCTTTATTGAATCTGATGTGACTTTGTAACTTGGTAACCAGTGCCTTAACATGGTATTATATATTTTGACATAGCCTCTCAAATATAAAATATTAAAATGGCACAAAGAGACTCAACTCCCTAGCCAGAAACAGAAATGCTTACATCAAAACTTTTAAATAGGAAAACACTATTCTTAGGTGCTTTGTTGAAGTAAACACCATAAAAAAGCAAAGTATTAAATGACAACTTCTGTATATTTTTTTCTATTACTTTCCTTCAACAAATCTCTTTTTCCTAGGTTATATTTTAGGTTTTCTTTTAGAGAAAAACACTAAATTTCACCACTTTCATGTAGCCATTACATATAAGCTGATTTTCTTATGGATGTGTGTGTTAGTTTTCAGGAGTAAATTATCAGAAATTATCATTCCTATTTATCTCAGTAATGAAGTATTTGACAACAATGGCTATCAAATTTACTGTCTAAACAATATACTTGAAAGTCAAATTAATGATTGTTTGCTATGGCTTGAATATTTGTGTCCCATGCCCCCAAATTCACCTGTTCGAATGCTAATATGCAAGATGATGGTTTAGGAGACAGGGCCTTTGGAAAGTGATTAAGTCAAGGGGTAGCACCATCATAAATGGGATTAGTGCTCTTGAAACGCCACAGAGCTTCCTTCCCCTTGTGTCATGTGAGGATCAATGAGAAGTCTGTGACCCAGAAGAGGGCCTTCATGGAACTATGCTCGCACCATGTTCTCAGACTTTCAGCTTCCAGAACAGTAATCAGTAAATTTCTGCTGTTTATAAGTTATCTAGTCTGTGGTATTTTGTTATAGTAGCCCAAATAGACTAAGTCATAATCATTACTTAAAAGAAAAGCTGTACCCTACTCAATTTCTTAGAATGGAGAGAAGGTAGAATAATAATTGAATAAACTGAAGCAACTGAGGCTCAGAGCTGTTCAATAATTTGGCCAATAGTTCAGTTGGTGCTAGTGGCAAAGAACCCACCTGCCAATGCAGGAGATGCAAGAGATGCCAGTTTAATCCCTGGATATGGCAGATCCCCTGGGAAAGGAAATGACAATGCACTCCAGTATTCTTATCTGGAGAATCCCATGGACAGAGGAGTCTAGCAGGCTACAGTCCACAGGATTGCAGACAATTGGACACAACTGAAGCAACTTAGCATGTCAAAGTCCATTTGCCCTTCATGCTAAAGGCAAAAAATCATGAGTAATCTTTTCTTCAATTATGTTAAATGAATATTCCCAAGCAGAGTATATCCTATATCATGGTGTGTGAAATACGTAGGTATTTAGAGCTTGGTAAAGCTGTGTTTGAATTCCAATGCTGGCACTTAACTCATAGTTGTTTTCCAAGTAATTGGAAGAACTGGGTTGAAATGAGGTGAATCTGATTCCCAGGACCAAACTTAACCCATTGTAACAATCTCTTCAAAGGAATCCCTCCAGTAACATCATGTTTTTTTTTTATCACTTGTGTGGTACTTCAATAGAAATACATATACATTTATTTTCTGTTTCATAACAACTGAAGGAAAGCTGCAATGTCATGGAGAATATGTTCCTCACCCTAAACAAGGCTTCACACTTCGAAAAGTAATCTTTGGGTCACTTTATAAAAATTTCCAGGGAAACTGGCCTCCTTCAATAACTCCATCAGTCAGAACTAATGATAAGTCAAAAACAGCAACCAAACATAATGCTGCTCTTAGGCAGACAAGTGAAGAAAATGCAGAAAATTAAGGAAAAGAAGCACTGCATGTTGGCAGGTGATACTAGAAGAAAACCAAGATGGCCTCATGGAACCCAAACAGAATTATCAAGCGATGAGTCAATCAGGAGGCAAAGGCTGGGTACTAGGAGGTAAGAAGACAGTAAGCATGAGGCTAGTCTGGTGTCCAGTGGTTGGGTAGGGCCCTAGCCATGGGGTAGGGCCATGACATGGGTTCTTAGTCCCTCAGAAGCTTAGAAAGAGAAAAGTCATGCCTCAAGCATAGATACCAAAGGCAGCAACCTACTTAAACAGCTAGTTACAAGGCAAGGATGCAGAGCTACATATTCTGGCAACAAAACCACAGAAACCTGTTTCTAGACCTGACTCTGAGTGGATTCAGCACAAATCATTCAGGTCTCTGAATCTCAGTTTTCTCACATATAATATGGGATGAGACTAAATTACCTCAAAGCTATTTCCAGTATAAATAGTCTATGGTTTGGTCAAAGGAATGAAAAGAGTAGTTCTTAAAATTGACATTAGAGTGAAGGGAAAATCAATAGCAAAGTAGACTCAATGTTTAGCCATCAGATTGTAGTTTAAAAGACCTTCCCATTTCTTCAATGAAGGCTGAGCACAAACATGGAGATCTGGAAAAATCGGGCCCTCCAACCACAGATAATATGTGTATGTATCAAGAATAACTTCTCAGTTGAAGTCTTCACAAAAAAATTATAATTTAATTGCATTTGTAATAGCATAGGATGACATTAGAAGAGAAAATGGTTTGTGTCTGTGGAGAAAGACACTGTGGAGTTGTATGAAGACAAAGGTAAGAAAAGTATAAAGGATCTAGGAAGGAAGATGAAGCCCAAAGGAAGCAGAGGAGACTTTTTTTTTTTTTTTTTTTTGCAGAATAAAAGAGCTTATGCTACAGAGTATTGTTACAAAGTCTAGGCACCTCGTAGAATTTTAACTTTCCATAGAACAAATTTAACCTGAAACCACAAAGTACAGACCTAGGTTTCAGACTAACACAGACACATGAGTGTTCACAGAAGAAGGAGAAATGTTTCTGCTTGGGATTCAAGGAACAGAGGTGAAAGAAGAAATAGAAAGGGAGAACAGGGACCCCAAGAATGTAGAGCTTGAAGAAGAGGAGGCCAATGTGGAGGAGGGTGGTGAGTGAAAGAAAACAATAAATGCTTTGAATTTAGTGAATTAGCTCTCTCTAAACAACCAGCAGGGGTATATTAGTATTTTACAGACAAAGAAAATAAAACCCTAAAAGGCAAAATAAGTTAAGAAAATGACGTAGCTAGTTCATTTGAATGAGCAGAAGTTGAATATTATCTGTAACTAGCCTTATCCAGAAACACACATGCACACACACACACACACACACACACACATATTATAATATAAGTGTGTCATTACCATTAGTAAAACAGAGCCCTCTAAACTGCTAAGAATCTGGCCTATGATACCTTGAGTCATCAGAGAAAAGAAATCTGGAAGTAACATGAAATGGACAAAAGCCCTAAATTATTGGCATCTACCTATACTGAGAGTCAGGAAACACATTTTGTGACTGGTATGTCATTATCCAGGTGATTTGAAGAAAATTGTATCATCTTTAAAATAAGGAAGTTGAACTACAATGAGTTTTCATTATAATAGCCTATGATTTTTCCCTTGGTTGGGGAGAGAGGGGCACACACACACATGACTGCCAAAAGGCCAAGTTGCATGTAACACTATGTTCTTTTGGGTGGCAGTTTTCCATGTAACCACTTAATTATAAAAACATAGGAATCCTCATGCTATTTTTTTGCATTCACAAACTATAAATAAATGAATGGTTTCAGTTGGAATTGAATGTTAAAGCCCAGTAAGTATTATTGACAAGGCAAAATTATGTTTAAACAGCTTCATTTTTGAATCTATATAGAACCTAACATGATTTCTCCAAAGGGTTTGATTTCAGCAGTGTGCTTTTCCATTTTATAATTAGTAATAAGAAGAAATCTTGAGGAAAGAAAATAGTATTCCCAAAGCAACACAGTGATGGCCAGTTTATCACCTAGCTAAAATAGGACAATTTTAATTGCATGTTTAGGTCATTGGGTATAACCACTGATAAGCTGTTACTGTGAAATATCCTAAAATCAATAAAGAAAATGTTAGAAGGGAGAGAAGTTGTAAATGGAAATGTTAAGAGATTCTTAACTATGCTGTCTTAAATGCTACTATCGGAACACAAACTGAACTTTAAGCATGATTTAGCAGAACTCTGAAAAGAAAGACCTCTGAACCACAGCTCTTATTTTCAATTGTACTGAGAGCTAGCAGTGCTGTGTTTATGCCAAACTAATTTAGTCAAGAGTACAAGTATTCATTCAGGCACACAGTTCTCATTGCATCCGTCCTCATCTGAAAAGAAGAAAAACAAAATGAAAAAAGAAAGAATGAACTTTGCTACAGAAATCTTACAAAATGCCTAAAAATCACCATTAAATATGCCAGAACTATGATAAATGCACATTAAAAACATAATTATGCAGAGAATTACTGATGATATAGTATCTGTACTGTACTGTATTTTTTGGAGCACATGGCTGTTTATACAGAACACTTCAAATTTTAAAGTATATTAAGAGCTGCTACCTGCAAAGTTTTATGTTTAAGTAAAATTTCAGATTGCCACTGCTACTCTCACTAAAACTATTTTAGAAAGCAGTTGATGTGAGTAGGTAATATGATGGCACGATTGCACAAGTTCATGTTTACAGTGTATGTATATAATCCATTTATATACAATTAACTAGATGCACATTTTATGGGAGTGAAGATAATATTGCTCATTAAAGACAGAGCAGGCATATGGCAAGGTACTTTATTAAATACATATTAACGGTAGCAAAATGGAATGAGGGTTGCATTTTTCTCTTGAAAATTGTTTTAAAGTAATGTGGTAGTTTCATTGGTGTCAACTCTGAATCTCATGCTCCCATTGATATATAACTCAGTTTAGAGATGCAATAGTAGTAGAAAATATGAACAAAGTAATACAGGAAAGGTGGAAGAGAAATTTGAGTAAGGAGACAGGGTTAAAATGGAAAAACTGTAAAATGTATAATGTCATTCTCAAAAATGAAATAAAAATTGTAATATAATTAATTGCAAAACTCCTTTGTTAAAATCTACTATAAGAGCAACTTAGAATCATGATTTGCAGCAATAATTATTTCCATCTAGTAATTTCTAATATTATTATGTATTATATAATTGTTATAATTTCTTATATTGCTATATGACATAATAAATATAATAAATGTGTGTGAGTATGTGTGTCCAGTTGCTCAGTCATGTCTGACTCTTTGTGACCCCATGGACTGTAGCCCACTAGGGTCCTCTGTCCATGAGATTTTCCAGGAAAGAAAACTGGAGCAGGTTGCCATTTCTTTCTCTGGGAGACCTTATCGACCCAGGGATCGAACCCACGTCTCTTATGTCTCCTGCATTGGCAAGTGGATTCTTTATCCCTGCACCACTTCGGAACTCCAATATAATGAATATATTATAATATGTAATAAAATATATTAATTATTATGATTAGAAATAATAATTCTAAATTATTTTCATCTAAAATTTCAGCTAATAATTTCCATCATGCCTTAGAAAAAGGTTCACTAAACCATCTATGATATATATGGACACATTCTAAGTTCACTGGGTTGGCTAAAGGAATGATCATTTAACAGCATACTGTTCACATTATCTGTGCCTTTGTCTATGTGCAGACAAACATTCTGGAAAGTCATACATTAATGCATGTGGGTGTGGGCAATAGTTCCTTCACAGGACAGCTGGATGCATCCCATAAAGACGTTCAGCCAAATGTTTATTCTAAAGCCTTCTGGTGTGAAGCACAGGGAGGCCTGCAGCACAGCTAGTTGGAAGCAGCCCCTAATGCAGAAAGGAGAGCTCAGTGTACTGATAACAGGTTCTCACTCCTGCTCGTTCTCTGAGCAAGAGGGTAAAAGGCTACATACGTCATGTCATTTGCCTATCTACCAATTATCCCTTGGAAAAGGGAGGCAAAAGCACAATCTGATAGTAGCAGTGTAAATTATCAACAAGCTTAAATAATATTCATTTTGCCTCTGCATTCTTGTCTTTTTAAAACCTGATCTCTACACATAGAACTGGGAGGTTAAACACACACACACTCATCCCACGTATTTTGAATAATAAAATAGAGTTGTGCATATTTTCTTACAACAATAATAGTTCTTGACGAAAGGCAATTTCCCCTCAGGTGACGCTTGGCAAAATCTGGAAGTATTTTTAATTTTCACAACTTGAGTGGTAATACTGGCATCTAATGGATGTGTACCAAGGATGCTACTAAACATCCTAAAATACACAAGACAGTCACCCACAGACAAAAGAATTATCTGGTCCAAAATACCAATAGTGCTGAGGCTGAAAAATCCTCTTCTAGATATAGTCAGACGTGTTGAGTTCAGTTCAGGTCAGTTGCTCGGTCGTGTCCGACTCTTTGCGACCCCATGGACTGCACCACGCCAGGCCTCCCTGTCCATCACCAACTCTTGGAGCCTACTCAAAGTCATGTCCATCATGTCGGTGATGCCATCAACTATCTCATCCTCTGTCATCCCCTTCTCCTCCCACCTTCCATCTTTCCCAGCATCAGGGTTTTTCCAATGAGTCAATTCTTCACATCAGGTAGCCAAAATATTGGAGTGTCAGCTTCAGCATCAGTCCTTCCAATGAATATTCAGTACTGATTTCCTCTAGGATTGATTGGTTGGATCTCCTTTCAGTCCAAGAGACTCTCAAGAGTCTTCTCCATCACCAAAGTTCAAAATCATCAATTCTTTGGCACTCAGCTTCCTTTATGGTCCAACTCTCACATCCATACATGACTATGTAGCTATACATACAGCTATACATATAGCTATACATACAGACATGTAGCTATCACTATTTAAGTCAAAGTTTAGTGTGTTGATAAATGTTATACCTGCTAATTAAAGATAATTCTAAGATGAAAATTCATTTTAAAAATACAGCATTTCTAAAGCGCTTTTTATAGCATGGAGTCAATTGCCCATTTATGGTATTCAAATAAGAATAGATGGTAAATCATCCCAGTCCACTTTAACTTTATGCAGAACTGGGTTTTCCCTTTAAAAAATAGATTTTTAGAGAGGCATTGGGTTCACTGAACAGAAAAATTGAAAAAAAAACAACATAAATTACAGAGATTTTCCATGTACCTCAAGTCCTACACACAAACACACACGTTGTGCGTACATGCATATGTGCAAACACTCACACACACCTCCCCCACTATCAACATCCCCTTTGTTACAATCAATGACCGTACATTAACACATCATTATTACCTAGAATCAATAGGTCACCTTAGTGTTTACTCTTGATGTTATATATTCCATGGGTTTGGACAAATATATAATAGCATATTCATCATTAAAATATCACAAAGACTAGTTTCATTGCATTAAAAATCCTCTCTGCTCTACCTATTTGTAATTACTTCCTGTGTTTTTAACTTTTAAACACATCACAAAGTAAGTGGTATAGTTTCATAATGAATTTGTATATTGATTCAACACATTGTGAGACTAGAATAGGGTTTGCTGAAAGAACTGTAACTTCAACTCCACAAATGATAACAAATTAATAAACATTAAACAAGTATCCTACAAATTTCTGAAGTTACATTACTGCATCAAAATAAACATCTTACACTAACATTCAAAGTAAATGTAAGACACAATATTTCCATCCATCTGAAAAGGCTTAACCTCCTGTTAAAAGAACCAATATGCTTTTAATGTGTTTCACCTTTTGAGACCAATGTGTAATAAAACCCTCAAATTAAGTAGATTGCATTTTAGCTTCGATAAACTAATAGCACAATTAGAGCACCACATAATTTACTATTACTGCTCCAAGGGAAATCACTTAAGTATTTAAGCTCTTTAGAAGGACTTCACTGATAAAGTAATGTCTATCTACAAAACTCCCCTGAAGATTAGTCGTACTGAGGCCCATGGTAGGTAAAAAGATGGTTGGGGGTTTGGCATGGATATTACACATCCTAAGATGTACTTTAGGATATCTGCTGTTTTTCCCCTCAATTCCCCTTAAAGTGTAGAAAAAGGATGCCTCGACTAGTCCCACCTGACTTTAATTATATGCAACACAATTTGAATGACTATATCTTAGTCATTAGATATATTAATTTGCACTTTTTTTTTCAATATTCCCCACCACCATCCCAGAACTAGTTTATTTTGTTAATATGTAAATTGACATGTCCTCAAATTCTTTTTGAAACAATATTTACACACATATTATAGATTATATGATTTCTGTGAATACTTGATTTTCTTTCCAAATACTTCAATTCAACATCTACCTTAGAACAGCTATGAAAGGCTCTAAAAATATTAGGAAAGGCCAAGTATGAAATAGAAAAGAGGCAATAAAAGTCCACATTTACATATCTGAACCTAAAGAGTTCATAGCTTGATTAGAATGTAACTATTTGAAAAGCTTATTATTCTGATATTTATAGCTAAGTATATATGAAAAAAATTAAATTGCTGATCATATTTTTATTTAGTCCCATAGCAACAATTTAGCAATGATAAGGTGAGTTTTTCAGTTTTGAGTAATACTATAAGACTTTGGAAAACTCTATACAAATCGTTAATTTTTCAGAACATATTGTTCATGCTTAATTGATATGTGTTTATTTAGTAAAAGTGAATAAACATGCTCACATCCTACCTATAAAACTCCAGTGCTTGAGAACCATCCAAAATGTAGACTCAAAATGAGCCATATATGTAAATAAACTGATTTTCCCAACTTTCCAGCTGAGAAAATTCCTGGACATTGAAGACAAGAGAACCATATTTTAGTGGAAAATAGAATTTGGTTGTCAAGGTTATTTATTTGCTTCTGGACACTATGATTTCTTTTATAACAGACACCTGCAAGAAAATTATCACTGTGAAATTCTGCCTGAGGTTTTGAAAGAATTTTAAATGCTTACGCACAGAGAAGTTTTTTTTTTTTTTTTCCCACTAAGAGAAAGTGCAGTGGTAAACTTATTTAAATTCTTGTGCTGATAAGAGGCTATTCTAATCTTGATGAAAAGGTAAATTGCAATCTCAGCCCAAATAAACCACAAATCTCTAAAGAAGAAAATCTAAGGTGCTCTTTAGATTATGTGATAAAATTAGCTTGAGTAGGTTTTCCTTTGTTTGTTTGCCTCATGTCTAACAGAACACAGGATGAAAAAAGTGAAGATACAAATCAGAAAACCTGACAGTCTTTGAAAATAATTGCTACATCCTCAATTGCAAGAATTATGTCTAGTTTACTGAAAGTCTCTAGTCCTCTCATAATGGATGGTGGGTTTGGGTTCGCTCGTGCCTCCGTTGGTAAAGAATCCGCCTGCAATTTGGGAGACCTGGATTCAATCCCTGGGTTGGGAAGATCCCCTGGAGAAGGGAATGGCTACCCGCTCCAGTATCCTGGCCTGGAGACTTGCAAAGAGTTGAAAACAACTGAGCGACTTTCACTTTCACTTGTAAAAGTGTAGGTAGAAATAAGATACAGTATATAGCTAAGCAGACATTTACAAACTGTTTGCTAACTATGTTCAAGTTCTTAAAAAAAACAAACAAAAAAACTATTTATTTACAATATTTATAGTTAAATAAGTTGTCACTTATTTATTCAGTAAACATTAATTGAATCCCTAACTTATGCCAGTATTTAACACAGCCAGGCCTATAGCACTGAATGAGACAGACATCATCTCTTCTCTCACAAAAGGATAAGCAGGATGTGGCAGATAATAAATGTATAAGTAAGCAAATTATCAGAGAGAAGTGAATATTGTGAAAATAAAAAAATGAAGTACTATGGTAATTTCTACAGGTACACTTCCAATGTCTCCATGCTGACCTCTCTCTCATGATTCATCCTCCACATAACCTTCACAATCATCTGCTAAATCATCAATTTTATTGTGTCACATTCCTGCTAAAATTCTTTAATTGCATCCTATGGGACATAGTCTAATATCTATGGTATTTCAGATCCTCAAAACCTGTCTTCCTCACCTGTCCCCCTTCCAGCCTCACATTCCATGCAAAGTGTACCATGTCACATGGTACATCACTTTGATTTATCCATTCATACATCCACCCATTCAAGAAGATAATCACTGGGATGCCTGTACGTGCTGTTGATACAAATAAATATTCATGGCCCCTTCCTTATAAGCTCTAAACTCTGGTATGGAAAACAGATCCCACAAAGAAACTACCAATTGCAAATGTGAAAAGTGTTTCAAAAGAAAAGAACATGATATCATCAGGATTAATATAAAGGGATATGATCCTCAGCAGAAATGACAATCGGGCATCTATTGGCATGTATCTTTATATGTTTTAATTAGGTGTTTTTATGTGTTCAGTAAATTTCTACACTCCTCAAGGGCAGGTTATTTCTGGGTTTCCACTCTATATTGGCTTTCCAGGTGAAGTTAGTGGTAAGGCACCTGCATGCCAATGCAGGAGACAGAATAAACATGGGTTCGATTTCTGGGTCAGGAAAATCCCCTGGAGTGGGGCACGGCAACTCACTCTGGGATTCTTGCCTGGAGAATCCCATGGATAGAGAAGCCTGGAGGGCTACAGCCCACAGGGTTGCAGAGTTGGATGTGATTGAAGGGACTTAGCATAAATGCATACAAAATTACAAATGATACCAGAATTATTTTCAATGGGTCTATATCTCCTCCTAACCTACTTTAGATAGCTGAGATTATTGCAAAAGCAGAGGCAAAAAAAAAAAAAAACCCTCAGTTTTTATTGTTGTCAAGTTTATTTTTCACATCAAACTCTCCTCTCATCCTCACTCCAATTCAGATGACCAATGGAGTTTGTCTTTTTGCTTCCAAGCTTATGAAATTCTGCTGTCAGGCTTTGCATACTTAAAAACAAAAACAAAACAAAAAAAAACAGACGTTTACTTGCTGACACCTCCCCTATGGTAAAGGTCTTAAATGTACAGATAGGAAGATTTTCTTTCTGGCAATAGAAAACTAGAGAATTTTACACTTGTTGCATCCGTTTTTGTGGGTAGTAACATCTCCTTTGTATGTGCTCTATTTATCCCCAGATGTTAGGCAAGATCCACTAAAATTATAAGGAGACAAAGACAAGTCAGAATTAGATATCTCTGACCTGGCCTAGTGTGGAATTTGTTTATATTGTTATATTTCTGGGTATATGTAACATTTTACATTTTCACCTATTCAGGAGGAAACTCCAAACACACATTTAGAGGTCAAATACTCAAGCTCTCACCCATTTCCATTTATTTGTGTTTAATGCTTAAGGCTGAAAATGTTTCAATAAGATCATAAAATCACATCATGTCAGAAAAGCAACTTTCTTAGAATGGCTGGAGGGTAATGTTTTGGATAGATTAAACTAAAACATCATATCAAGAAAGTTGCTGGCCTGCAAAACATAATGTTCTTTTTAACTAGGAAGATAGAGCCCAGAGCTGCAGAACAAGAATGGCAGAGACATTTAATTTTTTCATGTATAAACAATTTAGTTCTCTGAACTCATTATATCATGATGAAATTTGAGAAATAATTTTTCCTACATAAGCCTCTGGAACAAAAAAATCTTGCTATGAGGAAAGTTGTGAAGTCTTAAGGTAAAATATATGATTTCTTTCATTGTCTTTTGTGCCTATCAATAGAAGATTATTATCTTGAAAAGAACCAAATTTTATCCAGAAAAATTAATGTTTCTGTCTCCAACTTAATTTTATCCTTTTTGGAGTATATTAGAGGTATTCTAAAGTATTCTTGACAGGTACAGAACTTCAGTGTATACATATCAAGATCAGTTGCATTTATTTAAATACTATACACTTATGTTTTAAATATACTTTTTAGCTGTCATTTTAAATGCTTTAGCAAAGGAATTTGAATTTCCAAAAACTGGATCCTTATGCATGGCAGTGTTTCTCTGTATATGAGAGAGCAAACTCTTGATTTTGCAGAAAAAAAGGCCCAAAGAAATTATATGAGAGCAACTGTATGTCCTTTTACAGCTAGAAGTTGGCTTTACACATTCCACGACTCATAAATAAACAGAAGAGTTCTGTGAACTATATGCAGATGGCTGGGTCTACACTGGGAGCCTTTTGTGATGACTTTGGTTTGATTCCCTGTTTTGCCATCTCTTAAAATATCTGCAAAAAAATTTTTTGCTCCACTCCTTAGAAATAGGACAAGTAAAATCCTGTAACTTGAGAATTTGCTCTCTGCCTTGTTGGGGCTTTATAAAGCTTGGAGAAATCCATTTTTCCTCCTCATTATTGTTCACATAAAAATATTTGCCTCCATAACTGGCATTAAAAAGGCTTTATGTTTTAAATATTCATTGTTTTATTTGTAAAAGATAACACAATAGCAGAAGTACAATGAGAGAGACAAATCTACAAGGTGGTAGAAGGAAGTAATAAGCCAAAGAGTGGGAAAAAATCCCACAAACCACATAAAGGAAGATATGAGATCAGCCACTTAAGTAAGCAAGTTTAAGGTTACCACACTGGCACTGAGCGAAAGTGTGCCTGCCAAGCCTAAATGAAAAAAGGAGTGAGAAGAATAAAGGCATTTGACAGAGCAAGGCAGGGAGACAAGGTACCAAAGTCAAGTGGAAACACTAAGACAGCAGTTATGGATCTTTTTTTTTTCACCTGATTATGGCACAGAAATTCTAGTAGGCTGGTGAGAATATTGGATATTAAAAAAAGAACTAAAAAAATATGCATACAGTGCATTGTGCATGCTCAGTCACTTCAGTCGTGTCCAACTCTTTGTGACCCTATGGACTGTAGCCCACCAGGTTCCTCTGTCCATGAGACACATGGATTGAACCCATGTCTCCTACATTGCAGGTGGATTCCTTACCCACTGAGCCACCTGGGAAGCTCATGCATTCTAGTATTTATCATTTAAATGTTGCAACTATCTCCATTCTCCAAACACACTTATAATATATACACAAATACACATACACACACACACATAAATTCGTCTCACCATTACTGCTATAGCAAGAATCATTTGCTTAGCTAATCACAAATCTTTCTCAACAGCAAAGCCTAAGGGCTTTGGCAATGCAAAAAGTATTGGCATTTCTCTGATGTATATTCAAAAATCTATATTACAACTCAATTCAGCATGCATGAGTCAGCAATAGATATACTGTATCTTTAAAAAGACATGAAGGCTTCCAGTCAAGCCTTTTAAATCTTTACAAATAACATTTCAAGAGGGTTGAGAATGTGGACTTAGATAGCAGATGGCTTTTAGTACAATACTCCTCCAGGATCCTTTGATTTTATTACTTTTGCTTTTTGATGGTGCTCTTTTCTGGTTTGTTTTGAGGACTTTGTGGCCTAATGGACTGAAATCAGACAGCGAAGCTGAAAACCCTTAAGTCCTAATGACAGAGAGTGACTTATTGGGTAACCTTGAGTAAGTGTTACATTTCCCTTATTGTAGTTTCTATGGCAGAAAATAAAAATTACTCTGACTGCCTCTCCACCCTCCAAGGATGGTCCAAGGAGACTAGAAATTATTAACCTGCATAATATGAAATAATATATTACCTGCTGTTTATTAAGCAAGTGTATGTGCCAAACACTATTTTAGGTACATAGCATATTTTATGGCTTTTAATATATACAATAGCCATATAAACTATGAATAGTTAATTTCATTTTACCGAAGAAGAAATGAGGCCCCAGAAGTGAGAGGACTTGAACTTACATCAACTTAACCAAAATTTCCCTTTTCTTTCCTTTACATGACCTGATCTCTGCTAATGAACAATTATAATTAAAATTAAAATATTTAGTAATTAATCTGTCATATTATACATATAGCAATTATAACACTATATAATTTTGGTGGTGGTGTTGTTCAGTCACTGAGTTGTGTGTGACTCTTTTGCGACCTTATGGACTATAGCCTGCCAGTCTCCTCTGTCCGTTGAATTTCCCAGGCAAGAATACTGGAGTGGGTTGCCATTTCCTTCCCTAGGGAATCTTCCTAACCCAGGGATCGAACCTGCATCTCCTGCAATGGCAGGTGGGTTCTTTACCACTGATCTACCAGGGAAGCCCATACTATAAATACACAGCAGTTATTACACACATACATAGCATGTACATAAAAGATATTAACTGGTTATATATTATTGTGAATTAAATGCCATTCAGCATGAGCATTCCATTGTTACTTGATTTTATTCAATCTATGGCTATCAATGTGGCTCAAACCCAGGTCTTCTGCATTGCAAGCGGACTCTTTACCATCTGAACCACCAGGGAAGCCATCCGTCTATTAATCGAAAATAAACACCCTAAAGAAAGGAAGGATGGAAAAATGGAATGAAAGCGAAAAGGCAGTGATGCTCTGTTCCCACAGTCCATAAATTACCACCAGATTTCTGAATGTGTGAGTGGAGAATTGATTTGCAAGAAGTTTGGTCCCTGCTTTGAGAGGAAAATCCTGAGTGCTACACTTTGTTTATTTGGTGGTCCTTGGTGGAATTATTTTTCCCGTAAATCACTGTTCTGCAACAGAAAATAAGGTCCGCAGTGCTTTACAGTTCCAGGAAGCACAAAGAGAGAAGGAATTTGAATTTTCATTAAAAGAAAAAAGGAAAGAAGGTGGGAAGACAGAAATGCAGGAAGGAAGGAAAGAGAAAAGAGAGAATGTGTGCACTGCTTTACCAAAGCCAGGGACTCATTTATTAAATGAGGGCTTTTTTCCAAATGAACCTGCTGATTGATCACTTCCATGTGGCTAAATGTATTTTCTGTTTTTATTTAAAACTAAAAAGAAAAGGAGACGTTTAAAATATGTTTTTAAAATGGCAAGAAGCTAAGATGATGTAAGGAGTTTGACTGGAATGATTATAGCCATCTCTGAAAGCTAAAGTATCAAAAAAACTGCCTCATTTCCGTATCTATTCCAGGAGTTAATTCAAGAAAAGGAAGGATCAGATCCTTGCCTCTCTTCAAACTCCTAATTCCAGTGCCTGGGGAGAACCACACACCTATGTTTTTTTCAAAAAATATGTTTTTCTTTTTATTCAGCCTGTCATTCATTCAGCAAGGGCCTCAAAGCACATTAGAACATTAATTTATAATACTTATGCATATGTTGTGGAATCCCCGAAGATTTTAAGGACTAACTTGCCAATGGAAAATAGGCCATATGGCGCTCACTGGCGTTCTGAACACAACTGAAGTCCATTATCTCCCCTAGCCCCCAGCCCCAGCATGATGAAGAGGATATTTGGCTAAAATATTTTGGAACCGAAGATGCTCTTGTGGATTGTGGATGCCAAATTGGAACAGAATTGATCTCATATAAGACAGTAATGGTTTCAAACATAATAATGTTATACATATTTCTAATCAATTATTTTTAAAGTATGTACTTTTTCGTTTCATTTATAGAGTCATTAACAATAGAGAATTAATTTATAGAAATTGGAGAAAGTAAGTTTTCAATTGGCAAGTATATTTGATTCTACTTCTAAAAACAGTACCTTTTCAGGGAAGTCATGAAGCTTATCAGACTGTAAAGGAGAAATTGTGTAAAACCTCTTGAGTTTATCAATGTAAAGAACTGATATACTTTGGTAAAATGAACCCTACCCTCCCTTAAAGACTCTACACACTCACATCTTTCTTTTTTAGCCTCAATTTTCCATTTTGCTGTTTATTTCATTCTTTGAGTAACACCGCCCCCTTGCATGTCACAGTATGCCATATTTTTTTAATGACTTATCACTCTCCGAGATAAAATGGTGGGCAATTATCTCTGGAATGTTGCAGAAAAGAATTCCTTAGGCCTCTGGCTAGTTGCAGAAGGGCTTACATTAATCACTCTCTCTGCATGCTTGTCTCCTCTTAGTAGTGTCCAATGTCAAGTCAGACAGTCCAGGCAGGGACCTTGATAGAACGTTAAAAGGGCATTACTACACACTGCAGGTATCCAGCAGGAACAAAGTCTTTTACCCTGAGTAATCTTAATAATTTTTGCTCAGGTCTAATCCAGTGCTTTGGGGCATGTTTGTTCCTGAAATTCCTGTTGACCACTTACCATACAATTGCTAATCTAGCATTAAAAAAAAAAAAAAAAAGTTCTTATATTCCAAGCCACTCTAGCCTTGGTGCGTCTGTCACTTGCTACTTTATTTTTGAAAATTGTGACAGCCAAAAGCTAGCTTCCTGTTGTAAAATGTTTTATTTGTGTTTCAAGGAGGGGCCCGGAATGCCCAACTGCGCTAGCCTGTTTGGCTTAAAGTGAGTCAGCTGTAATGAACTCTGTGACACTCATCTCACTTAGTGAAGTTCAACAGTGAGTGAATGTGACAACCATTCAAAGTCACAATAATGGAAATTATTATACACACAAAATGGGTGTATTCTTCAGGAGATTTTACCTCTAGCATTTGAAACCTGAAAATACTGTAGTAACATCGTTGAAAATGATCTGAACCAGTTAGAGCCAGACATTTTTTCTCCCCATTATCATAACGGCCAAGCTACAGGTTTTATCATATTAATTTATTCCTTGATCTATTGATCATGTTTGCAAAACTATTACTCCTCACAATACACCTTTCAGGAGAGAAATTTAAATTTTCATAAACCACAATAAAAGTTGCTATGAAAAACTTCACCAACATATACAGTCTCCCAGGCAGCTTTGGTTCGTCCTTATAAAATAACAGGGGTATTCAAATAATACCACCTTCCCCTACACTTCCTACTTCTCCCACACTGCTTGATTTTAACTGTTTTTTTTCTTAGATACACACACACAAAATATATATACATATAAATCCAGATGGTTAGTTATATAGTTTTCTATTTCGTATGCTCATTTCCTTCTGAGAATCTTCAAAGCCATTCCACAGCACTTGTGCATCTGGCCCTGTGTACACGCATTTTATCCCTATTATCACTAGTAAACCATGCTTTCCATGAAAGTACAGATTATATCTTATTTATCTCCTTTATCTCTATATTATGTGCTGCTGCTAAGTCACTTCAGTCGTGTCCGACTCTGTGTGACCCTACAAACGGCAGCCAACCAGGCTCCTCTGTCACTGGGACTCTCCAGGCAAGAATACTGGAGTAGGTTGCCATTTCCTTCTCCACTATATTATGTGCAATACCCTGTAAATTATAAAGGCCCAATAACATGATTAAATGAATAAAACAAGTTAGTTTCATGTTTTGGCTTCTCTATTAACTGAGTCAACCAAATATGAATTATAAATATAGGATTGTGAATTAAGGATTAGAGTAAATTAGCACTGCTAACATCTTCAGTCTTTTTGTTTTGGTCCAATAACCTTTTAAGTCAACTGAACACAGATAATGTAAGGTAGTAAAACAGAGATTAAAGTAATATAGCTATACTTAATATGAAATAAGGCTTTTTTTTATACTTTGTGATTTATGGCCTATGTCTTGTTTGAAACTACTTAGTGCAAGAAAAACACCTAGTTTAATACCTCCCTCCTCCTCCTCCCTTTAAAAAAAAACATTAAGATGTATTCACATTCATGGATCCATTTAGTACTTACATCACATCATGAAGTAGGTAGAAAAGATAATATTAGTGCCAATTCTCAGAGGGTGAAGTGGAAATACTGAATGTATTTGGGCTGTGAGCTGCCCAAAGTTACACATGATATCTGTTGGTAAAATAAACATTAAAATGTCCAAATGCTGGCTTCAAGGTCTTACTATGCATCGTTTCCAGTCCTTGCCATAGATTTTTTCTGATGAGACTCTCAAATAATTGGATCTCTCAGCCCGTGGGACTCTGGGCTCCCTGAGGATGAGTTTTTATTGTTAATTAATATAATTATTACTAAAATTTCCCTCATACAGCCTAGCATTAGCACATAGCAAACCCAAGAAAATGCATATTAAATTAATCTGAAGCCTAACAACTGACAAGCCCTCTCAACTGCTCTTCCCATCCTAATAGTTTATTATTATATACGGCTTTTCTATTCTCATTCTACATGAAATTATACTTTTAGAGTAATTTTATTAATGGAAATATATAAAACCACTTTTTCTAAAATTTAAGGTTTTTAAGGATAAATTAGGATGAAGGTATAAGATTGCGTTGTGTAGTTTTATCAGATCTCTCCAGAATATTTTGCTAATATGAACCTAACTAGTTATTAACTAAACAGTACTTTGGCCACCTCATGCGAAGAGTTGACTCATTGGAAAAGACTCTAATGCTGGGAGGGATTGGGGGCAAGAGGAGAAAGGGACGACAGAGGATGAGATGGCTGGATGGCATCACCGACTCGATGGATGTAAGTTTGAGTGAGCTCCGGGAGTTGGTGATGGACAGAGAGGCCTGGCGTGCTGCGATTCATGGGGTTGCAAAGAGTCGGACATGACTGAGCGACTGAACTGAACTGAATATCAATCTAACTAATAAATACTAAATAATGGACTTTTGAACAAGGTAATCTCCCTAGGCTTAAGCTGAAGCTCCAATACTTTGGCCACCTGATGTGAAGAACTGACTCACTGGAAAAGACCCTGATGCTGAGAAGAACTGAAGGCAAAAGAAGAGGGCAGCAGAGGATGAGATGATTACATAGCACCACCAACTCAATGGATATGAATCTAAGCAAACTCCGGGAGAGAGTGAAGGACAGGGAAGCCTGGTGTGCTGCAGTCCATAGGGTCACAAAGAGTTGGACACGACTGAGCAACTGAACTGAATATCCTTAGGCATGTGACTTAGTGAAAGGAAAAAAGCCAATTCTGGTCTGTTTGACCAAATGTCTTAGAAAAGATTCAGAATTTTTTTTTTTTTTTTTACTTTCATCTCTCTTAGTTGAAAAATGAAGTGAATATTTATACCTAAGACCATCAAATATGATTTAGTTCACCAAGAACTTAGAAAAGTTAACCATGTATCAGAGAGTGGAGCATAGTTGGGAAGAAGACATTATCTCTGCCTTCCAAGAAGCTGGAGGCAGGTACGGCTCAGGGCTCATTCCCCTCAGGGTCAAGTCCTGGCTCTCCTCCAGGCCATCAGGGTGATCTTGGCAAGTTAACCCTTCTCTATCTTAGTTTCTCTTCTACAGAATTCTGGTAATAATATTATTTAGTGTATAACTTTGGTGTGATGAGTACAATCAACTACAGGTTTACAGGGCCTACGATCAAATGTAGGCCCCACTCATTTTAAAATACTCAAAAACTTCAAGAGACTGACCACACAGCATTAAACCAGGTGTGGGGGTGAGGATGCAGGAGGAGCTTCTTAGAGTGGGGACTGTGTAAGTAGATCGACTGATGCTCAAGAAAACAATCCTGGTGATAAATAAATGATTAATATATATAAAGCAATTTGAAGAGTGCTTGGCACATAGTAAGTGGTGTCATGTACTAACAATGTTAGTTTATTATTGTTATTATTATTATTATTATAGCACGAGCTGGAATCAAGATTGCCAGGAGAAATATCAATAACCTCAGATATGCAGATGACACCTCCCTTATGGCAGAAAGCAAAGAAGAACTAAAGAGCGTTTTGATGAAAATGAAAGAGGAGAGTGAAAAAGCTGGCTTAAAATTCAACATTCAAGAAATGAAGATCATGGCATCCGGTCCCATCACCTCATGGTAAATAGACGGGGAAACAATGGAAACCATGACAGACTTTATTTTCTTGGGCTCTAGAATCATTGCAGATGGTGACTGCAGCCATGAAATTAAGACACTTATTCCTTGAAACAAAAGCTATGACCAGCCTAGATAGCATATTAAAAAGCAGAGACATTATTTTGCCAACAAAAGCCCATCTAATCAAAGCTATGGTTTTTCCAGTAGTCATGTATGCATGTGAGAGTTGGACTATAAAGGATGCTGAGCACTGAAGAATCGATGCTTTTGACCTGTGGTGTTGGAGAAGACTCTTGAGAGTCCCTTGGACTGCAAGGAGATCCAACCAGTCCATCCTGAAGGAAATCAGTCCTGAATATTCACTGGAAAGGAGTGATGCTGAAGCTGAAACTCCAATACTTTGGCCACCTGATGTGAAGAACTGACTCATTGGAAAAGACCCTGATGCTGGGAAAGATTGAAGGAGGGAGGAGAAGGGGACAACAGAGGATGAGATGGTTGGACGGCATCACTGACTCAATAGACATGAGTTTGAGCAAGCTCCGGGAGTTGGTGATGGACAGGGAAGGCTGGCTTGCTGCAGTCCATGAGGTTGCAAAGAGTTGGACATGACTGAGCAACTGAACTGAACTGATTATTATAGAATTTACAATTTCACTTAACGTGGAAGAAATATAAAGGAAAATGGCAGTTTTTTTAGATGCTGTCTAGATCTCAATTTTGAATGAAGTCTCAAGTTTGTAACAATGCTCTTTTCATCTGCCCTGGATTTGGGGTCCCATTACCTAAATGCAGGCTTCCCTGGTGGCTCAGTGGGGAGAATCTGTCTGCAATGCAGGTAGATTGCAAGAGATACAGGTTTGGTCCCTGGGTTGGGAAGATCCCCTGGAGGAGGTCATGACAACCCTCTTCCATATTCTTGCCTGGAGAATTCCATGGACAGAGAAGCCTGGTGGGCTACAGTCTTTGGGGTTGCAAAGAATCAGACATGACTTCGTAATTAAACAACAACAACAACATCAAAATGCACCACCTCTTCTTCATTTCACAGAGATCATATTCTTCCACCTTCCCTTCACAGAAAATATGCAAAATGTGAGTTCTATCCTTTACATATATATATATATATATATATATAGCATTCATATGGTGCTTTCCATTTGTTTACCTCTATAGTTTTTGTCTCAATATGGTACACAGTATATGAAACAGGAAAGTTCTTTAACAAAAGATTTAAGTCCTGGTCTTCTCTTCAATGTGCAAATGGGACAAGACTTTTAGTTTACTGATTATTTCTTTTTACATTTTCTCTCTAATATCCAATTCTTAACTGAAAAAAATATACACTTCTTTGGTACCAAAACAAAGGCTCCCCTCAAAGATGTTCCCATCCTAATCCCTGGAATCCATGAATGTGTCATGTCACTTGGCAATGGTAGGGGGTGACACTAAGGTTGGAGATAGAATTATGTTTGTCAATCAGCTGATGATAAGATAGACTATCCTAGATGAATCAAGTAGGTCTATGTAACCACATTTACAAATTCCTCTACTGGTCACTGCTGACTTTGAACATGGAAGATGGCACTATGAGCCAAGAAATCTAGCCAGGCTGTTACTGCTGGGAAAGGCAAAAGCAGATCTTCCCCGAGAGCCCTCAGAACAGTGTGTTACCCTGTTGGTACCTTGATTTAGCCCACTGAGACTCATTGCAGACTTCTGAGCTCCAGAATTGTAAGATAACAAATTTGTGATGATTTAAGACATTCAATGTGGGTAATTGTTATAGCAGCAATAGGAGAGTAAACATTTATATATAGATGTGTGGTGTGTGTGCACACACACATTCAAACACACTCACTCCAGATATACTTCTGAACATTTGAACATTGCTGTTCTTAATGTCGAGTAAATAACCCTCACAAGGGCAGGCTATTCTTGTTTGAAGTCACTCCACAATGGAGCTCCCACCTTTGGCTAAAAAGATATTTCAGTAGAAATGCAAAGAGCCTGCCCTCTTTGACTTAGACTGAAAATTTCAACCCTTCACAGTGTTTCATTGCACTGAATCTTCTCCTCTATTACTGTGTTGATTACATTAGCTGATAGTTAATATACTTATCTGTCTTATTCACTAGACAGGGACAGCCTGCAGGACAGGGACTGTGTCTTTATTCATATCTCCATATACATGACATGGCAGATCCATCAATATTTCTTGATTTTTCTTGATTTAAATTAATGAATGAGAAAATTCTTTAAGCATGCACATGTGCACACACACAAACACACACACACACTGGGGTAAATGTGTACTTCTATTTTATTCACTCTAGCAACAATGTTATGAGATAAGGACTATATTATTTAGTGATATTAGTTGGGAATGGATGGTAAGGTCTGATTCAGAAATCCAGGCTTGTGACTATGAATCCTTAGAGCTTTCTAATCCTAGTTTAAACGATGACCAATGAAAGAGCAACAAGTTTCATTGCTATCAGTTACTGTAATACCACATTAACCAAGAATTACTAACAAGTAATTTCAGGGTTCACAGAATATATCCAGTAGCATAAAAGATAGTTAAAAAACTCTTCAAGAGCGTAAAAGACACCATTCCTGTGCATGTGATGGATAGGTGAGATAAAATTCTTCAATAGTGGAGTCACAGAATCTATTTTTACATTATCATAGGTTGTATCTTTTCTAGCTGAAACCCCAGATTTATTCACTCACAGCAAGAAAAAGCTCACTATTCTGTTTCGGCTTGTGATGTGGAGTTCATGTCTAGATGTGAATAAATCTGTAGTTTTTTCAAAAGAAATTTAACAAGTCCCATTTAGTCATGTGTGAGTTACTGTGCTATTTTAAATTGCCACTTTTAGGGGTTTACTAAAATGATAAATAACTGAAGGACAGATTCATATGTGGCTAGATCTCAATGAAGGGGCATGCACTAAAAAATATAGATTCATGAAAATTATAAGACATCTGAAATATGAACCATCTATAATAATTTTAATTTTAGGAACAGAATTTATTAGCAGAAAGAACACTTGCCTAGCAGAGCATAACAAGGAAGTTCTACTGATGATTGTATCCACAGAAATAATAACCCTATGAGAAGGTAGTTGTGTCCATTTTACAGATGTAACTTTGTTTCCATAGCTAAGAAGAAAAACAAGCCTTCCACAACTGTGTTGAACTATAGCTAAGTTCACCTCCAATGTATCTCTTCTTGGTTTGGAACCAGTAGCTGATGGGGGAGGGGAGAGCATGCAAAATGAGTAGGGATTCCTTCTTCCTTTTATATTTGTTTTTAGTTCTGTTTCTGTTTTAGTCAACCAATTAAGAAAAGTTTCATCAAATATTTAAATAATAGAAGAAAAAACGTTTTTATTTAATCTGTTAGCATACTCATATCCATGACCTCATCATTGGTACTAGCAAATTGTGCCAAGAACTTTACAAATGTTACCTCATTCAGGTTAAAACTTGTATTAATCTATGGACAGTTCTTATACTCATTTTACAAATGAGATTTCTGTTCCATTCCTACTCAAAGCCAGTATCAAGGTGTGAGCCCAGTTCCATAGTTAATCAAATCCATACTTTTTGTCTTTTCTAGAGTAATTATCAAGACGGTAGCAAACAACAGAAATATCTCATATGAATAAAATTCAGTTATGATTGTCTTTGTCTTTTTAACTGCCCAGGCATAAATGAATGAAGATTATGAGGGATACAATCTGGTCAGTTGGAGAGGAAACTGAAACATCACAAATAACAGGACGAATTCAGGAGAGAGCGAGCTCAAGTGCACAGGAGAATGTAGAAAAGTTTAAACACTAACATAAAGCCACTGGTGGGAAATGTCTAAATAGTGAGATGCCTGAGTATACATACTCTTAGAAAAATATTTTGATAAAGTACTCTCACTCTACTAAAAGAGATTAAACTTTTGATATATCTAACAGAGATCAGTCGAACAGGTTAGTAAAGAGAAAAAAAAAGAGTGAAATATGTTGAGGTAGATGGTAAGGAGTCTGCTTGCAATGTGGGAGACCCAGGTTCAATCCCTGGGTGGAGAAGATCCCCTGGAGAAGGAAATGGCAACCCACTTCAGTATTCTTGCCTGGAAAATCCCACGGACAGAGGAGGCTGGCAGGCTACAGTCCACAGAGTAACAAAGACTCCAACACGACTGAGCGACTTCACAGAAGAAAGTAGTGAAAATGTGTAGTCCTTATGGGGGAAAAAGGAGAGGTAATATTTTAACTATAACTATCAATGTTAGGATACATAAAACTTTTAGAAAAATAATGTCAAAGGTAATTTGAGAAATGCAAGAAATCTATTATGGTGATACCGAGAACAGCACAGATAATTTTTATTCTGGAATGGCTAGAAAGCTAACTAAAAGCAGAGAAGTAACCTCAATGACCTCTAAAATCCCCCAGATTTAGATGCAAGATTTCTATTGTTATTATTAGTGTTAGCACTACAGAGCAGGAAAGAGTAAAGATAAATGAAGAAAAACAAGTCCTATCTAAACTGGGGAAGTGAGGGCCAGACACGGAAGGAAAGCAAAAGAAGCGTGAAGGATGATTTAAAAAGGTTAGACTAAAATAAAGAAAACATGTTATTTTATTTTTATCTTTTTTTAGTCAAAAATAATGAAATAGAAAATGCGCAAAATGTGGTACCTTAAATCCATCAACAGCAGGATGTACAAAATTATAATGTTTTATTACATCACTCTATGTAGCACTTTTGATTGCTAATTACACTGTCAGATGTATGTGATGTGAATAATTTATTTTTTGTTTCTTTTTAACCTAACTTTGGTTCTTGCATACATTGAAAAGATTCAAATCTATAACATACATAATGTGGAAGTGCAGTTTTAAGCAATTATGATACAAGTATACATTTTTGAAAGCATTCATATTTAATTTAAATAGTAAGCCTTTAAGTATCTTAGTTGAACTGAATTGGACATGTGGCACATTTTAAAATGTCTCCAGATTAAAGTCTATTAAAGAAAAGATTGCTATAAAATAGAAACTGATAAAGAGAAAAATGAAAGCAAGCAGAATAAATAAGCTTAAAAAATTAGCACTCCACAAAACCAGGGCTGATTCTGATTGGCTAGAAGTGAAACCATGATTTACTGGTCTATTTGCCCTACCATTCAATAAATAACTTGGTGTCAATGGAGCAACTGTTGTATCATAAAGAATGCAGGCCATAAAGTGGTCCACATGACAATATATCATCAGTGTGTTTCCATTCCCCTTCTATTTTAGAGCAAACTGTGTGCAATAAGATGATAAAGCTTCCTACATTTTAGTAGCCATATTTCTAAAAATTATGCACCATGCAAATTATTTGGTTCTCCCCACTGGACCAGTTTATTGAAAGCCAGAATAGGTTGCATTGCAAAATTCTTATGTATTTAAAACAGTAACATGTGATAAGGTTTCTATCTAGACACCTGGTGGGAGAAGAATTTCCTTTTATTGCTGTTAAGAGAGTTCTGAGCATATTTTTTAACAGTTGGCATTTGCAGAAGTACTTTATGGACATCAATTAGTTACTGCTGACAATTGCTTCAAGAAATAGAACTGTAGCTGTGGACTTGGGCTGTTGCTTCTAAATACTGATATATTGATATCCTATCCACCAACCATTTTGCTTCTGAAGCACAAAATCTGATTTATTAATAGAGATTTTACTTTCCAGGTTTGATTATAATTTGGGAAATTTCTAAAACTGCCCCTCAACTTCGTCTCTGTTAATCCATATCATTTGCTTTCTCAATTTATTATTGTACACATATGGATTTTACTGTTAGGTAACTAGAAAAATAAAGGGACAATTATCTATCTTTCTGTATTTGTATGTATGTAATTTATATATAACATTTATGTGTGTGGAATGAAGTGCTGGATAATATAACTAGAACCATTCATTCTTCCTGCTTATCATGTGATTCCTGTGTAGAGCCCCCTCTCTGTTTTATCACACACAAACCCCCATATCAGTTCCTCAATATCTCCTTCCCCTCTGGGACCAAACACAGAACACAATGGCATCTGGATGGACCGCTCCAGCTCAAAAAGATTAAAGTAACAAAGTGCAGACACATGGGAAGCTGCACATGAGCTAGAATCCAGATTAAACTCAAGCATCTACCTTCATGTCCAGGTTAATTTACTTAAAGAAAAACACGTCACAGCAGCAACATTCAGAAAGTGCTCTCCAGGGCTTAGAGACCATCAGAAGCACTTATAAAACAGTCAAATGACTATTATGAATGAGTAAGAAATGTACTGATTAAATATTAGTAATGTCTACGGTTAAAAAACAGCAACAACAACTCACGGTCAAGGAAAAGGTACACTGCTCACAGAGTCCACAGACGGGGACTGTGGAAACCAGAACACATCTGGGCAGCCACAGTGTTACACACATACCATAATGAACGTGCATATTGAGTAGATAAAAGCAAGCCACTACTTTATTTTTTTTTAACACTAAAGACCACTCAGTTTTATTAATTAACATATATTAATAGCACATACAGTTGACATAAAACCTTTTACAATTCACTGTGGGATCCTTGATCAAAATAACTGATTATAAGCACAGAGAAAGATATTCATGCCTTTGATATAATGATCTGAGAAAAGTATTTCTATGGTGTACAGAATGGAAGCTAATTGTTTCATAAACAGGAACCTATGTTAATCATATGACCTTTCCAGGAAAGGTGTCCAATACTTTTCTAGGATATTAGAGAAGATGGCATTATTTCAGCCATGTCAACTAATATTCTGTTGATATTATAAAGATATTACAAAGATATATCAAGATTTCAGTGAACTGTTATTATTGATATATTTCTGTTAATATTATCAAGATACATCAAGGTTTCAGTGAACTGTTGATATTATCAAGATACATCAAGATTTCAGTCAACTATTGATATTATAGATACATCAAGATTTCAGTGATATTATAAAGATATACCAAGATTTCAGTGAACTGTCATTGTTTCATCCTTAAAATAAAAAAAAATAAAAATAAAAAGCAGAGACATTAAAAAAACAAAAACAAACAAGTGACATAACTAGTGAAAACTTAGAACAAACCTGCCTTACTTTAATACACAGAATCATTCCCTGATCACTAACATCATGGTGACCTCCAGGGATGTTTGACTTCAATGACAGAATGCCTCCATTTAGATGTTCACTGTACATTTTACATTAGTGTGTCCTTAATCTTCTAATGAAGAACAAATATAAATTATGCCCACCCAATATACAAGGGCTTCTCTTATCTTTGGGGCATCAACCATCAAAAACATAATTTCATATACAATAATTCTCCTTTAGAGTGAATTCAGAGAAGAGCTACTGATGAAATGCTTTCTAGTACACATTCTCTGATACTTATTTAGATTTGATTATTGAATAAATACTTTCCTACATCTGTTTTTACATCATTCACATATCTTTCTTGTATAAACACAGGCTCATGTTTTCTAAAGTGTGTATTTAGGACAAATCTCTTTCATGACTTATTATATTACTAGGGTTTCTCTCCAATATGTGTTCTCTGATGTTGAGTGAGGTGAGAGTGATTAAAGCCTTTGCCACTTTCCTTATATTTAGGCTTTTAAGTTTCTGTGAAGGATGAATTCTCTGATGCTGACCAAGACTTGAGCTTTGGGTAAAGGCTTTGCCATGTTTCTTTAAAGCCACTACTTTAAAGGACAATCACTGTAACCAGAGAACCATGTCTTAGACTGTGGTCACCAGCCTTGTGCTTTTTGTTTTATTTTTCCTCACAAGAGGCAATTCCAAAACAAAAAAGATGTTTATTTATGAACCACACTTTTTTCATTACATTTTATCATATCACTGTAATAAAACTGTGATAAATATATGTATTCTCACTCTGCAGACTGCCTACTCAACTAAAGAGAAAAATATTAATGAAATAATTGGCGCTACTTTTAAGCCACTAAAATGTGAATAATTGGGCATATCTCATAAGTTGACAATGGAAATTAAGAAGTTCATAGAGCTACCTTACACTGGAGAATGTCTCTTTATTGATCACCAGAACCAAATTTAGGATTGTGACTTCAGCAAGTATGTATTATGTATTTGCTCTTACCTCTAAAGATTATGCAAATATTTTCCTACTTCCAATATATTTCCCTGCTTCTTTGCTCCAGATGATATTTATCACGCTACATTTACTGCGTACATATTTACTATGTGCCAGTCATTGCTCTAAATATTTTGTATGTACCAAATCTTTTTATTCTCTCAATACCAGCAATAATAGTACCTCGTGCTGCGATTCATGGGGTCGCAAAAAGTTGGACACAACTGAGCGACTAAACTGAACTGAACTGAATTCTGTCCAGAATTCAATCATATACTACTTCCAAAATGTTTAGGTCCTTGCCCAGCACATAGAAAGTGCTACATTAGTGTTTTACTAAATAGTCCCATGAAATAGGTTGTATTTGTTATTCTCATTTTACATATGATGCAATAGAAGCAGAGGCTGATTAAGGAGCTCCCAGGGATCAAGAGCTAATAAGTGATGGACTTTAAATACCAGCAGTTTAACATCAAAGCCTGCATTCTTTATTCCCTTGTATTTATTTATTTATGCTTTTCAAAAATTTTTTATTTTGTATTAGGGTATAGCTGACTAATAACATTGTGACAGTTTCAGGTGAACAGTCAAGAGGCTCAGCCAAGTTCATGTGGCCATTCTCCTTCAAACTTCCCACCTATCCCAAAGCTTGCATTCTTAACAATGGGGCTCTGCCACTTCACAAAAAATGTGCATAGACTGTTCCTTCAACAACTTGATCCTTAACACTCCTCCAAGAACTTCCCAGAATTTATATCTCTACACACACCAGACTGCAGGCTTCTTGAAAATACACACTACATGCTGTCTCACAGTCTTCTCTTGCAGGCCACTTCTGCACTGATGTGCACACAGCAAATGTGCAGAAGCTGCATGGATGCCTGTATAGATTAATGGCCTAGTGAGGATAATGTAAGTGATAACGTTTTAACTTTAAAAATTTAACAGATATGCATTGAATATTTTATGCTTCAAGACACAAATACCCATCTAGTTTAATTATCCTTTCATTTTTTATTTCTGAGTAGATGACACCCAGATACACATGCAATGACCTCTCTTTCTGTACTTACCATTCCCAAAACTACTCTTTAAAAAATGCCCTGACTGTCCTGGAGACATAATTTTTTACTTCTTGAAAAAAATGAGAAATTTAGTCTTTACAGATTTGGGTTTGTACCCCAGTTCCACAACTGTGGGTAGTACTATCTATGAGATCTAGAAAAAGTTAGTTAACCTCGACGTGCCTCAGTTGCCTTAGCTTTCAAATGGGACTACATAAAAAAAATAATAGTGGGCACAAAGTAAGCACAGTATAGCGAGTGTAAAAATTGTTTTTCAGACTTTCTCCAAGGAAGTGAGGTAAAAATAAGACCAATAAGCATATAAATGAAGTTTAGCCCTGACTCTATTTGGGTTCCATACATGGATATTCTTTGGCATTTTTACCTTTCTAATCCTGAAGTAGAAGTGTATTTACATAATTTGTATACAAATTGACAATCAGAAGTAGGGCACTTAATAGTAAAATCTAGAGTAGCACTGGGAAGTTAAGTTGAAAATTAAAGTTTCCTGAAAATAATCAATAGCCAAATAATAGTGTCTTTAAGAATTCTCAGATGATAGCCTCTTCTAAGCATCATGGTCTGCAACATTTGGTGATTTAGAAATCTCCAGATGTTCTTAGGTGAGGTGTATCCTTTTCTGGGTACAGGTCCAAAAAACAAAACTTCCTGGTTCATATTTCTTAGTGTGACACTATAAGTCAACATTCGCTAAAGTAGAGCATGTTGGGAAAAAGCCCCAGAATGGCTTTTAATATACCAGATACCCTAGAGGCTCAATTGCACTAATGATGGATTATTGACAAACTGTATTTCTGTTATTCGTTTTTCAAAAGCATATGTTTGTTTTTACAAGGGTCTGTCCTAAGTTTGTCTCAATGTTAAGTGCATTTGTTTTATTTACGTATATTATCCTTGTCCCAGAGAAACCTAACCGCAATAAGTCACAATACACTGACTCTTTCAGTCGCTCTTGCCTTCCACAAAATCCGCAATGAATATTGATGATTCTAAACTCAGTACAGGTCCTTGAAATAAACAAAGAAATACATTATAGTGCTTCCCTGGCTTTAATGAGGTTATCAAATGGAGAAGAGCTTAAAATTCGCCATTAGGTTTTAAAGAATGGTCAGCTAAGAGAAAAGCCTTCTTTGAGGCATGAATAATAAGAAAGACACTAATACTTGAAGGAAAAGAAGGAAAGAAGGGAGAAGGGAGGGAGAGAGGGTATAAAGAAGAAAGGATGGAAGAGGAAAGGAAAAAAACCCACAAAACTTTTCTAGCCAGATACAAACCAAAAGCCAAATTTGCAAGAAAATTCTACATCTATCCAAGTCATGTTCCTGACTCTTTTAAGGTACTGGCAGCCACTCACTCCATCTTTTTAAACATTAATCTAAAAAGCCAGTCAATGCTTGGCCTAGTCTGACCTTCCATTTTAGAATTTTTAAAAAGGAAAAAATAGCCATAGAAAAGCATATTAATATCTTCTGATATATTCAAAACGATCTAAAGGATTAAGCACCTAAACCACGGCAGCTCTTTCTCAAAACTCCCTGATGAAATTTAGACTTTCCTTGTCTTGGCCGCATGCGTTCTTCGTGCCTTTACAGAGAAGCAGCTACTAAGGACCACTATAATGGCAAAGCAGCAGTTAAGCAAGAAGCACCAATAGCAATACAGAGCTGACATGTTTTCTTTCCCTTGGCTTGCTAACAATCCTCAGGAAATGAAGCATGTGGTCTTCATGAAGTAGTTCCTTAAATTTTAATGTGACATTGATCTATCTCAGGATTCCTAAAGGTTCATGGGCAGTACACTAAGGAAAGACAGCTAACAACTGAAAAGCAAATGAAAGTTTAGTTACATAAACACATTCTGTAAAGTGCAAATTAGAAATGATACTACGTTACACCCAAACATAATACCAGCGACAATCTTTTGGTTCCTGTTTCCACCAGATTCTCAAGGTCGACACTGAAAAATACTAACATGACATTCTTTGTCCATAAACCAAGACATGGATCAACAAGGCTGAAGCTGTAGAGGGGGAAAGTAATATTTGGTGTCACCAGTAACACTGATGACATTACCTAGTGTTCTATGCGGTCCCTCATTTATTGGCATCGCCATCTGCTCCATTGTATAAGACAGGAACCACGAAATAATCTTTATGCCTCGTCTTCATGAACACAGCCTATCCACACCGAGTCAGCAAGCTGTATCCATTCAGCTTTACATATGCCTTGTGTGCCTATCCCTGTCCTTCCTTTACCACTGTCACTTGATTTGCTCGGTTATTAATCATCTGTCTCCTAGACTCTTCTTTAGTCACTCTGCCACAGACTCTTGTCTTCCCAATCTATCTGCTCCCAGAATTGTTTTCCTATAATACAAATATCAAATAATTACCCTTTATAAACTACTGATGACTTCCTATTTCCTAAAGGATAAATTTGGAACACCTTTTCATGGTATTCAGCTAGCTCCAGGGTACCTGTCACATCCTGGTTATCTTTCCCTGTGTAGTAATATTCAGTTCTCTGCTTCTGCTTCCTCAACCACAGCAGAATATTCACAGTTGAAAAACATTTCCATGCTCTTAAACTCTGCTTGTGTTGTTTCCTCCTTCTCTGCCTAATACAATTTTACTCGTAGTCATGGTCAAATACCCACTCTTCTCTGAAGCAGACCCTTCATGCAAGGCAAGGCAGTATCTCACTTCTCTGTCCTTCAGTAATTTCTGGCATATATCTCTATTAACTGGCTGTGACAGATTGTGGGAGCTTCATCTTTGAATTGCAAAGTCAAGGTATACCATCCATATGTTGAAGGTGTTCAATATTAGTTTATTCATTTTTTAAGGAAAAAATGTCTTTAAATTGTCTTTACTGTCCTCTCAGAAAAATATCACAATCACAAATCTGAAGTTTGCCAAATCAGATTTCAGAGCATGGAGTGTCATCTTTTCTGCTGTTTAGGATGGGGATACAGTACATAAGGGTCATACCTGATGGTCAATGACTTAAAGAGAAGATAATGAAAACTTCTAAAGCTATCATGAAGAACAGCTAAATGACAAATATTTTCAGATGGTGGAGGAGGAAGCATGTATAAAAAGGAAGAAATAAAGGAGAAATCTTATTTTAATTACACACTATCAGACAGATAGCCATCAGGAGAGGTGCTGCCTTTGCTATGACTGATAGTTCTCTAAATCCTCCTGACTTACTAGCCTCTTTTGAGATTCTGGATTCCTTACTTCAAATTTGCTGAAGAATAAAAGGAAACTGCTTTTGCTGAGCAGAATGAGAAAAATGCACTTTTAGAATGAGATGTAAATTGTAACCCTAAAATTAGAGAAACTGGAAATTCTCATTTTGGGTTGGGTGTTTTTCATTTTGCAGAAGCAGCACTCCCAGACCTGCTCTGAGTTAACCTGTCCCATTCTGAGATCATTTAAGGATGGTAGATTTTCAACTACTCTAAACACCAAGATGCTAGCTCCTGATGTTATCAGTCTAATAAGAACCAGGAGTTTCCATAATACGATTTCAAGGAGCCTCTATCACATTCTGTTCTCTGGAAGGCATTTCGTCAAATGGTTCTTGTTATCAAAGCCCCGTACACCCAGGAAGCATCCTATTTTAAATTTGCAGGGACTTCATTGTAATCTCAGCAGTATCTGGTTGTCAGCAAGAAGGTGGCATAACGGACTATAATCATTCTGCACAGAATAAGGACAGGTCTAGCATAAAATGTTTAATTCTAGGTGATGGCTCCTGCAGAGTCAGTAAAGGGCACATACTAATAAGGAACTGCAAAAAAGTGCCGGTGACGACATGCTCGCTTCAAAAAGCAAGCTCAGCACATCTGTGGCAGCTAATAGAACCATTACAGCTGCATGTCAGACTATGAAATATACCAAAGGACAGGAGCACTGGAGTGGAAGGGATAAGAAGAGAGCAACAACAACACAAAGAGATAAATCAGAATATCCGATCATGCCTCCATATTTTTATCAGCTGAGAGTTAGGTGAACCATGTTATCAAATCTAGGAAATAAAAGTGTGCCAAAAAGCTTGCCTTGGACAATCTCCATGTTTTAATTTATGATAATATCACACACTGTAACCAAACTCATCACTATATTAATATCAGCCCAAAACTCATTTTATCTTTAGTAATGCCTGTATTGTCATCTGCTACAACATCCAAGCTCTAAGGCTTCTATCTTTGCTATTTAATGCTCACTGTTCTCTTTTCTTCTTACTCAAATATAAAATGCGAAACTCTGCAAATGAAGGGAAAGATAATGCATGGAAAGAATCCTGTTGCTTTTTAAAGGGATGAATTCTTCACATGATTTCTTTTTTTTTTTTTTTGAAATTTAAAAAAAGATGACTTTTCTTTTCTTTTTTTTCTTATCTTACTATGTTGGTGTGTTAAGGCTTCTGTTGCCTCCGCAAGATTGAAGGTCAAATGGATTCTCTTGAAAACTGGGAGCTAGACCAGGAATCCTGTCTAGACCAGGGTCCTAAACCTGATGCAGCTTGTTCTGGTCAAGCTGGTCCTTTGCTCACCAATATTCCCCATAGTTGCATTCTGTAATGAAGGTCATTCCTTATACAATGAACACAAGAAGTACTGATGCTTAAAAGCCACATACTTGAAACATCTAACAAAAAATATAAATTTTTAATATAAAGAGGTAGAATCACAATATAAGTAAACCAAAATGGATGCATAAAGATGCACACAATATCCCCATAGGAATGCAAAGTAGCTATTTAAGGCTTACAGCACCATTTATCAGCCAGGAAAATAACACAAACAAAAGATGAAAACAGAACACCTAACCATTTACACAGCCCACTCTTAGTCTGGGCCACGTCGTGGCTGTTTAATGCAACGTGACAATGAGAGAACATTTTTGGATGTGGCATGTGACATTCCAAACCTAGCTTGCACTGGCCTGCACTGTGAAACATTTACAGCATCCAGCCCTCCATTAGGTATGGCTTCAAGTTTATTCATTATTTTGAGTAAAAATGAAATGAAATAATAGAAGATTCTTGAAAATAAATTAAAAATAGGTGCACTTTGAAACTATTTTTTTAGGTTGGAGGTGGGCAGGGGTGCTTCCATGACCTCACTACCAAGGAGTTTAATTAATCAGGGCTGGGAGATGGAAGGAATGTTAGGGTTTCCCGCCTGTCCTTTAAGAACTTTATCTATGTTATCCAGTATCTGAGATACTGATCCTTTGCTCTCACTGGTTACTGTGCTGCTCTGTGATGGGGCTTAACTCAATTTATCTACCTCTTAATTTAACCGTTAATAAAAACTGAGCATCAGGGAACATAGCTCAGAAGGTTCTGAATAGTGCCTCTGGGATACACATTTTATCCTTCCCACTGTTTCTATTCTGGTTACATCAGTATGCAGAAGCCATTTCAGCTGAATATTCCTAGACACAATACAATTGTATGCAGAAGGATGGGTCTGGGTTTAAATTAAAGTTTCAAATGCTGGCAATTCCTACATACGGACAGAACCCATGCAGGGAGATCCTGGGCCTCTGTGAACCCGGGCCATTTGTCACTGGAGATTATGAAGGAAATCCAGGAAGGAACAAAGGTATCGCTGTTTCAGTTTAAGAAGACAAGAGCATTTGCAGCAGAGGAACATCCCTTATGTCTATTTCAGGTTGGCCTGAGTCGTGGGAAAACTTGAGTGGACAGGGCGATCTCGGCCCAGCATCTGAGACCTTGAGAAGGCCAGAGTCCCTTGTTTTATCCCAGAACCGGTTTAGCCAGAAAATGTTTATTTTCTGGATATGGTGCCAAGCTAGAGACACACCACATATACTTAAGTCAACACTGGAACTTCATATACCCTTTTCCTCCATATCTGAAAGGGGCTGACCTCTTTCCTCTGCTTGATATCAGTTCTTCTAGAAGCCCTCAAATGCAAGAAATGGATGGAACTCAGTTTTTGCACCAGTGGCAAAGAATACATCTGCAGAGGTGATGCAGACAGGGTAGTAAAAACTGACCTAACTTGGAATCCATCACTACCATTTACTAGCTACACAGCGGGTCATTTAATCTTTGTAAGCCTCAGTTTCTCTATTTGTGTGTGTATGTATGCTAAGTCGGAGAAGGCAATGGCACGCCACTCCAGTACTCTTGCCTAGGAAATCCCATGGATGGAGGAGCCTGGAAGGCTGCGGTCCATGGGGTCGCTGAGGGTCGGACACGACTGAGAGACTTCACTTTCACTTTTCACTTTCACGCACTAGAGAAGGAAATGGCAATCCACTCCAGTGTTGTTGCCTGGAGAATCCCAGGGACGGGGGAGCCTGGTGGGCTGCTGTCGATGGGGTCGCACACAGTTGGACACGACTGAAGCAACTTAGCAGCAGCAGTATGCTAAGTCGCTTCAGGTGTATCTGACTCTTCATGACCCCATGCTGTATTCCTCCAGGCTCCTCTGTTCATGGGCTTCTCTAGGTAAGAATACTGGAGTGGGTTGCCATGCCCTCCTCCAGGGATCTTCCAGGTCCAGGGATTGAACCGGCATCTCTGATGTCTCCTGCACTGGCAGGAGGGTTCTTTACCACTAGCGCCATCTGGGAAGCCCTCTTCATCTGTAAAATGGGCTAAACAACAGCACTTATCTCACAAAGTCATTGTGGTAATTCAAAGTCCTTAGACCAATGTCTTGGCTTATGGTAAGTGCTTAAAAATGAGGTACGTTCATGTTAAAATCTGTCACTACCCTCAACCCCATTCACTCCTACACGAACTGTGCATTTTATATTCTGAAAGTCATTTTTATATAAGATGTTTTGGTGCATTGGCTGTAACCTACATGTTCTACGTAACTTCCTTATTCCTTAAAAAACAGCTAGTGTTGTTTAATTAATGTACGTTTTTTTCCTCCATACAATAATAAGCTCAGTTTCTTAGCAGAATAATATAGTACTATTTTGAAATCCATTTGAATATTATCTATCATCTTTTACACGTTGCTGCCCATATGGTTCTTCACAGGCAAATACTGATCAAATTTACTACCCCTTTAGATTAATATGCCACTTTTTACATATTCCTAGGGAGTGCAAAAAGTACTATTTTCATTTTTTTAAATGCCTGTATCAAAGGTGTGAAAACAAAGATAAACTAGGGATTCACAACTCTCTGGGGCTTTTTGTACATAGAGACATCTTCACAAACAAACAAAATTATTTTAATTTATAATTTCTTTTGTAACTTTGGACCTGTTATAAAAATGTTCATATTAGTTTCTCCCTTTGTCTGCATTATGTGATTTTTTTTTTAAATAGCAAAACTATTTTACTATCATCCAGCTGTCTAAAATGTTTAACTGAAGAAAGTCCAAGGGTATTACCTGAAATGTTAAATCTTGATCTATATTAGAACTCTTTTACTCTCTTAATCATTCTGATCATTGGTTTTGAGAATTAAAGATGCTATTAACATTTCTGGAGCACATTTAGAAGACAGAGCATGTTTCATATTTACTCTATGTGACTTCATCCAGGCTTTATTCAGAACTTGTTTATGAGGAGCTATCACCACTAGGCTCTCTTCAAGACAGAAGACACCCCTCTACTTATAATTTACCCCAACTCCTTCCAGAAACTTTTAAAATAAGTTTCTAGGGAATTTAATTTCCAAAAAACAGATGAGCTCTTTGGTCAAGTCTGATTACAGGAATTTATTCATCATAGCTTGCTGGAGAAAATTTCTACATATTGAAAATTATCAGAGCAAAATGTTCCAAACAAATGATTTCATAACCAACTATAACTTAATTATTCAAGAAACTATTATAATATAACACCCTCAACAAATTAATGGCAGGGATAGACAATCTGAAGATGAATCATTTAACTTGTCCTTAGCAAAATGGCAACAGAGTCTATTTTTACTTTATCTATTCAATTTCCCCCTAACAAGGTAAATTCCAGTACAAGCATACAGCCATTTGCAGTTAATTAATCACACAATCCACCCAAACATTATCAAATCCCAAGAGTGTATGCTGCTGCTGCTGCTAAGTCGCTTCAGTCATGTCCGAATCTGTGCGACTCCATAGACGGCAGCCCACCAGGCTCCCCCGTCCCTGAGATTCTCCAGGCAAGAACACTGGAGAGGGTTACCATTTCCTTCTCCAATGCATGAAAGTGAAAAGTGAAGGTGAGGTCGCTCAGTCATGTCCGACTCTTCGCCACTCCATGGACTTCAGCCTACCAGGCTCCTCTGTCCATGGGATTTTCCAGGCAAGAGTACTGGAGTGGGGTGCCATTGCCTTCTCCGCAAGACTATATATACACACATACATACACATATTATTTGTGTATATACTTTTAAATATGTAGAATTAAATAGAGTTTTCATGTAATACATTTAAATCAGGGCACATCTAAATGCTCTAGATAAAGTAGCATTGTTCTGCCCAACTAGTGAAATCTCTTATTTCAAGAGTAGGGCACAGCCAGGCATAAGCTCCCATCAAAACTTTTTATCCTGTTGATACTGATTTTCTTCCCTAGAAGACATAGTTTACATTGCTGGTCTTAGTACAGAGATGGGAAATTTCTAAATGAGCTCATATAGGCATGGCTCATATAGGCATGGCTCCTATAGCCTCAGTAGAGGACAAGGAACAATATTACCTTAAGAAAAAAACACTCATCAGTGTTCTGTTCTATAGACCATAGTTCAAGACACTTCTGTCTCATCCTGTGAAAGAGGAAGGCTTACTCTACCTTCCCAATCAGGAGATGGAAACCAGAAATGCTTAGAAATAGGAATGCTGCTAAGTCACTTTAGTCGTGTCTGACTCTGTGTGACCCCATAGACAGCAGCCCACCAGGCTCCCCCATCCCTGGGATACTCCAGGCAAGAACACTGGAGTGGGTTGCCATTTCCTTCTCCAATGCATGAAAGTGAAAAGTGAAAGTGAAGTCGCTCAGTTGTGTCCGACTCTTTGCCACCCCATGGACTGCAGCCTACCAGGCTCCTCCGTCCATGGGATTTTCCAGGCAAGGGTAACGGAGTGGGGTGCCATTGCCTTCTCCTAGAAATAGCATTAATTACAGTGAAATCAATAAAATTAAGTTTTAGAACTGCAGGTATAGGGGAAAGAAAAAAGATTATGAATCTTAATGTTGGGCTTTATTTTGAAATCTTTTCTTCAAATAATCCTTTATTTTCCAGGTCTTGTCATGATTGTTTGTTACGCATATTATTCCTTCAGGGTTGGTTTCCTAGGATCATTACACTGAATATTTTGAAAAGAAAATTGCCCTGGGAACCTGGTGTTAAAGATTCTAATTCAAACTCTCCCAGGAAGAGTGATGTGTCTGAAACAGGGGCATTAGAGAGATGCTTCCTCAAGTCTATATCAATAAAGAAGTACTGATTTTCCAATTCTGTGGAGCAAGTCTTAGTTACTATGGTTATCTGGTTACATTAACATACATATGGATATTATTACAATGATTAGAATCCTTGGGCTCTAAGCAAAGGGAAAGGACTGCTCTTCCAATGCAAAAAGAAATAACCTAGTATTTAGGTGTTAACAACAGCTAGTGGATCCCAAAGCTTCCTTTGAGCTGATATGGAAAGTGAAGATATGGAAACTCAGTTCAGTCCAGTTCAGTTCAGTCACTCAGCTGTGTCCAGCTCTTTGCGACCCAATGGACTGCAGCACGCCAGGCCTCACTGTCTATCACCAACTCCCGGAGCTTGCTCAAACTCATGTCCATCGAGTCGGTGATGCCATCCAGCCATTTAATCCTCTGTCATCCCCTTCTCCTACTGTCTTCAATCTTTTCCAACATCAGTTTCTTTTCAAATGAGGCAGTTCTTTGCATCAGGTGACCAAATTATTGGAGTTTCAGCTTCAGGATCAGTCCCTCCAAAGAATACTCAGGACTGATTTCCTTTAGGATGGACTGGTTGGATCTCCTTGCAGTCCAAGGGAATCTCAAGAGTCTTCTCCAACACCACAGGTCAAAAGCATCAATTCTTCTGCACTTAGCTTTCTTTATAGTCCAACTCTCACATCCATACATGACTACTGGAAAAACCATAGCCTTGACTAGATGGACCTTTGCTGACACAGTAATGTCTCTGCTTTTCAACATGCTATCTAGGTTGGTCATAACTTTCCTTCCAAGGAGTAAGCGTCTTTTCATTATATGGCTGCAGTCACCATCTGCAGTGATTTTGGAGCCCCCAAAAATAAAGTCTGACACTGTTTCCACTGTTTCCCCATCTATTTCCCATGAAGTGATGGGACCGGATGCCATGATCTTCGTTTTCTGAATTTTGAGCTTCAAGCCAACATTTTCACTCTCCTCTTTCACTTTCGTCAAGAGGCTTTTTAGTTCCTCTTCACTTTCTGCCATAAGGGTGGTGTCATCTGCATATCTGAGGTTACTGATATTTCTTCCGGCAATCTTGATTCCAGCTTGTGCTTCCTCCAGCCCAGCATTTCTCATGATGTACTCTGCATAGAAGTTAAATAAGAAGGGTGACAATATACAGCCTTGACGTACTCCTTTTCCTATTTGGAACCAGTCTGTTGTTCCATGTCCAGTTCTAACTGTTACTTCATGACCTGCATACAGATTACTCAAGAGGCAGGTCAGGTGGTCTGGTACCCCCATCTCTTGAAGAATTTTCCACAGTTTGTTGTGGTCCACACAGTCAAATAGACGTTTTTCTGGAACTCTCTTGCTTTTTTGATGATTCAATGGATGTTGGCAATTTGATCTCTGGTTCCTCTGCCTTTTCTAAAACCAACTTGAACATCTGGAAGTTCATGGTTCACATACTGTTGGAGCCTGGCTTTTAAAATTTTGGGCATTATTTTGCTAGCGTGTGAGATAAGTGCAATTGTACAGTAGTTTGACCATTCTTTGTCATTGCCTGACTTTGGGATTTGAATAAAAGCAGACCCTTTCCAGTCCTGTGGCCACGTCTGAGTTTTCCAAATTTGCTGGCATATTGAGTGCAGCACTTTCACAGCATCATCTTTCAGGATTTGAAATAGCTCAACTGGAATTCCATCACCTCCACTAGCTTTGTTCATAGTGATGCTTTCCAAAGCCCACTTGACTTCACATTCCAGGATGTCTGGCCCTAGGTGAGTGATCACACCATCATAATTATCTGGGTCTTGAAGATAATTTTTGTACAGTTCTGTGTTTCTTGCCACTTCTTCTTAATATCTTCTGCTTCTGTTAAGTCCATACTATTTCTGTCCTTTATTGTGCCCATCTTTGCATGAAATGTTTCCTTGGTATCTCTAATTTTCTTGAAGAGATGTCTAGTCTTTCCCATTATATTCTTTTCCTCTATTTCTTTGCATTGATCACTGAGGAAGGCTTTCTTATCTCTCCTTGATATTCTTTGGAACTCTGCATTCAAATGGGTATATCTTTCC
>NW_011494708.1:8185893-8186422 GCF_000754665.1 Bison bison bison | reverse complement strand
CAGTCGCTCAGTTGTGTCCAACTCTTTGCGACCCCATGAATCTCAGCATGCCAGGCCTCCCTGTCCATCCTCAACTCCCAGAGTTCACCCAGACTCATGTCCATCGAGTCAGTGATGCCATCCAGCCATCTCATTCTCTGTCATCCCCTTCCCCTCCTGTCCCCAATCCCTCCCAGCATCAGAGTCTTTTCTAATGAATTAACTCTTCGCATGAGGTGGCCAAAGTACTGGAGTTTCAGCTTTAGCATCATTCCTTCCAAAGAAATCCCAGGCTCTTTCAGAATGGACTGGTTGGATCTCCTTGCAGTCCAAGGGACTCTCAAGAGTCTTCTCCAACACCACAGTTCAAAAGCATCAATTCTTCGGCGCTCAGCCTTCTTCACAGTTCAACTCTCACATCCATACGTGACCACAGGAAAAACCATAGCCTTGACTAGATGGACCTTTGTTGGCAAGGTAATGTCTCTGCTTTTCAATATGCTATCTAGGTTGGTCATAACTTTCTTCCAAGGAGTAAGCGTCTTTCATT
>NW_011494708.1:8172193-8185350 GCF_000754665.1 Bison bison bison | reverse complement strand
AACAGAAATAGATGTTTTTCTGGAACTCTCTTGCTTTTTCCATGATCCAGCAGATGTTGGCAATTTGATCTCTGGTCCCTCTGCCTTTTCTAAAACCAGCTTGAACATTAGGAATTTCATGGTTCACATACTGCTGTAGCCTGGCTTGGAGAATTTTGAGCATTAGTTTACTAGTCTGTGAGATGAGTGCAATTGTGCAGTAGTTTGAGCATTCTTTGGCATTGCCTTTCTTTGGGGTTGGAATGAAAACTGACCTTTTCAGTCCTATAGCCACTGCTGAGTTTTCCAAATTTGCTGGCATATTGAGTGCAGCACTTTCACAGCATCATCTTTCAGGATTTGAAATAGCTCAACTGGAATTCCATCACCTCCACTAGCTTTGTTCGTAGTGATGCTTTCTAAGGCCCACTTGACTTCACATTCCAGGATGTCTGGCTCGAGGTCAGTGATCACACCATCGTGATTATCTGGGTCATGAAGATCTTTTTTGTATAGTTCTTCTGTGTATTCTTGCCATCTCTTCTTAATATCTTCTGCTTCTGTTAGGTCCATATCATTTCTGTCCTTTATCGAGCCCATCTTTGCATGAAATGTTTCCTTGGTATCTCTAATTTTCTTGAAGAGATCTCTAGTCTTTCCCATTCTGTTGTTTTCCTCTATTTCTTTGCATTGATCGCTGAACAAGGCTTTCTTATCTCTTCTTGCTATTCTTTGGAACTCTGCATTCAGATGCTTATATCTTTCCTTTTCTCCTTTGCTTTTCGCTTCTCTTCTTTTCACAGCTATTTGTAAGGCCTCCCCAGACAGCCATTTTGCTTTTTTGCATTTCTTTGCCATGGGGATGGTCTTGATCCCTGTTTCCTGTACAGTGTCATGAACCTCATTCCATAGTTCATAAGGCACCCTATCTATCAGATCTAGGCCCTTAAATCTATTTCTCACTTCCACTGTATAATCAGAAGGGATTTGATTTAGGTCATACCTGAATGGTTTAGTGGTTTTCCCTACTTTCTTCAATTTAAGTCTGAATTTGGTAATAAGATGTTCATGATCTGAGCCACAGTCAGCTCCTGGTCTTGTTTTTGCTGACTGTATAGAGCTTCTCCATCTTTGGCTGCAAAGAATATAATCAATCTGATTTCGGTGTTGCCCATCTGGTGATGTCCATGTATAGAGTCTTCTCTTGTGTTATTGGAAGAGGGTGTTTGTTATGACCAGTGCATTTTCTTGGCAAAACTCTATTAGTCTTTGCCTGTTTCATTCCGTATTCCAAGGCCAAATTTGCCTGTTACTCCAGGTGTTTCTTGACTTCCTACTTTTGCATTCCAGTCCCCTATAATGAAAAGGACATCATTTTGGGGTGTTAGTTCTAAAAGGTCTTGTAGGTCTTCATAGAAGCATTCAACTTCAGCTTCTTCAGCATTACTGGTTGGGGCATAGACTTGCATTACTGTGAGATCGAATGGTTTGCCTTGGAAATGAATAGAGATCATTCTGTCGTTTTTGAGATTGCATCCAAGTACTGCATTTCAGACTCTTTTGTTGACCATGATGGCCACTCCATTTCTTCTGAGGGATTCCTGCCTGCAGTAGTAGATATAATGGTCATCTGAGTTAAATTCACTCGTTCCAGTCCATTTTAGTTCGCTGATTCCTAGAATGTCGACATTCACTCTTGCCATCTCTTGTTTGACCACTTCCAATTTGCCTTGCTTCCTGTACAATGTCACAAATCTGTGTCCACAGTTCTTTAGGCACTCTGTCTATCAGATTTAATCCTTTGAATCTATTTGTCACTTCCACTGTATAATTGTAAGGGATTTGATTTAGGCCATACCTGAATGGTCCGGTGTTTTTCCCTACTTTCTTCAATTTAAGTCTGAATTTGGCAATAAGGAGTTCATGGTCTGTGCCACAGTCAGCTCTCGGTCTTAATTTTGCTGAATGTATATATGTGGAGACTCAGAAACACTAAATACAATCATTTACCCATTCAACACAATGCATATTAATGAATATCTTCTCTTGGTTAGGCACTCTAATACATATAGTGGATATAGCCGTAGAAAAACATACAGACCCAAATTCCCCAAATCACCGAAACTACATTCTAACTGGTGAAAAAGAAATAAGCCAAATAAATCTGCAAATGTTATACACACACAATACATACATACTTACATACATATCTCAAAGGGATTGAGGCCAAGGGCAAAAAAGTGTGGAGTGTTTGGTATCTAAGAGCAAGATGCTATTTGAAATAGAATGGTCAGGAAGTTCTCATTGCTAAGATGACCAGAAGGAGGAAAAATGTGAGCTATGTGGAGACTGAAAGAAATGCTCCAGAAGGCAGGGCAGATTTAAAGATTTTGAGTTGGAAGTGGACCTGGGTTTGAATAAAAGAGATGAGTGTGGCTGGAGTGAGGGGATTATGGTTAGAAAGGTCTTCGGGAATCTGAGGAAATCAGACTGTGCAGAGTCTTGAAGATTTTGGCTTTAATTTTCTGTGAGATGGGAAGCCTCTGGAGGCTTCTGAACAGAGGAGTAATTTGAATTATATTTTACAAGACTTACTCTGATTATAGTTTTAAAAATAGACTGCTGCAGGGGCCAGGGTTAGAAGCAGAGAGACTAATTAAGAGTCTTTTAGACACTCTTTGCCATGCAGAACAGATAGCAGAAAATTAAACAAAACAATACTGAGGCATGCATGCCCCTGTATAAAAGCAAAACAAAACAAAACAATAAAAGAAAAGCCCTTAAACAGAAGTCCACAATGTCCTGAAAAAATGCATTTGTTGACCAGTTAATTTTTCTAAGATATGAATATAAATATTGGACAGGAAAAGCCAAGAAGAATGAAAAAAATGCATGTTCTTCAACAATTTACATAAATCCCTAATATTTCATTTGCTTTGTATCATCCCTACAGACATTTTTCTACACCTACTTACTTAATGAAATTTATGGAACAGATATATGCAAACAAAAGGAAAAACTGAAATCCAAATACTTAATATATAATGCAGCCTCCTTTATGTTACAACACACTAGTAATTAAACTAGGCCTAAAAACTAAATTTTAAAATATTAAGGTAATATAACAAGCCAATACACTGAAACCAAGAAAAAGAAATGTAAATTTTTTGAGCACTATGAGGAGAGTGAAAAAGTTGTCTTAAAACTCAACATTCATAAAACTAAGATCTTGGCATCTGGTACAATCACTTCATGGCAAATAGATGGGGGAAGAATGAAAACAGTGAGAGATGTTATTTTGGGGGGCTCCAAAATCACTGCAGATGGTGATTGCAGCCATGAAATTAAAAGACGCTTGCTCCCTGGAAGGAAAGCTGTGATCACCTTAGACAGCATACTAAAAAGCAGAGACATTACTTTCCCAACAAAGGTCCATTTAGTCAAAGCTATGGTTTTTCCGGTAGTCATGTATGGATGTGAGAGTTGGACTATAAAGAAAGCTGAGTGCCAAAGAATTGATGCCTTTTAACTGTGGTGTTGGAGAAGACTCTCGAGAGTCCCTTGGATAGCAAGGAGATCCCACCAGTCTATCCTAAAATAAATCAGTCCTGAATTTTCATTGGAAGGACTGATGCTGAAGCTGAAGCTCCAATACTTTGGTCACCCTAGGCGAAGAACTGACTCACTAGAAAAGACCCTGATGCTGGGAAAGATTGAAGGAGGGAGGAGAAGGAGACAACAGAGGGTGAGAATGTTGGATGGCATCACTGACTCTATGGACAGGAGTTTGAGTAAACTCCGGGAGTTGGTGATGGACAGGGAGGCCTGGCGTGCCGCAGTCCTTGGGGTCACAAAGAGGTGGACACGACTGAGTGACTGAACTGAATTGAACTGATGAGTAAAAGCCTCAGAAACCATATTTCATTGAGTTCTGAAAACATCCTATAAAACAGAGGAAGATGAAAAAACTGAGGCTTCAAGATATTAGATGACCTATCCCAGGTCCATAGCAAATAAATATCAGGCATCAATTTGGATCCAGGTGTCTAATTCCAGACACTATTTTCTTTTTATCTCAATTCCTCCAAATAGAGATTGAACACAAATAGTCAAATACTGATCAGTATCAAAGAACAGTCAGTATTGTCAATAACTTGCCTTGATATGACTCATCTGTGTTTTATTGGTTTGTTTACTGAATTTCTGCAAAGTGATGTAGGAATAGAATGCAATGCTAACTCGTGATAAATCCTTCTGCTGTTCTTCATTTGAATGAAAGCAAAATGTCTTTAATAAAAAGATTCCTAAAATGTCCCTTTTCCCTAGTTCTTCCTGATAACTGCCCCACCCATCTGTATCGTTTTTCTCCACTAACTCTACAGTGAAACCTTGATTGAAATCTACTTAACAAAACTTATTTTGAAATGCCAGTATGTTTTTGTATAATATGCAATCATTTTGTGGAGAACAAGTTTTGCCTTTCAATGCCTAAATGAAGAGATAGAAAACTGTTTCAAAAATCATTCTGAATCCCTATGGTAAAAAAAAAAAAAATGTACTTTCAACTTCTAAAATCTAGGAGAAGTAAAATAAATCTCATTCCAAAATTTTACCTTATTTTGTAAAGAATTACAATACAGATTTAATTTAAAAGAAGCAACATAATTAAAGAGGAAAGTCCCTGCTTACATGTTTTAAAAGGTCAGTGTCAAAACTTGACACAAGAAAATGTGTTTCAAATTGCACCTTTTAAATTTAAATTCCTCTTTAAACATTTCTCTACAAAGTCAATCACTGTAGGAGAGAAGTACTTCAGGGATTTTAGAACTGAAAATACATCTTAAATCAAAATATGCTACTAGCAGCTATATACAAAAACTCGAGAAAACCTGACATCATTTGAATTTCTTTAAATGTGTGCAATATATTTTTAAAATACATTTAAAGCCAATTTGTTCAAATTTAACTAGATGTATTTTTCTGAATTTACCAAAAAGAAAGATAAAATTATATTTTAATATGATAAATAAAATCACTGATTCATCTACAAAATATTTCAAATTAATAATTGATCAAGAGTCTCACAAGATAAGTATCCCTATATAATTTATAGATCCATACAGCAATTTATTGAATGAATCCACTTGCACTGTTTCAAATACCTTTCCTCAAAGTTCTATCTGCAGTGAGATACTGGGTATACTTCCTTTTGATTTTTTAATCATATTTTATATATACATGGCTTCCCAAGTGTTACAGTAGTAAAGAATTTGCCTGCCAATGCAGGAGACACAAGAGACTCAGGTTCAATATCTGGGTGGGGGAAGATCCCCTGGAATAAGAAATGGCAACCCACTCCAGTACTCTTGCCTGGAGAATCCCATGGACAGAGGAGTCTAGTGGGCTACAGTCCATGGGGTTGCAGAATCAGACACAACTGAGCCACTGAGCACACACACACACCCACACTTATATATAATCCATACTCACAAATAAAAATGAACATATACATTTATGGTCTTCATCATACAACTTACATTTTAATTTTATTTTCTTTTTTATTAATACAATGCTATTTAACTTTGTCTATTAATCTGTCTCAAAGCTTGTGCAGTTAATCTGTCTTTACTCTCTAAACCCACCCAGCACAGGAATAGAGTCTTATAATACTTTTTACGTTCCCATCACATCAAACATAATATAGAGAAGCAGATGCTCAATTCATGACTCTTAATTAACACATTTACTTTAATAAAAATTTATAGGAAAAACGGACTCTAATCCACTCTTACATCCTTTTATTATGAATTAAATGTAAAGAGCTACTAACTTATTCCCAAAGCTAAAGAATATATTTATTTAACAAATTATGTAAAGTATATATCAATATTTCAACCCTTAGCCATCTTCCACAAGGGGAAAGAAACTGTGTGATTTGTTTCCATATATCTTTGAACCATGTCTTAAGCAGCAGTAAAATGAATGGTGAACAGAAGTTAACAGAGATTGCTAATACAAAGGGGCTTCCTCAGATAAAAAGAAAATTAGGTAATTAAAGGAAATATGTTTTTAGGCCAGGACAAGAAGAAAAATATAAACAACAATAATGTTTAGAGGGGAAAGAATAAATAAAATAGAGTTGATGCAGCACTTCACATAGTTCAGATAACTCGCTAAAAAGTAAAATAAAGAAAATCACATGTAAGGTAACCAACAATAGATATTCATATGATGAATGAAATTTTTACTCTGCCTCTGTAAAGCCACATTAAAGCTACAGAAGTATTCAGAAAGGCATGATAAAAAACTTCCAAAATATGTGTACAATGATATTCACTTTTTTCATATATATATGGATTTTCTAAAAATATACATATTCTCATATCCATATATAAATTATTTTATGTAATATAAATATCTAGAAATGGGTGATATGAAATTGGGACATAAAAGTATATTTGTTTATACAAAATTTTAAAAAATATATAGAAGAGGTTAAAATTTTGTGATAATTTCACATAGAGATAAATCTATGTATATCCCTTTGAATTACTTCATGACACCACCTTCCCAGGTCCCTGAGCTGAGCACCCCGCCCTTCCTCTACACTTCAGGATACAGTATTAGCAATACTGGACTGTGCTTCCATCGTGCTTCTGTTGCATCCACTTCTATAAACTTCTTGAATGCAGGGACTGTGTCTTATTCAGTCCTACAGTCCTGTTATTATCATGATGTTTTGCTAGGTCAATGGTTTCTTGAATGAATAAATGACATTTATTTGAAGGGATCCAAACATTGATGGTGGAGAAGGAAATGGCAACCCACTCCAGTATTCCTGCCTGGAGAATCCCCATGGACGGAGGAGCCTGGAGGGCTACAGTCCATGGGGTCGCAAAGAGTCGGACACGACTGAATGACTTCATTCACTCACTCACGCAAACACTGATGGAATCCTTGCAAAAATCATCTAGTGTATCACACTCCAAAGTGAACAGTTCAATTTTTACTAATGCCTTTGTCTACTTCCCCTTTAATATTTTCAGAGATGCAAATATATAGGCAACAATGAAAACATGTCTTTTAAAGGCCACGTTTTCCTCTATATTGAAAATATAGATTATGATATCCAACAGTGCAAGGCTTATTTATAGGAGGTGCTGGTATCCTTATGTTTGAAGATGATGCTGTGACCTACCTTAAAAAGGCACACCCTTTTATTTCCAGTGGCTCTCCTGTATGCTCAGTATAATAGATTTTCCAAAAGCTCTCAAGGATAGAGCCAGAGTGCGACATGCTGATTGAGTTACCTAGTCTCCCTAAATGCGTTAACCACCAGAAGCTCAATATATCTTCATAATGCTTAGAATTATGTTTCCTTCATTTTCTAATTAAAGGCCTGATTATATTTATGACAGTTAGAGAATTTAATATGTGCATGTTTAGTTAGTTGAAAAATTAAATTCATCAGCTCACCTACTTTTCACTACAGCTATTATACTAACAAGAAAAATGTAAGTAGCCTTAATGTTATTCTCTCAAAATAAATTAGATAAATAATGTTTTCCCTTCATTATGTGAGGGAGGATGAAAAGAGGATAGTACTGAGAATAGGGTTTAGAAAATAGGGAGAGAACATATACTTTAAGAAATTGATTGAAGGTAGAGTGGAATGAAAGAAATAGTATACACTAGAATGAAGCTTTACTTTACCCTCTAAAATTTTAAAAGTAGTTTAACAGAATTCATCAATATGGATTATAATATGACTCACTTCTCAAATCTGGATTTTGAATTTGTCCTAGAAAGAAAGTTTACTGCTTTGTCAGTGAACATTTGTACAAAATGTACTTAAGGATTCATATTTGACAAGTGTACTCAACCCTAACTGAATTTCTGAGGGAGAAAATGACTGTCCATTTTAATGTAATTTGGAGATGTTATCTCGCTAGTAATATTTTCAAAATGTACATGGAGAATAATAAAACAAACAGTGACAAATTCATAATTATTGATATGTCAAGATCTTAGGGCTTAATGATAGTCTCAAAACCAGAGTACCACCTACCCTACACCCAAATACATTACACATCTCAGAAAATTGAGACTGTTACAATGGTAGGCTTATTTAATCAACTTTATTTATTTAAGCTGTCTGGTTGTAAATCTTTACTTTTTAGGAATTTTAAAGATTTAGAAGCAGGTATCTTATTCCTCAATCTTGGAATAGGCACATATTTTCTGTTATGGAATTGTACTCTGCATACATTTATCTCTGTTCACTGAATTTTAATTTAGAGACCACGTTTTGTGCACTTCTGAATCATTCTGCCCTATACTTTTACAAGTCCGGGCCTTGCTTTTGACTAACCTTTCTCCCTACAAGGCCTTCCTGTTCTCTATCTAGTAAACTGGTACTGGTATAACAAAAGGCTTCCCTGTGGCTCAGCAGTAAAAGAATCTGAGACACAGTTTGATCCCTGGGTAGGGAAGATTCCTTGGAGGAGAAAATGGCAACCCACTCCAGTATTCTTTCTGGGACAATCCCATGGACAGAGGAACTTGGCCGGCTACAGTCCATACAGGAATCAGACGTGACTGAACACAGCACAGCATGGTATTTCCGAGCCCAAATCCAGTGCTCTGAATCTTTTCCTGACGCTTTCTAGCTTCCACCTGCCCTCAGTCAGGGTCACCTTACACCTTCCATGGACCCGTCTCTTCTGCCATAACAGACACGTCCATCATGAAAAAAAAAAAAACTTACCCATTATATGTAAAGACTGTGTTGGTATAAAGATGGATGTAGTAATATTATACATTAAAACATTTTATTTGACTGAAAAGGCCCTTGTTCTTCTTCTGATTTTAAAGGAAACTGAAACACTCTCATGGGCCCCACATTAAAACGTACTGTGGATCCAAAGCATTGTAACTATCGTGCCCAATGAACAGTCAGTTCTATTCCAGGATCCTTCTCCAATGCTAGAGTTAAAGATTCTACATGACCTTGTTCCCATAGTGTTTATTAACACCCAGCACAGTGCCAAGCAAAGAGTAGCCACTAAGAAATTTTGTTTCATGTTGCTAGTTAACATTTCACCATTTCTTTATCAGTTATTGATTACATTTTACCTTCCTAAAACTTATTGTGAGTTCCTCGAAGAAAGGGCCAAAGCCTTATGCACTTTTATATATCAGAGACTCATAAATTATTTGGTATATAGTAAATATCTATTGAATTGAATGAAATTGTGCTTATCTTTGCCAACTCACATCAGATGCCACTGACTGCCACTTGGGAAAAAATATTCTTCCAATAGAGAGGACTAACTTTCCGCATGAGAGGAATGTTTGAAGCTTGGATTGTCATCGAGAAGTATCTGGTTGTCTAATCCTCAGTTCTGAACTGAAACACACAAATAGCTAGAAATCATTTGTAATAGTAATGAGCTGTGTTCTCATATTGGCATAATGCCTCTCTTTGACTGTTAAGGTTTAGCCATAGACCTCAAGATGAAAATACTTTGTTACAGTACAAAAAAGAAATGAAAGAATGAGAAGTAACCTTAAAAATGATAGTTTAAAAGAGTGTACCTCATTTACTTATTATGATTTATTTGTTATTGTAACAAAATTTATCTTTCAACACTGATTTCCAATGAGTATAAAGCACAAAATAAAACTAAGAACTTGGAGCATATTAACTGAAAATCTAATTATTAGCTGTTTAAGATCATCCAATATCTATTTACTAAATTAAAATGAACTACATACATAAACTATTTGTTCATCCATTCAACTGACATGTGAATAAATGCCTATTATAGACATTGTAGTAGATATAAATATGTTGACAGAAGATCTCAGTCTAGTAAGATAGATAAGCAGTCCATTATAAATATTATCCACTCACAGAATTATCAGGAGAGGTGAACATTTGTGCTAGCGAAAGGTAAGCAGAGCAACTGACCCTGATTCAGTTTGCAATGGAGGTGCTTCAGGTTTTTGTTCATGAAATCTTCAAATGGCATTTTAAATTGCAAAAGTCATGAAAGAGAACTAAAAACATAAATTATAAAGAACAAAATGTTTTTGCAGGCAGATTCTTTTCCAGCTGAGCCACCAGGGAAGCCCAAGAATACTGGAGTGGGTAGCCTAACCCTTCTCCAGGGGGATCTTCCAGACCCAGGAATTGAATCAGGGTCTTCTGCCTTGCAGGTAGATTCTTTACCAGCGGGGCTACCAGGAAGCCCATCTATAATCATACCACACAGAATTAAGCTACACATTGAAGAACAAGGAAAAGGTAACTAGAAGGAAAAGAGAATTGGCATTTCAGGCATGAACAAATGCAAACAGGAGTAAGATGGCAGCACAAAATCAGAAAAGGTGCTAGAGCACTGGGATCTGGGACACAGCCTGTGTTATATACATAATATAAACCAGACTAGAGAGGGACACTGCGGTCATCAAAGGCAGAAAACAAGCAGGAAAATGGTTGTCTCCCTGTAGGTCTGTATAGCAGCCCCATACAGCAGGAGATACAAGGTGAGTGAATATTCAGGACACTCTTAGAGGTTGAAGATCAGAATGGAGCAGGGTTGGAGCAATTCTATGCACCATTTTTCCTCAGAGATAAACAAAGATTGCCCTATTTCAGGAGCTTAGATGATGATAGCTCTGTCTCCTGACAGGGACTTACTTTTACAAAATATTTGCACCTTCTTTACTTCATTAATTCTCCATAACAATAATAAAGACTATCAGAGACATTTCTCACATTTAACCACCATAGAAATGGAGTCTCAGAGACATTCAAAGTTTTGTTCCAGGTCAAAGGTTTTCAAAACAAGACAAGGACTAGTGTTTCTCTTTCTCTCTTTTGAACAGAGAGACCAAGTTATTCAAGTCCTATAAATTCTCCAGTTGACAACATAGAGGGTTGGGGGGCAAGGGAGAGTTGATACTGCTATCTAAATTATTAATTATGAATGCTTCTTTTTTGCCTCTATTTATTTAGATAATCACTTAATTTCCCATTTTGTTGAGTATATGCTGCTACATCATTAGTCCAATTTGATTTTTTAAGAGGTTATAGGCTTAAAAGAAAACAAGAAAAAGAATGATAAACTATTTTTTTCCAGATACATTTGTAAGCTTTTCAATAGTGACACCAATATGAATATTTCATAATTACATATTTTATTTTGGAGGACCAATAGCTGTTTTAATATAGAAACCATTAATAGAATTACCAGATGGGTGCTTTATTTGCTTTTAAAGTGGCTTATGAATAGTAGCAATTAGTCATTGATGAAGACCTCTAAGTTGAGAGGTTTTTCATAATTCAGCAGCATGATAATTTTTTATTTCATCTGCAAAACAATAAATACAAAATCGTTTGTAAAAGGCAACATATGTCTTGACAATTTTCTAATTATCTGAGTGTAAAATACTCAGTTCTCCTGCAGAGATGGAACTTTTCACATGACACATTTGTACTCTAAAGCCTACAGAAGATTACTAGAAATTGGTGAATCCATATTTCTACGATTTGTTTTTATCTGATTCTATCCAGTCAGAGCCCAGAGTTATATTTATTTTTCCCACAAAACGAGGTAACTGCTTATATAAAAAATAAGTAGGGAGAATGGGTGTTGAGTTGAAAGCTGAATTTATTCAGATAGCATTAAAAACTAGACTCCACACTTTTCAGTGAAAATAAGAAGGGAAGCACGCCAGATGGAAATTGGCCAAATGGTGTTCTTTTAGGAATTGCACTGAAGTTATTCTGAAGGGGGAATAAGAAAAGAGAGAGAATTTTCAACAAGATGCCCTGAAAAAGTCTTCTGGCTTTACTTGCCAATAAAGAAGCAGAAAACTATTATTATTATTCAAACATCTTAATCAATCTATAAGAAAGACTACCAAGTATTTTATCATAGGAAATGCATTTTTTAGTAGCTTTTCTATGATATTTGAAGTTTATCAGTTGTATTCTCTCTCTAAAATAAATGATTGGTAATGGCATTTAATCCCTTTTCAGTATGTTTATTCATTTAATCAGTCCTGGCATTTCTTCCAACCATCCCACAGTCTTTGTACATGTCTGAATCTCTCATCTTCTGCAAACACCAACCAGAGATATGCCTACATGCCCACCTCTATCTCCTACACCAGCTAAGAAAAGAAGCCGCCTTTGTGACTGTAGGCATCCCCAGAGAACCCACGGTGGCTGCACATGCTTTGGCTCTTCCAGGAAAAAGGAACCTGGGTTGAAACTTCTCTTTCTTGAGAGCCTACAAAAATATATGCTCTAATTAAACATTTGCTTTGAGATTTACAAAATATTTAACATCAGAAAGCCTCTCTCATCATCCATCAATTGGAATTTTCAAAGTGTGCCAGTAACCACCAAATTTTCTTTGTTACAAATAAATGATGACTGTTACCATACGTGCTGGGTTAGGCCTAGGAATGTAATAATATTTAGTTACTAACTCAGAACATTTGCTCCATCCTATCTTTAAAAATGCAACCAGAATCCAGAAATGTAATATTTGTGGTTTCAGACTACTTGTAGAAAGTCTAATTTTATATTCAAATCTTAAGTGATTATAAAGAGTTAGTTGGGACTGCAAAACATAGCATTATGTTTGATGAATAAGAATCTGTTCTATTTTTGTAGTGGAAAGCCCATGATTGCAGCTCATGCATGTCTGACATCCTCATAGATCTACCTTAAAACAGTAATCCGTGAACATGCCTTCGTGGTCATGTCTCGGTCCCAAGTGATATTTATAATCACAACACATGGATACCCGAGTAAATATGTATTCTTGCTTCGAAATGATAAGAAGCATGTTTTGCATTGCTTTCCTCAAAAGGAAACTGAATGTGTAAGGAAGACAATATCTTGCTTCTGTTTGTATTTCATTGTTTACACTTTGGAGAACAACTGATATACCAATTAGAAACTTCTGGTCTGTTAACTCTATTAATAAAATAATGATTCAAGCAAAGTATTTAAATTTCAAGCAAAGGCTTAAAACTCGAGTGGGTTGCCACGCTCTCCTCCAGGGGACCTTCTGACTCAAGGATCAAATCTTCATTTCTTAACTCTCCTGCATTGGCAGGCAGGTAGGTTCTTTACCATCTGAGCCACCTGGGAACCC
>NW_011494708.1:8163519-8172093 GCF_000754665.1 Bison bison bison | reverse complement strand
CTGGGAACCCATATATATATATATATATATAGCATAAAAATCATAAGGATAACAGCATATTTTCCAAAAATAGTCACTCTCCAAGAGAACTCCAGATCCAAAACAAATAATATTCTATTCATGTCAACTTTTACAAATGTGATGAGAAAAACTAGAGATGCTTACAATATTCCAAATGCCTAAGGCACAGCAGACACCAGTGTACCATCTAAAAATCACTTTACTTAAATAACCAAGTATATAAAAAATAAAACAATAATTCTGGTGATCAAAATGTAAACAATCAAGTAAATCAAATAAAGCTCTATGATAGATTCTTTTATTTTTTCAGATTAAGTATGATCAATTTGGGCAAACTAAGATTTGGGCAGAAATTGCAGTTCCAATGAGTGCTACAAAAAATTATAAAACAGAGAAGTATGATGAAGACAGTCAAGTCAACCACTGTGGGGATTTGATATCCAGAGTGAGATTTAAATGATGAAGAGGAGGCATGGATACAAAGACTGGAGGGGACAAAGAGTGTTCCAAAAAGCAAGCATAACAAGTTCAAAGGCTCTGAAGGAGGAAATCTTTTGGCATGTTTCAGTGACAGAAAAAAAGAATCAGAGTGGCTTTGGTTTAGTGAATCATGCTGAGCTTGAAAGGAATTGAGGTCCCAGAGGCAAGCTGGTACCCAACCAGGTCATGCTTGTAGTCCATTTCGGAAGATTGGATATTATTCTCATTGTAATAGAAGGACACTGGAAGACTTTAAACATGGGAAAGACATGTTTGCACTTGCACTTTAGAAACATCACTACATGGATATTGTAGGGAGCACACGAGAATCAGAGACACAGCAGATGTTGGTGACTTGGATTAAGACTTAGAAGAGAAGGTGATAAAAAATGGTCAGATTTGGTATACATTTGTGATGCACAGCTAATCGAAACTGCTAATTGATTATGGTGGCTTATAAAGGAAAAGAGTAAAAGATGATCTCAGGGGTTTTCCTCTGAAAAGAAGTGGGTAGACCTCTGTACTATTCAGTCACATGAGCAAGGTTTACAAAGAGGGAAAACTGAGTTATATGAGGGGAAAAAATCAATGGTTCTACTTTTACTCTGCTATGTTTGTGATAATATTAATAAGGAGCAATTACTGAGCACTTATTCTGTGTCAAGTATACTTCTAAACACTTATATATTTTTATTTATTTATATCTTTTACTTAATCCTCCCAAGAAGCCCATGAAGTGGTTCTTATTATCATCCTCCTTTTAGAAATAAGAAAACTAAAGCACAGAGAGATTAACCCTAGTCAGCCAGCTAATAGAGTCAAGGAGAATCTGGTATCAGAATCTACTGCATGACCACTGTGTAATACTGCCTTTACCTGTGGAAAAGCTGAACGGGTCATTGTATTGAGTATGGAGCCCACGTGAGAAGCCTGGGATGGTGATATATAAAAACAAAATCCTGGTGCGCCACATGCCTTAGACATCTAGTAGAAGCAGCATTGGTGACTGAGAAGATGTAGTGATTAGTGGAGGAGGAAAACCAAGTAAATATAGTGATCAGAAGTGCTCCAGGGAGAGGGAGTGAACAACCAGCCAAGATTCAGGCCAGGAGACAGAACTGATCACTGAATTCAGCAAAAGGAATTCTAGTGAGTTTGATAGAGACATATTGCCAGGACCATCTCCCGGCATATTGCATATTGAGTGCAGCACTTTCATAGCATAATCTTTCAGGATCTGGAATAGCTCAACTGGAAGTCTATCACTGCCAGGAGCCAGCGTGAGGAACTCCGCCCGTGGCAAAGGTCATGAGGAAGGAGGCTTGGCATACGCAAAGGCGGGATCGAGCCTCAGGAGTTCCCCTGGAAATTCTCGAGCATCTACCCCCAAAACCAGAGACTGCCTACTTTCTGCTTTGTGCTTTCACCTACACCTCTGACTTTACGGGGGGCTGTCCCCCACTACCTCTCTCTGAAAAAAAGAGTTAACTTATAGCTCCAGTTAATAAAGTTCCTGGGTGTGATAGTGTTTCAACCTACAAACTCCTTTGGAAGTCCTCTAGCCTGCCTGAATAGGTTTTTCCGGCCACATGTGATTGCTCAGAGCCTCCCAACTGTGAGAGGCATGAGATGTTCTAAACTGTCTAAATATAGATTCCTTTGAGCAGTTAAAAGATTGATTAGAAATTGTATTGGTGAAGGGATTTTCACTTGTTGGGCCAATGTTTGCTGCTAAGTTTCCATATCCCTTACCTGCTGTGTCCCTGGCAGTGTATTGATTAATATAATTGGTGTAAGTAGTAGCTTTAATGTTTGTAACCTGGGACCCTTGAGTTAATTCTTTCTCTTGTTATAGCCTACCACACCTTTGCTCTGTAGGAATGCAACTTTATCTAATACTTTTGGAGGGTGGCTCCTGATCAATCACCTTTAGAGAAAAATAAGTTTTCCTAAGAAAGGGTCTTAAAATGTTAACAGGCCTCCGGGCCAGAAGATGATGCAAATCACCTAAGGTTTGCATATGATAAATTTGCAGGAAGAAAGCCTGGCTTGCTGCATGACTCTACTCCTTCCCCCATTATCCTCTATGCATAACTTAAAGTATAAAAACTACTTTGGAAAATAAAGTGCAGGCCTTGTTCACCGAAACTTGGTCTCCGCATGTCGTTCTTTCTCTCACCTTCTGGCTGAATTGTTCAGCCTCTTTTCTCCACTGAATTTCCTCACTGAGCTATCCTTATTCTATTACTCTTTATATCCTTAATTAACGTTTAATTAAGCAGTTGTTTCCTGATCCTCGCTGACGCCGTCCCTGCTTCGAATTCCCTGGATCCACCGGGGCTGGACCCTGGCAACATATCAGTGGAATGGAAAGGACAAAAGACCCATCAGTTCAGTTCAGTTCAGTTCAGTCGCACAGTCATGTCGGACTCTTTGCGACCCCATGAATCGCAGCACGCCAGGCCTCCCTGTTCTTCACCAGCTCCCGTAGTTCACTCAAACTCACGTCCATCAAGTCGGTTTTGCCATCCAGCCATCTCATCCTCTGTCGTCCCCTTCTCCTCCTGCCCCCAATCCCTCCCAGCATCAGAGTCTTTTCCAATGAGTCAACTCTTCACATGAGGTGGCCAAAGTATTGGAGTTTCAGCTTTAGCATCATTCCTTCCAAAGAACACCCTGGCCTGATCTCCTTTAGAATGGACTGGTTGTATCCCCTTGCAGTCCAGGGGACTCTCAAGAGTCTTCTCCAACACCACAGTTCAAAAGCATCAATTCTTCGGCGTTCAGCTTTCTTCACAGTCCAACTCTCACATCCATACATGACTTACTGGAAAAACCATAGTCTTGACTAGATGGACCTTTGTTGGCAAAGTAATGTCTCTGCTTTTGAATATGCTATCTAGGTTGGTCATAACTTTCCTTCCAAGGAGTAAGCGTCTTTTAATTTCATGGCTGCAGTCACCATCTGCAGTGATTTTGGAGCCCCCAAAAATAAAGTCTGACACTGAAATAAAGACCCATAGGAGTGGATTAAAAAGGCTTAAGGTGTAAGCAAGTGGTGAATGACAATATGGACATTGACAGGTTTTGGTAAAGATCAGAAACTTGGTGCTATCACTGGAGGTGGTAGCTAAGACAGAACTTTCTCTTTTTTCTTTTTTAGTAGTTAGGAACTTTGTTTAAGTTAGGTTATATTACTACATGTTTAAATGAAAATTAGCATGACCTAGTACAGAAAAAGAAATTCACTCACTAGAACATATCTGAGACTAAAAACAAAGTAAGTAAGTTACCATGCATGGGATCTGGGGGCTTCCCTGATGGCTTAGTGGGTAAAGAATCTGCCTGCCAATGCAGAAGACACAGCAGACTTGGGTTTAATCCCAGGGTCAGGAAGATCTCCTGGAGGAGGAAATGGCAACCCATTCAGTATTCTTACCTGAAAAATCCCACGGACAGAGGAGCCTGGCAGGCTATAGTCCACGGGGTCACAAAGAGTCAGACATGTCTGAGCACAGATGTATGCACAGGAACTATTTGCAATGAGTTTTAAGTTTTATTCACATAGATTCACTACATGCTAGAACACTGTAAAAAAAACAGTAATCATCTTCCTATCTTAAGGCAAAGAGGACAAGGGACATTCTCTTGAACTTCCCCTCCCAATTCTGAGACATTGTTCTATCATCTTGGTTCAATAAGCCCTATGTCTACAAAACCCAATCAATGAAACTGTTTTCTAAACCTTATCATCTACAAGTACTTCATCAATTCACTCGACCAATTTGGCAGTTAGCTTATTTTATCCTGTTTGTTTTTTTCTCCCGTTGCTTGTTGCTATCCTAGATGGTTTGGATGACTCATTCATCTGTTTAGCTTCAAAATTCTTTTGCCCCTATATTCAGTGACTTATACTCCCACACAGCTTTGGCAATCCACACCCATAGACACAAAATGGATTGTTTCTAAACAAAAGCACTCTACCATACTATCTAGAATTGTGAAATTCTCTTCTCTCATCCTCTGTCCCACTCATGCCCACAAAATTCCTCTTCAGCGTGAAAGGCTAATGCTTTCCACTGCTTTGCCCTTCACATTTTAGCAGTCTCCAATCCTTCCTGGCTTCACTGTCATCTCTGCTTAATTTTGATCCCCCTGATAACACATTTTCATGGGTGCAATTGATTCTTCCATTCTTTGACCTTCTCTCACAGCTGCCTTGCCAATCCCACCACCAAATCAATCCTACCATCTGCTCACTTTCCTCCTCATCCTGGGCTGCCAAGAGTTACTGAGAAAATTGAATAACCACGCTGATTGACTTTGCTACAAATTTATGATTTCCGATGTCAGCTGAACTCTCAGAGCTGCTTAGCAGCCCTATTACTCATTCCTACTTGGCTGGTCTTCCCATTCCACACAGCAGCTGTTCCCACCACACCCTCCTCAGATCTCCCTCTCCCACCCCCACCCACCTAAACCCCAAAACATGATCTCACCTCCTACTGCTGAGAACACTGAGGCTATCAGGCGTGACTCCCCTCTACTTCCCTCCTCTGTCTCCAAATTTATCAGTATCTTTACTCATAAGGACTTTATTTTGCATCTGAGAAGAAGAATCCTTATTCTTTTGTTCATCTGACCTTTTCATTCCATTTCTAGTTGACTCTGCCAAGACCTTGTTTCATCAATGGGGTTTCTATTTTCTATTCAGTCCCTAAGCTTCTTTCAACCCACAAACCTACCTGAAGTTCCCTATTTTGTTAAAAAAAAAAAAAAAAGACCTTTTTTTCCTCTTTTCCACCATCAAATTACTGTTTTCTCTTCCTCCGTGCAAAAATTCTTGGCAAAGGACCTTGGTTTCAATAGGTCTTTTTACTTAAAACTGATTCCATACAACCTGATGAAATCTTACTTGGTCATCATGCTGATTAAAATATTAGAAATGCTATAGAAAAGAGGCTTTTCTCGCTCTTCAGTTTTCTTGATCTGAATGCTGGAAGTTTGGCTTTAATACAAGTTCATTTATTTACTGTTTTGCCCCATTTTTGAAAGGCATTTAAATTACCTAGGATTTAGTTCCCTCATATTTCAGTTGCAGATGCATAGGTCAATTTTAAGAATACTCTGGGTTCTTTTGGGCTTCCCTGGTGGTTCAGATGGTAAAGATTCTGCCTGCAATGCAGGAGACCTGGGTTTTATCCCTGCGTCAAGAAAATCCCCTAGAGGTGGGAATGGCAACCTACTCCAACATTCTTGCCTGGAGAATTCTGACAGAGGAGCCTGGTGGGCTATCGTCCACCAGGGGTGCAATTAGTCAGACATGACTGAAGCAACTTACACTACTACTACTGCTACAGGTTTCTTTGAGCAAATTACCTTCATCCACTGAATTTAGTGTGGCAAAACTGTTATTCAAAGTGTGGTCCCCTTCTTGTCAACCAGAAAGTTGACAAGCAACGCCAAAAGGATATTCCAACATTCCCTCTCTGGAGTCTGAACAGTGAACTTGAAAGGAAGAGTTTACCAGTCACTACTGACCTCTGAATTGACTTCTACCCTCTGGAGCTGGAATGGATCTTTCTCCTTCCTGAGCATGTTCACCTTCCACAAGAGCTGATCTCCACCTATTGGTTCCCAAAGCCATCTTCAGTTTAAAATACTAAATTGCAAACTTGGTTTTTACTGCTTGAAAATAAATTTTATGATTAGGATTAAATGAGCTCTTCTGCATAATATTTTTATTGCAAAGTCTAGTTCCTAGTAAAAGTTAAGTCAATTTTTGCTATTATTATTTTTTGATATTGTTATTATTAGTATGTCTATGGACAGAAATGCTTTCCATTTTTTTCCAGCTTTTCACCACATAATTTTACTTTAAGTTCTACATTTCTTCAAATTCTATCTGGTCATTCTTCCCATGTTCCCTCTACTCTAACCACACTGGATGATGTGCTTTTTATCAAATAAATGATGAACTTTGATGCTTTCAATATTTTGCTTATGATTTCTTCTCCAGTTAAAATGCCTTTTTCTTTCCTCCTTAGTGTAAGTACATTTAATATAAGGCTCAATGCAAAAGCTGTTTGTATTATTCCCAAAAGTCTTTACTTTCTCTGTTTATCTCTGTTGTCCTTTAGAACTTGTAACACATCTGACACTCTTGGTAATGAGTTCCTTGAAAGCACAGATAGTATCTTTCCAATATTTATATTCCCAGACTCAAGCACAGTTTCTGGGATAAAGCAGGTATTCAATAATTATTTTTGAGTAGTTATTTCCCTCTAGTGATCTTCAGAATAGAAATATACACTCTGAAATTTATATATATATATATATACACATATATGAATATATATTAATAATATATATGGATACATATGAATATGTGAAACATACATACATGAGGAGAAAATATATATTTAAAGTATTTATTATATATCAAAACAAGTATGTGCATCCAAAATAATTCAGAATTTCTATACTTTAATGCTCCATTGGTTAATGCTTCAGCAGTCAGTGTATGATTCAACGCTGACATTAGTATTCCTGACACACTTTACTTATGATATCAAGGAAAGTTATATTCAGAATTGGCAAATCAAGCATTGAGAAAATTCTAAATTATATGAAATGGTAAGATATTCTGAAAATATAATACATCAGAGATTGTACCTTTTCATAATAATATTAGTAAGGCAATTTTGATTTCTAAATAATTTTTTAAAGTAAAAATTTAATTCTTTCAATTAGAGAATGTATGGTAAATTGTCACTTCATGGATAACTAACATTAAAGACAAGATGGTATTCCTTCTGAAACCTATCAAACCCATTATAAATTTCAAACAATACAACCATTTGATTTAAAATTATATTAAAAAGCATACAAAATATGATTTATACAAGATTGTACATAAATATTATGCTAAAACATAAAACAGGCATTTTGAAAATTGTCCATTGAGAACGTGGATATTTGTCTATCAGTTCAGTTCAGTTCAGTCACTCAATAGTGTCCGATTCTTTGTGACACCATGAATCGCAGCATGCCAGGCCTCCCTGTCCATCACCAACTCCCGGAGTTCACACAAACTCATGTCCTTCAAGTCAGTGATGCCATCCAGCCATCTCATCCTCTGTCGTCCCCTTCTCCTCCTGCCTCTAATCCCTCCCAGCATCAGAGTCTTTTCCAATGAGTCAACTCTTCGCATGAGGCGCCCAAAGTATTGGAGTTTCAGCTTCAGCATCAGTCCTTCCAAAGAACACCCAGGACTGATCTCCTTTAGAGTTGGATCTCCTTGCAGTCCAAGGGACTCTCAAGAGTCTTCTCCAACACCACAGTTCAAAAGCATCAATTCTTTGGCACTCAGTTTTCTTCACAGACCAACTCTCACATCCATACATGACCACTAGAAAAACCATGGCCTTGACTAGACGGACCTTTGTTGGTAAATTGTCTTTGCTTTTGAATATGCTATCTAGGTTGGTCTTAACTTTCCTTCCATGGAGTAAATGTCTTTTAATTTCATGGCAGCAGTCACCATCTGCAGTGATTTTGGAGCCCAAAAAAATAAAGTCTGACACTGTTTCCACTGTTTCCCCATCTATTTCCCTATAGAATGAGTTAAATATTTTGCATACATAGGATATGTGCAATTTCTGCATTATATGGAATATTAAGAGCAATCAGCAAAGCAGAATATAGGCCATCTTTGTTGGAAAATTTAACAATATGAGTAACACATATTAATCATTATTCACAAACCAGGGATTCTAAATTCTTGAAACACTGGATAGCCCATGGCATGCTGTGGGCCCTTTCAGCTCTAACAGATTGAAGCTGAATTTCCTTGGTTGTAAGTCAAAGATCACACAGAAAACATCCAGGCAGAAGGCATTTAGTCTAATAGAATATGTATCTTTTAATTGGAATTAAAGATGAAAAAAGAAAGAGAAAAAAACAGTAACTTTGCAGGCCGTGCCTTCAATATTGATGATCCTTAAAAATTCCACTGTTACAGAACTGTCAGAACAGTCTCACTACAAATGAAATTCTATGCATTGTTTTTTT
>NW_011494708.1:8142491-8163419 GCF_000754665.1 Bison bison bison | reverse complement strand
CAGTTTTTTTTTTTTTTTTCCCAAAAGAAAACAGTAAGTTTTAAAAGGGTCAGGACTGTGAAAATCATATCATCTGTGGCATAAATTCTTTTTTTCTAAACCATGAAACACAGAAAGTAAGCAAAAATCACTGAAAATACTTTAATGATGTGCTACAAGGTCAAAATAAAATACTTTTGGGTAAGTGTGAAATGCTAATCAGCTTATAGCTTGAACAGTGAGCTCAGACAATGATAGGGGTAGAAATGAGATGGCATCGATTTGATGAGTGACAATTCTTCAGCCTTCAGCCTCAAGATAGCCTCTGAGGGGTGACTTACCTGAGATCATAGCTCAACATCAAGGGAAGTCTTTTGTGACAGTCATTATTTCAGCAAGAAAATTTGTATATTTAAATGAGGCTTTCTATCTATATGCAAACATAATATAGATTTGCTATAGCACCACACATAAACATTTAAGTTGAACTGAAGTCCATGTTCAAAGAATAGTTTCAAGTCTATTGATTTTAGAAACATTTCTTTTGTTATTGTACTAAATCCTCTACTAAGGAAATAAGTCTCTAGAGAGGAGCAGTGTATTGGTACCAAGAAATGACCAGAGAGCGACTCTCTCTACTACTTATTCCACATAAAGTGTGGCCACTAATAGCACAGCATTCCAAGTCTAAAAGAAATATCTCTGTTAAAGAACAATCCAGATCCCTTTCAGGATATTTGTTTCTTTCTTTTCTTCATAAAGCTCTGAAAATTGTTCCCCTAAGAAATTAAGGCCTCCACTCTGCTATACTTAAAGACCTCTGCCATCTAACTCCCATTTCTCTTAGAATCATGTTGAATCTCCTTAACATGAACTCTAATGCTGTTTATATCTTGATCTATTTCCTGGTTTCCTTTCAGACCATTCTGCCTTAGCATCTACTTGTACTCCCCCAGACCCCTTACTTTTGGCACCATCTAGTTATCACATCTGGTTAACATAGTCATCTTTGTAATAATAGGATTTCTGCACTAGAGTAGATCCTGAGTAATACACAACACAAGCTCTAACAAAGCTTATATGATTTATGATATATATGTATCTAAATAGGTGCATATTACCTTAACTGTTACCCAAGATTTAATTCCTTATAGGAATTGACATCCTCCGCACCTAATCTATTGTAGAAATGCAATAAATATTTATTGAGGAACTACTTAAACATTTCAATGAATGACCTAGAATCACATAAAATTCCCATCTATATCATCAAATGAATTCAATCACTGTTTAATAAGCATTTACTAACTTAGAATTTATTAACCTACTATAGGCAGGCTTCCCAGGTGGCACAATGGTTAAGAATCTGCCTGCCAATTCAGGAGACATAAAAGACAGAGGTTTGATCCCCAGGTTGGGAAAATCCCCTGGAGAAGGAAATGGCAACCCACTCCAGTATTTTCACCTGGAGGATTCCATGGACAGAGGAGCCTGGGGGAATACAGTCGGCTGCTGTTACTGCTAAGTCGCTTCAGTCATGTCCGACTCTGTGCGACCCCATAGATGGCAGCCCACCAGCACCACCGTCCTTGGGATTCTCCAGGCAAGAACACTGGAGTGGGTTGCCATTTCCTTCTCCAATGCATAAAAGTGAAAAGTGAAAGTGAAGTTGCTCAGTCATGTCCGACTCTTAGTGACCCCATGGACTGCAGCCCACCAGGCTCCTCCGTCCATGGGATTTTCCAGGCAAGAGTACTGGAGTGGGGTGCCATTGCCTTCTCCAGGAATACAGTCTATGGGGTCTTAAATAGTAGGACGTGACTGAGCACACACACTTCAACCTACTATAAGCAAGGCACTTTGCTCACAACTGAGGTGAGATGGCAAATATGTATCAGACTTAGGCCATTCTTGTGAAGAGATTATGATGTAACAATAAAATAAAATGTAATAGATATATTCACCTACGTGCACAAAAACTTTTCCATCATTAAAGGTAGGAAGCCCCAGCTAACATAAAATCATGCAGATAAAGTGACTTAAAATTAGCACTCATGACCTGGTAATCAGAAACAGCTTAACAAAAGAAGAATCAAGGAAGGAAGGATTCACTCATGTAAAATTAGAAGACAGAGATTTGCTGGAGGAGATGAAAGTAAAGGTTAAGGTAAACTGGTAAGAAAGTGTGAAGCCAGCAAAGTCACTCAAAAGTTACCGGGCTTAACTGGAACATAGAGTTCATTAAAAGAAGAATGAAAAGTAAAAATGTGAGAGGGAGATTAGTGAGAGAAATAAGATTCTAAATTAAGAAACTGGAAATTGATTAGAAATGAGCAGGCGCTAAATGTTCCTGAGCGTGGCCTAAGAAGCAAGTCATTCTGTCCTTGCAATGTATGGGATACTTCAGCCTTCAGTGTAATATCTGAGTACATCATACATATTTTGTACACAACTTTAATAGCAGTTCAAGCATGCTTTCCATGCCTAGCCATGCTTTATTTTATCTTACAGTCTTGATCAGCTGCCAGTAGCAAACAGAGAAAGCATTTCTTATTTAACACATATTTTTATGATCCTGTATTGCTAGATGGCACAGTAAGTGAAGTAACTTCCAATAACAGTTATCAGGGCATATCAATTTCTAATTCAACTAAACACAAAGTAATGGTGACTACTGAAATATGATGCTAGAGACATCTACGTGAAAAGCAATCAATCTAAAGATCTAACTGTAACATATATTTTAGAACAAATTAACTGGAAAAATTACAGCAAACTCTTTCAAGAAAACTGAATAAAGCATTCCTCACAGTTAAACAAAACTGAATGGCAACAGAAATGATGTAGCAATAACCAAAAAGAAAATACCACAGTGTAAAACGTGCCTTCCACAATCATGACAGTGATTAACATAATTAATCACTTTATTTTGATTAATATAATTCTAAATATTCAAAGAAGGTGGAGGTAAGAATATGAGCTCACCAAATTACCCTCCTGAAGTATACTTGAAATAAATAAATAAATCTGTTAGATATTTCACCAGTGTTTGTTTTAATCAGTAGTTTCTAAATGCTAAGAGATATTCCTGGAAACAGTTCAAACTATGTGTTAATAATTGATCATGATTTACTATAATCTCCTTTATAAATATAACTATGTTTTATAAGCATGTTTATATGCTAAACATAGAAATAACCTAAACAATCCCCCAAATGCCTTTCTGAGACATACTGAACAGTAAGCTTATTTATAAACTTTATGAAGTCTACACCAAAAAATAATTTCAAAATCAAATTTAAATTCATGTAAGGGTTTAAGGAAATCACGATCTAAAGTCAGGCACATCTGAAGTTTGAATCTCAAACTAACTCATGACCAGTGTTTTGGTGTAAAACAAATGTTAGTTTTTAATAGTACTCAGACACACATATAATTATGGTGGACAGTATTGTGAATTGCATTCAGACTGCTTCTGGAATCTTAGCTCAACTAGTGAATGGCTACATGACTGGTGTCACATTTCTGAGCCTTTCTTTAATAATAGCTGTTATTTATACATTCTCACTTTATGCCAGGCATGGCCATAAGTGTCATATATCAAGTTATACTTACTCATTATAGGACATACAACTTATATAGCATATTAATGCATGCACATTTGCTAATGCTACCATAAGACTACTAGTATCTTCATTTAAATACATGACAGGTTAAGTAACTTGCCCAAAGTCTTAGACTGGTCCATAATCAATGCTCTAAACACTACATTTTTAATTCATGGATTATATATGCTTTTAAGTCATATTTTCACAGGAACTCCAAGAGAGGACAAAATACAATTCAAATGTTCAGTAAATGTATTTAAATTGAAAGATCACTCACAGATCAGATCATTATCAGGTAACAGATTAAAAATTAAATTGCAACTTTCTGATTATCTAAAGATATAATAACACCATTAAAAAGAAAGAAGCTTAAGAATAACTTATCTTTATGTTCATCCTAGCAAAAATGTTTACTGAATAATTTTTTTTACCACAAGGTCAAATTAATCCTTATTTTAGAAAACTGCTGTTTTTGTTCAGTCACTAAGTTGTGTCTGACCTTTTGTGACTCCATGGGCTGCAGCATGCTAGGCTTCCCTGTCCTTCATTATCTCCTGGAATTTGCTCAGATTCACGTCCACTGGGTAAGTGAGGCTATCTAACCATCTCATCCTCTGCTGCCTACTTAGAAACTAAAACTTCCAATTGATTATGCACTATAATTAAATTCATAATTTTTACATATTTCTATTCCATTTGCCAAAAATTTATGCTAAATGATAAGGGAGCAATTTTAATTGATGTGTTAGACAAAAGTCAAAGAGAAAAAAATTTAAGTATTTTTTTTCTCTTTATAACGTTTTGCTTAACAATATCTTTGCTGCTGCTGCTGCTGCTAAGTCGCTTCAGCCGTGTCTGACCCTGTGCGACCCCATAGAGGGCAGCCCACCAGGCTCCTCTGTCCCTGGGATTCTCCAGGCAAGAACACTGGAGTGGGCTGCCATTTCCTCCTCCAATGCATGAAAGTGAAAAGTGAAAGTGAAGACGCTCAGTCGTGTCTGACTCTTAGCGACCCCATGGACTGCAGCCTACCAGGCTCCTCTGTCCATGGGATTTTCCAGGCAAGAGTACAGTGTCTTTAGATTTCCATAAATACTCAGTTCTGTGTACAATAAAGTATCTGTGAGCAGCATGATAAAAGTTATGTTCCAAATTGCATCCATACATTAACTGCCAAAAGAGGCTACATAATAATTTTTGAAAGTGAAAAAAAAGTCCTCTGGACCTTCTATAATATGCAAAGTCAAAGGAAATGGATAGCCTAATGATACAGCCACGAGGAGGTGGCCAGCAGAGTTCAGTGATTGGGAAAGAAAGCTTGACAAAATCTAGGTATATTAGTCAGTTCCTTAAAATATTTTATCTCTCTGCAAGTTCTGAATTGTCAGCAGTGTAAAAAGTACCTCCAGAAGGAGTCTATATTTTATACCTCTATATTCATAACTACTGTAGCCATTTTTCATACTGTTGTAAAAAGGCAGAACCAATCAGCTGGCAGATGACTGTCTTTGGCTCAGCAGAAACTTCCATTTCGTGTAATAAAGACAAACACACACAATCTGAATACATTTTCACTGGGGAAGCATGGAGGGGTGGAAGACTCTTTTCATGTCATTTACTTTATAAATTATTTCTAAGATGCATATTTTTTTCCCTCAGGCTGTCCAAAGGCAGAGTTCCATTGTGCATTTCCAAAATGCAGTCCTTTGTAAGTAATTTCAATGGCCCTTAATAAAATCCTATGAATCACATTATACATTCAAAAATATGATCATTCTAATACATATCTTTCATGTTTTTCTCTCAAAATCGTAAGCAGAACTTCTCTTTTACTGAAGTGTATCCTTTAGGCATTTACTTGTGGTCATTTGGAATTTAAAATGTACTTCATTTAACACTATTGCACATATAGTAATTTGATAGGCTTTTAATTCGTGGAAGGATTCATACCATAAAAACGCTTTAAAAATCTGTTCTAGATTCAGATAAAAAAGTATATGTATGTTCTCTTCTTTTAAAATGAAGAATTATTTTTAATTCTGGTAGAATATGATACGAAAAGTGAAAAAAAAAGTGAAAGTGTGAGTCACTCAGTCGTGTCGGATTCTTTGTAACCCATGCATGTGATAAAACCATCAACAATTCTAAAGCTCTCTTTCTTTTTTTTCCTTGTCTCCACTAGACCCATTGGGAGTACAATGGCTTAGGTCACAACATGAAACATCATGCTAATTAATCTGCTAATTAACTGGTATAAGAAATATATTGCATGAAGCAGATTGCTGTATTACTTTGTTTCAACTTTTGTGTAACCACTAATTTAGAATCATCTAATCATGCTCTTTAATCCAAATGTTAATCTCAGATGGCAGTAACACATGACTGCTGAGGAGCTCTCTTGTAAGACACGTACTGCATTTCTTCCCAGTACTAAAAATGGTTTACTGAAAGATGAAAAGATGCTTTGTTTACAGATCCTTGGTATTCATTTGAATATAATCTCTTCTAATGCAGTACTAATAACAAGATATCCTCAAAAACATTTGCTCAAACATCTTCATCCAAATAGTGAGACATCTGTTTGATAAGTTATCACAGGATTTTTATTAAAAAGGCTCATATAACCAATTGCTTCGTTAATATCATTAATATTTTCCTTAACACATTTTTTGTTTGATTACGTGACTTATCAACCAAGGTTCAATTTGGGGTTCAAATAAATGACAGATTTGTAACTAATAAATATTAAGGGGTTTTAAAAAGTCAACCAGCAGAATAGTTAGATTACGTGATACCCACTTGAAATCTACTATCAAGAGGCAGCTGGTTTCTGATCTTTCTGAAATGCATATACCAAATGTCTGCTGCTTTCATAAGCCTGACACATAGGGGAGAAAAAGTCCTTGCTGACCTGCCTTTTAACTGCTAGACACAGAGAGAAGAAGAAAGATTAGAGACCTAGGTCCCCCTCAGTTGCTACTGAGACAGATTTTCACTGACACAACTGGGCAATAGCAATTAAAAAACAAGGTTGAGCTATACCTGATCTCAGAACACCAATCTCTTAAAACAGGAAATGTTCACTTTCCCTCCAACATCTAAGGATTGAGTCTAGAAAGATATTCATTTTTAATCATATTAATCTTAACTCCTCATTAGAAATTCACAAAAAGCAGCACAAGATAGGTTATTATAGGGGAATTAACATCCACGAAAATATACAGTAGCCAGCTTTTTCATAAAAAACTGTAGAAATTATTACAATGTATAGTCTAATAAAAATCTGTAGTTGGCTTTTTTCTTTTCGGTTGCTAAACTATGATATAAACTTAAAATATAACTTTCTCTTGTTTTCACTAGCAATTCTATGAGTTTACAAGAACACAGAGCCACTTCTGAGGCCTACATTTTCCAAAGTCACATTTATTCAATATATTTCATCTAGAAAGTAGTTTAAAATAGGCCAAACTGAGCATTTTCAATGCTTATTTTTCTTCTCTCCAATATGCTTACTTAACCAACTACTATATTTAAAATGAAAGCTACTGACTTCGCCAATACTAAATATGATCCAATTCAATTCAGCACGTATTTAGTTTATATTTCATTCATTCAAATCTTATCAGCCAATAAATGCAGCACTGTTTTCTGCTTAATGAACTACTTTGAAAATAAAGCCCTCATCATATTTAACAGATATTAAATATTTTCAAAGAATAACAACTGCCTGTTTATGGATTGGCTGTCATAATCAGCATTACCCTTAGTTTTTATGATAAGCTGATATATTTTCCATTCTTAAGTTTCACAATTTTTAAGCTATTAATAATGTGAAAGAATCGCATTCCCTTATGATTGTGGATAAAGTGATCTCCAAAAATTGTTTCTTAACCTTTTGGAAACTTTCATCATGTAACACAGGCTTGATTTCAGCTTTCACAGTTTCCTTTCACTTGTCTATGACTGAAGAAATTACAGCTCACAGAACTCCCAGATTTGAACTGTAGTGGATCAGAAACTTATTCCCCTGGAGAACTTGGGCCTGCACAATTTTTCTAAGTTTCACACCATAGCATACAGAAAAGAGTGAGGGCTTGGCATTACACTTTTCTGTGAGGTGCCTTTTACTTCACTTTTGCCAGTGATACTGAGTTTATTTTGGCCCATGAACATCTCAGCCAACAATCACCTCATTCTATTCATGTCAATTATAAAAACAATAAGAAAATTAATAATACCATTGTTTATTGAGTTCTTGTTATGTCATACTCACTTTACCTGGATGAATCTCATTTAATCATCACAACTAATTTATGAAGTAGATACTGTTTTAACTCCATATTATATACAAAGCAATGGAGGCAGAGAGATGTTATTTGTTCAAAAGTCACTCAAGTTATGTGCATGAACCATGTTTCAAACTCAGGCAGCCTGGATTCCAGACCCTGAAATCTTAACCACTGTGATATCCCATCATTTAGCACATGGCATTGTAACATTCAGCCTGCACGGCTGGAATTCCCATTAGACTGGGAGCTCTCCCTATTCAAAGAATGCAGCTGACATATTCCTCAGTCCACTCAGATTCCAGCAGCAAAGTCTTTATTTAAAAAGAAGTTGCAGCAAATAGTACATATTTATATTAATACACTTTAAGCATGCAAAACAAGTAAGAGAAAAACTTTTCTCTTCTTCCCTTTATACAGTATTTAGAGCAGACCTTTCACCACAGATTCCATCTTTATCCAATATTTCAGTGAGCTAGAACATCTGAATACCTTTCACATCTAAGTCATGCATTCTGAATCTGCCTCGCACAGGTTAATAGATGTGTGATCTAGGGAACCACAAAATTTATCTCTGCACCCCCAAATAGTTTCAGAACCTATCTTGAACTCCTAACTATAATTGTGTTTGCCATGAAAGCTGTGACCCACCTATTGAATGTGGCCTCTGAAACCAGACTGCCAGGGCTCAATGCTCAGCAGTACCTCCTGCTAATTCTGTAGCTTTGCAAATTTACCAAAACTCTCTGTTCCTCATTTCCTCATCTGTAAAATGGGTCTCATGCAATAATAGTATCTAACCTCATGAGGTTGTTATAAATATTAAACAGAGCAATTACTATATCATCTGTACAGAGTAGGGTCTTGGGAACTTAAGTTTAAAATATTATCAGAGAAATATGAAAATCTGTTTGACTATATATACCAAAACAGTGAAGTAGAATAATAGTAGCCCCCCAAAATAGCAATAACTAAAAACAAATTTTCATCCCCAATGATATTTTTTTAATCCATGTGTATTCAATCTGATGGATTCTGGACATAATTTTTCAAATGGAATTCCCATTCACAATTATACTGCTCTGTGTAGCTATTTCCCTCAAGCCAAGTCTAGTCTCCTCTCCCTCCTCTCTTTTTTTCCAAATGGATAGAGGCAAAGGACAAGTGTAGAAGTTTTAAGTAGAGATACCAGGACTTGGGAGAGGTTTGATAGGTCCCATTTAAATTTTTAATCTTGTAAAATAAAGACTAAATTGACAAAATTAAATTTTATTATCAATATCAGTTCCATAAATGGCCAGAAGTTCACCTAAATGTAAAAAGAAAAACAATTCAGAGTGACCAATTTCTGCATAAGGAACTTTGAAGATTATCCATGCCATCTTTGTGATATTGAAAGTGACACTATTTTGCAAGTCAGTATGCTGCAATGAAAAAAAATCCACAAGATATATGTGCTTTCATTTTGCTTCCCACTGTTTCTCTGACCTTTCTCAGTTGGAGTAGTAGCAGGAAACTAAAATAAAAGTACTGTTTTTCTGTGAGGCACTTTGTGAATAAACAGTCGGGAAATCAGAACAGTTGTAAGACTTCTCTGCCTGTTGCTTCTCCTAAGCAGAGAATTACTATTAGTCAAAAGAGCCTACGGCAATCAACATCAGGGGCTAGTGTTTCTTTCTTTTCTGAAACCAATAAGGCTGATCCAAGTCCAAAAACGCTTTTGAAGTTATAGAGACCTTCATGTGTTGATCAATCCTTGAGTGGTAAAGAGCAAGAAAAACTGGTTCTAGATCTTTAATACATTCTGCCAGGGAATTCATTCAACTCAGTGAAGTACAAAAAGGTTTCCTCTATTACAAATTGAGTGTTTTGTACTTGGGTGCTGCTTGGTTCAGTTAACTTAGAGGGAGCTATTGATTCCAGACTTGATTATTTGTATGTCAGTGCATATCTCTATTAAGTCAAGCTAAGGCTGGAACAGCAACAACTGTAAATTCATAATTTTTCTTGGTCCTAAGGCATAGGTTGAGATTTGGGTCAATTTAAGTGAAAAACAGCATGTGATTCTCTTAATAAGGATTATCACTATTGATTATTGATATAATCACTATTCTATAGCATGGTGTTAATATTTCTAAGACATCAAAACCTAAGAATTAAGTTAATTTATTAGGAGTTAAGAATGCAAATGATTTTTAAATTGATAGTTCAGTCCAAACCCATCCTTTATGGGCGAGAGAGCTTAGCACCGGGTAATGCAAAAAAAGCACCCTCAAGTCTGGCTATTTTGCACCAGAGTAAAATTTGGCATCAAGCAAGACTCCTGACCCTGTTCAGGGTGCTATTCTCTAAACATTCTCAAATATATCTCTGTCAAACCTTTCTCTTTATCTTAAGTGGCTAAGCTCTTCACTTTCAAATTGTAAAGATGCAGAAAATACAGTTTAAAACCAGCAACACGAATATACTTTACATCTCATTTTAAGAGACTATTAAAAATACAGACATTTTATAAAGTAGACTTCTTTATTATTTTGGCCACAGAAAAATATTCAATACAATAGAATTATACAGCTTGTAGACTTACAATTTATTATAATAGCATAAAAAACAAAATCCCTGTAATAGTATAGATAGGGTACCAGCTTCAGTTGATTGTCACATAGAAAAAAGAGGTAAAAATTTTCAACTCTAAAGTTAATCAGTAATATAAAGAGAAATAAACATAAATACCAGCGTACAATAGTTTCAAAATTATTATGGCACATAGTGACCTCAAAAAATACATCAATCTGTTTGAAACACTATCTTATCTACGTTAATGCATGGTCACTTGTATAATTCAGATTGAAAAAAAGTGGGGAAAAAATACATGTAACTTATTGGCATATTTAAAAATTAGAACACAAATATTTCCCCAGTCTCATCTGTAAGAGCAGCCGTGATTCACATTCTCTGTCGCTGAATAAAGAAATCTTAAGGAATATAGTAGGACTTTCCAACTGTCTTCAAACTGATTTCACAGGAGCCTACTCTCATTATTTTCAGACATCAGTACTATCTTAATTTAAATGGCTCAATTGCATTAAATATTATACTTAATTGGAGAGCCTTTGCAGTAGTCATTCTATCTTCAGAACTGCTTCTTTTGTGAATAATAATCTTTAATATGATCATGACATATAGGAAATGGCTTAAGACGGTTTACTCTACCTCTTTACATTCTAGGTAACAAACCAAAGTGCAAATGTCAATCGTTAAGTTTTACCTTCTCCCACTGATACATACAGGCACACACACAAATGCATACATATACACTCACGCCCATACACAAATTAGACTTTATACAGTATCTTCAATTGAGTAAGTAACTATAATGCAAAGAGTTACTTCCCACATGCAATTCACCTTTAATAAAATCTAAAAAGTCCTCCTCTGCATACCTAAATGCATAGGACCACAAATGTAAAAGGCCAGTTTCCTATTAAATAATGGCCGTACATTCCTATAACACTTAAGAAGGTTTACCCTAAATTCAATCAGAAATTGTATCAAATGTCTGTGAGATATATCCTGATCTTCTGCTTTTACACCATAATAAACTCTGTTTCAACAAGTATCAGATTGACCTAAATTTTATTTTCTCTTATGTCCATTAGTTTCTCATTTTCCCTGATTGGCAGTAGTATTTCTTCTTAGCCTTGTGAAATAGTATGGAACAAGCTAATTGTCTCAGAATTCAGTCCTGAGGTATACGTTTCCATTTTCTTTGTTGATCTAGCACAGGCTCAGGTGATTTCTACATAATGCATCCAATTAGTTCAAGCAAGGCAAATGAAATCACATCTATAATAATTTCCATCTTATTAACTATAAAGAGTAAGTAAGAGGATATGTTTCTCCACTCTTTGCTTGAGTCCTTTCAAGTGCAAACCAAAGGAAAAGGATTTCCTGTTCTTTTCATACTCTTGAATGTGATGATACTTGATTCAGTGTCTCCATTGTAATTGATAAGATTGTAAAACCTCTCTCACATCCCTTCTTTATTCTATACTGAGAGTTTAATTTTCTTTTTCAGCTGTTTGCAGATTATAGTTTGATTCCTTTTTTGCCGAGAATTTATTTTAAAGCCATTTTGTTTTCTTCCAAATCAGAGCTTCATTTTACTCAGCTAGTGGTCCTGCCCCTTGGGAATCGATTTCTTTTTACACAGGACTAATCCAGGTTTATTAGGATCCAACACCTTTAGTTGGAACAGTCCATGTATTTCACTTACGAGCACATACATTCATTTTACACGATTCCTCAATGTGGCCAGGGGGTTTCGTGGTCTGCACTGTATCCACCTATAAAAAATACAAAAATATATGTCTGCTTTACAGGGATGTGAGTAGGGTTTTGCTAGCCTAGATCCAAAACTTGGATGCATATTTTGGCTGATAGTATTCTTTCCTTCTTTAAGATGTTTTTGTAGTGGCCATAACCTCTTTTAGAATTCATAGAGACATAACTGTTCCAGCTACAATGAACAATCTTAGGGCATCTACATCAATGCTATTGGCTAATCTCCTGGATTCCATCTTTGACAAGAGATATTTGCATGGTAAAAGAAACATTGAATTATTGTTTTTCAGGCTTTGAGTACTTAAAGGAGAGGGGCTGTCAGGGAAGGAAGTGTTGTTGGCTTTATTTATATTATAAATACAAATAAGAATGAAATGGTAATTTTGTTATCAGTTCTTTTACAATTTACTGTCCCTAAAATCTCTGGGAGGTGAGCTTGATCTGAATGTTCACATCCTTCAAAGTAGCTCTCTAGTCTCTAAATGCAATCATGGAAATCTGAGCATTTTACACATCATCAACAAATGGTTCACTGATTTATGGTCAAGGATGAACTATTAAAACTATCCCCTTCAAAAATATGACCATAAAAAGGTATTGTTTTTTACAAGTGAAAGTAATGATAATACTCCTTTAAAATGTTTTGGTGCCAATATGAGTTTTAAATAGTATTGAATATTTATTGCTTTGAATTTGAGCCTGACCAATAGTCTGATTTCTGCTTTCTGACAAAAAATGCACAGAATATTGTTTCCAGTTTAATGATGCAATTGATGTCAGTAAAAGCTTTAATGAGTTTGAACATTATCAAAAAGGATAATAAATCACTTCCATAAAATAAAAATGCTACAGTTCACTACCAAAAGAATTAGAATGTTTTAAGAATTAAAAAAAAAAAAAATTAGTACTGCACCTAATTTCCAATGTCACAATGCATCAGCACATGAGAATCAAGGTTAGAAAAGAAGTAAATGAATTCTTTCACTGAATAATCAACTAACTCACATTTGAAAGTAAATGGAACAAAAAAGTAATGTCTAATTTAAAAATTGCTTATATTCAAGAGTATTTAAGATGCTTAAAAATTGTTCTGACTGCAGATTATCCATATTAGGTGTATAAATTTAAGCAGCTTTAAAATGCCTTTAATTTATTAAGTTAAATTTTATCTTTTCTAGAAATAGCATATATTTTCTTTCTCTAGCAAGTTTTAAAACTTAGCATAATTTAAGATATTCTGGCCAATAACACACGGAAGACAAGTTTACCATGGAATCTATGCTAAGTGAGTTTTCATGATTTAGATTGTAAGTTTAAGATGAACATGTGCTAAGTTGCTTCAGTTGTGTCCAACTCTTTGCAACCCATGGACTGTAACTCACCAGGCTCCTCTGTCCATGGGATTTTCCAGGCAAGAATACTGGAGTGGGTTGCTATTTCCTTCTCCAGAAGTTCTTCCCCACCGAGGGACTGAACCTGCATCTCTTATGTCTCCTTTACCACTAGTGCCATCTAGGAAGCCCTAAGATGAACATAGATTATCTAATCAGAACACCAATCGTACATGACACTTGTCATTTAAAAACTGCTTTATACAAGAATGAAAACTATATATTTAAAAGTTTCAGATACTGTTTTTTATTTTCAAACCAATGAGAATGATGTAGCCATAATGCACAACTAGACTACATTAGATCATCCTGTTAGGTACTACCTATCATGGTTGTGCTAAGTTGCTCAGTCGTGTCTGACTCTTTACAATCCTATGGACTGCAGCCCACCAGGCTCCTCTGTTCATGGGATTCTTCAGGCAAGAATCCTGGAGTGGGTTGCCATTTCCTCCTCCAGGGGATCTTCCAGACCCAGGAATCAAACCCACATCCTCTAAGACTCCTATATTGGCAGGCAGCTTCTTTACCACTGAGCAACCTGGGAAGTCCATATCTTTGCCTGGAGAATCCCATGGACAGAGGAGCCTGGCAGGCTATAGTCTATGGGGTCACAAAGAGACGAACACAACTTAGCGACAGAGCAGGAGCACTATATATATATATATAGCACTGTGTGTATATATATATATATATATATACACATACTGGAGAAGGCAATGGCACCCCACTCCAGTACTCTTGCCTGGAAAATCCCATGGACGGAGGAGCCTGGTAGGCTGCAGTCCATGGGGTCGCTAAGAGTCGGACATGACTGAGCGACTTCACTTTCACTTTTCACTTTCATGCATTGGAGAAGGAAATGGCAACCCACTTCAGTGTTCTTGCCTGGAGAATCCCAGGGACGGGAGAGCCTGGTGGGCTGCCGTCTATGGGGTCACACAGAGTTGGACACGACTGAAGCGACTTAGCATATACACATACATACATACATATATAATTATCTTTGTAAAGTTATTCACTTAACTGTTTCATCCTGTCAAGGCTACAGTGTAGTTTAGAAGAACAAACTTCATTTCCATGGTTTATTACTTTACTCTCAGTGTTGGGACATGGTTGTCTCTCAATAAAACTGCTCTAATGAATGAATACCTGTTGGAAATAGCTAGCTAAACAAATCACAATACTGGTCACATCACTGTACCACTTTTGTCTAATTTTAATATTTTGAAATCATGTTTTTGACTTTCTATTACTTGTCATATGATAGGTTATGAAACAGACATTTTTGAGCTGTATTGACATTCTTCATTTTATTATCATTTTATTTTACCCACTTTTTCTATATTTTTCAACTTCGCCTGTCCATTTAAAATTTCATTAATTTTCTCTTTTTAACCTTTTCCATATAACTGTCATTCTTTTCTTTCCTTAAAGGGAATATTCTATTTAAAATGTTCTGCAAGGTTTTCAATAAGTGAATAAGTAAAACAATAAAAACATAGGAAATCAGAGGCATCAAAGTGTTTCATCTTCTATTTTAAAGACTTGACATTCTTTTAAAAGCATACCCAAGAAACAGAATGCATTTACCACATTGCCATGAAACATAATGAAATCCTCTTATTAAAATATTACTGAGGAATAGAGCTCTCTCATGTCATAAATTAACTATGGAAGGGCAGGTTTCACGTTTGTGGTTTCAAGCTTTGATGCACTGAACAAATGCAGCTGTGCACTAATATTCACCTGTCACTAAAGCCAAGAAAGTGGATTCTTTCCTCACCATTAAAGATTCATGTTTAAAAACAAAAATGAGTACCTCAAATCACTTATTGAGCTCATGGAGAACTACTTAGGAATCACCATTCTGCAAACAGTCATTGATGAGGGTCAGGGTAGAAATGGATGTTACCAGGATTGGTTTGTTTTGATTTGAATCAGCTAATTAAAATGGCCCTGGAAGCAATTTTCACATCACTGCCCACTGAGGAGATAGGCTCCAGTAAATCAGACCAAACCAATCTTTCAGTCAGGTCCAATTCTGCTGAAGTTGTATAGACGCAGCTTTTGTCTTCCCCTTCCAGCCATTCTCTTCAATTTTTTTCTATCACCCAGGCAACAAGCCACACACACACACACACACACACACACAAAGATGAAACCAAGCCATTCCTGGAGCACGTTTTACCAGGCCATCTCTATAACTCACTCAGTTTTCATTTCTTAATCAGACTGAAATAAGCTTGGAATTAATTATCAAAAACCATCACAAAATTGTAAAGCATTATCCTCCAATTAAAATAAATTAATTAATTAAAAAAATATTAGTAAAAAGTTAAATGATAAAAGCTTTGTTCTTTTCCAGATTTCTCTGGCCTTATCCCTGACTAGTGCTTGGAAAAGAAAGCTGAATTATGCAGAGAACAGGAATAAGATTCAGATTTAAGTACAAGAATACAATGAACACTCATACAAAGGAATAAACACTTTCTTAATAATTCTGAAAAAATTCCAATCATAAACAAGCAAATGTATATATTTTGAAAGGAACATGTATCTATTTTGTACTTATTTTTATTAGGCATGCTTCAAAACTAAGTCACACACCTACGTAATTGGTGTAGATTAAGTACAAGTGTCTGTTGAATGTGTTTGCATATAATTGGCAATATGTAAAAGATTCTATGAATATTCATCATTTTTTTCTCTGACTGATGTTAAGATCTAGGTGAAAGTAAAAGGCATCATGTAAAAAGTAAAGTCTATTCCATGACACAGAAAATGCAATTGATGGTAGTTTCTGCAATCTAGGAACAGAAAGTGGATTTTCATATTTTACAGCAAATGCATAATATCAGAGCTAAGTCAAGGGACAGCCATCATCAAGACTGAAAGTTTATTATTTAAAAAAATAATGGAAAATCATTTGAAATAGAAAGTGAGACAGAAGGTTAACATGAGATTTGGTGAGCGGAGGACTATGAAGATAATTCTGAATGAATTATATGATCATGTTTTACTCCATTTTGACATATAAATGAGGTACCAAAACTCAAATTATAATTATTCATTACTATATCATCTGCATAGATGTTTATTACAAGATTGCACTTAATTATTTAACTTTCCCTCACAAAGTCCTTGTGAAGTCGCAATTATAAGTTTGCTCATTTTACATATGAGGGAATTAAAGATCAGAGAGCTTAATCTTCTTATATAAAAATCACATAGATAATGGGAGAATCAGGACCCCAAACCAAGACTTTGGTTATTAATCAAAGATTGTTCTTCCTCAGCGTTATGTTTCTGGATAATTGTTTTTTAAATTTGACTTTGAATCTTTTAAAAATATACATATAAGTTATAACTGAAAATGTCTCTATTTTTGCCATTGTTTCAGGAATAAGCAAAACTATGCAAGCTTTCTATACTATTATAAATGAGTGTGTTTGAAATTCAGTTCTAGAAGCCTGTGTGTTAGAGTCAGGATTCTATCATAATTACTTAAATTTGTGAATACATAAGAAGCAACTTCAACATATCTGAAGATTGTCTAAACTTACAAAAAAAAAGAAAAACACAGAAAGAAAAGGAATAAATAAGACAAATTCCACCTAATCAAAGAAAGGGGTGTTTATAACCATTTACCTGTGTAATTGGAGAAGGAAATGGCACCCCACTCCAGTACTCTTGCCTGGAAATTCCCATGGACGGAGGAGCCTGGTAGGCTACAGTCCATGGGGTCGCAAAGAGTCGGACACGACTGAGCGACTTCACTTTCTTTTCATCCTGCATATATGGAGAAGGGAATGGCAATCCACTCCAGTATTCTTGCCTGGAGAATTCCATGGATGGTGAAGCCTGGTGGGTTAGTTACAGTCCGTGGGGTCGCAAAGAGTCAGACATGACTGAGCGACTAACACACACACCTGTGTAATAGTGCACACACACACACACACAAAGGCCATTCATTAGCACTGTTTAATTTACATTCTTTGGAAAAGAGGGCTTTTAAATGGTGAGTCAACCTCTGAATTGGCCATGGAAGGAAAGGGATTGGATAATACCATACCACTTCCACATCATAGGTAATTTGCTCTTACTACAGAATAGGAACGATGTGGGCCCTAACAAAAAAGTGCCGTGGGTTGGATAGCCAAGCAATCAATATTTATTGACTGGCTGGCTGTTAGAATCATGGAATCTCAGTGTTAGAAAGAATGCCAAAGGTTACAGAGTCGAATCATGTGAAAGACATCGTGGGAGGCATGGGGGAAATACAAAGAAACAAAAGTCACAGTTTTGCCTCTGAGGACATTTTTATGTGTACAAATATATACGTATAAACAGATGATTAATCTTGAGGAGGAAAAGACAAGAACCCAGGAGGTAAAACTATGAGAGCTCTGAAGAGTGAGAAGAGACTATGATGGGGGAGGAGGAAGAGGGCTCCTGGACTAACTGAACCTGAGTTGGGTCTTAAAAGCCAGATAAGCTTGACATCTACGGAAATGAGGGAAAACTACATTCCAAGAAGAAACCTGTGAGGAAGATGGGTGGCGAAGTCAGGAGGCAGTGAGTGGATTTCCCTGCCGAAATCAGAGATTTCTGTAATTCCATTCAACTTCACCGCAAGCTGTTTTCTCTACTTAGATCAAGTCTACATATAAAAGGATGCAATGTAATAATTAAAAGCAGCAACAACAAAGCTGTCCTGAATATCCTAAATTAGAAATACAGACAAATTAAAGTAACTGTCAAAAGTCAGAGAGAGCAAAAATCGACTGTTTTTGTTAAAACTAACATAATCAAGTTTTTGAGGATTCTTGCTCTAGAACTGCCTATTTCTAAAGGTTAAATTGTGTACATCTTAATTCACAATTTTATTTTTTATTGTTTTACTTCTAAATGACATTTTAAAGGAACACTCTTTCTAAACAAGTGAGGGACGGGGATCAATTCAAACAGACTGAAAGTGAAAGTAGCTAAGTCTTGTTCAACACTTTGGGACTCCAAGGACTGTACAGTCCATGGGATTCTCCAGGCCAGAATACTGGAATAGGTAGCCTTTCCCTTCTTAAGGGGATCTTCTCAACACAGGGATCAAACCCAGGTCTCCCACATTGCAGGCATATTCTTTACAGCTGAGCCACAAGAGAAGCCAAAGAATACTGGAGTGGGTAGCCTATCCATTCTCCAGCTGCTCTTCCTGACCCAGGAATTGAACCAGGGTCTCCTGCACTGCAGGCAGATTCTTTACCAACTGAGCTACCAGGGAAGCCCTCAAACAGACTGCTAGGCATCAAGGAAACAAAAACACAAGACTGAACCTCAGCTTCAGTCTACTGACAAAACATGCTCCACCAAAGAAGGGAATGGCAAGCCACTTCAGTATTCTTGCCTTGAGAACCCCATAAACAGTAAGAAAAGGCAAAAGGATAGGACACTGAAAGATGAACTCCATGGGTTGGTAGGTGCCCAATATACTACTGGAGATCAGTGGAGAAATAACTCCAGAAAGAATAAAGAGACGGGGCCAAACAAAAGCAACACCCAATTGTGGCTGTGACTGGTGAGGGAAGTAAAGTCTGATGCTGTAAAGAGCAATATTGCATAGGAACCGGGAATGTCAGGTCCATGAATCAAGGCAAATTGGACGTGGTCTAACAGGAGATGGCAAGAGTGAACACGGACATTAATCAGTGAATTAAAATGGACTGAAATGAGTGAATTTAACTCAGATGATCATTAAATCTACTACTAAGGGCAGGAATCCCTTAGAAGAAATGGAGTAGCCATCATGGTCAACAAAAGAATCCAAAATGCAGTACTTGGATGTAATCTCAAAAATGACAGAATGATCTCTGTTTCCAAGGCAAACCATTCAATACCAAGATAATCCAAGTCTATGCCCTGACCAGTAATGCTGAAGTTGAGTGGTTATATGAAGACCTACAAGACCTTCTAGAACTAACACCCCAAAAGATGTCCTTTTCATTATAGGGGACTGGAACACAAAAGTAGGAAGTCAAGAAATACATGGAGTAACAGGCAAATTTGGCCTCGGAGTGCAGAATGAAGCAGGGCAAAGGCTAATAGAGTTTTGCCAATAGAATGCACTGGTTATAGCAAACACCCTCTTCCAACAACACAAGAGAATACTACATATTACATCACCAGATGGTCAACACTAAAATCAGATTGATTATATTCTTTGTAGCCAAAGATGGAGAAGCTCTATACAGTCAGCAAAAATAAGACTGGAGGCTGACTGTAGCTCAGATCATGAGCTCCTTATTGCCAAATTCATACTTATATTGAAGAAAGTAGGGAAAACCACTAGACCATTCAGGTATGACCTAAATCAAATCCCTTACAATTACAGAGTGGAAGTGAGAAATAGATTTAAGGGAATAGATCTGATAGACAGAGTGCCTGAAGAACTATGGATGGAGGTTTATGACATTGTACAGGGACAGGGTTTATCATTCACAAGAAATGTTTTCATTCCCAAGAAAAAGAAATGCAAAAAGGCAAAATGGTTGTCTGAGGAGGCCTTACAAATAGCTATGAAAAGAAGAGAAGAGAAATGCAAAAGAGAAAAGGAAAGATATACCAATTTGAATGCAGAGTTCCAAAGAATAGTAAGGAGAGATGAGACAGCCTTCCTCAGTGATCAATGCAAAGAAACAGAGGAAAGGAATAGAATGGGAAAGACTAGAGATCTCTTCAAGAAAAATTAGAGATACTAAGGGAGTATTTCATACAGAGATGGGCAAAATAAAGGACAGAATATTATGGAACTAACAAAAGCAGAAGATATTAAGAAGAGGTAGCAAGAATACACAGAAGAACTGTACAAAAAAGATCTTCACGACCCAGTTAATCACGATGGTGTGATCACTGACCTAGAGTCAGACATCCTGGAATGTGAAGTCAAGTGGGCCTTAGAAAGCATCACTATGAACAAAGCTAGTGGAGGTGATGGAATTTCAGTTGAGCTATTTCAAATCCTAAGAGATGATGCTGCAGTCAATATGCCAGCAAATTTGGAAAACTCGGCAGTGACCACAGGACTGGAAAAGGTCAGTTTTCATTCCAATCCCAAAGAAAGGCAATGCCAAAGAATGTTCAAAGTACTGCACAATTGCACTCATCTCACATGCTAGGAAAGTAATGCTCAAAATTCTCCAAGCAAGGCTTCAACAGTGCATAAACTGTGAACTTGCTGATGTTCAAGCTGTATTTAGAGATGGTAGAGGAACCAGAGACCAAATTGCCAACATCCGCTGGATCATTGAAGAAGCAAGAGAGTTCCAG
>NW_011494708.1:8125385-8142378 GCF_000754665.1 Bison bison bison | reverse complement strand
TGCAGGTCAGGAAGCAACAGTTAGAACTGGACATGGAACAACAGACTGGTTCCAAATTGGGAAAGGAGTACATCAAGGCTATGTACATCAACCCTGCTTATTTAACTTATATGCAGAGTACATCATGTGAAATGCTGGGCGGGATGAAGCACAGGCTAGAATCAAGATTGCAGGAGAAATATCAATAACCTCAGATAAGCAGATGACACCACCCTTATGGCAGAAAGTGAAGAAGAACTAAAGAGCCTCTTGATGAAAGTCAAAGAGGAGAGTGAAAAAGTTGGCTTAAAATTCAACATTCAGAAAACTAAGACCATGGCATACAGTCCCATCACTTCATGGCAAATAGAAGGGTAAACAATGGGAATAGTGAGAGACTATTTTTTGAGGCTCCAAAATCACTGCAGATGGTGACTGCATCCATGAAATTAAAAGATGCTTTCTCCTTGGAATAAAAGTTATGACCAATCTAGACACTTTATTAAAAAGAAGAGACACTGCTTTGCCAACAAAAGTCCATCTAGTTAAAGCTCTGGTTTTCCTGTGGTCATGTATGGATGTGAGAGTTGGACTATAAAGAAAGCTGAGGACTGAAGAATTAATGCTTTTCAACTGTGGTATTGGAGAAGACTCTTGAGAGTCCCCTGGACTGCAAGGAGATCCAACCAGTCCATCCTGAAGGAAACGAGTCCTGAATATTCATTGGAAGGACTGAAGCTGAAGCTGAAACTCAATACTTTGGCCACCTGATGCGAAGAACTGACTCATTGGAAAAGATCCTGATGCTGGGAAAGATTGAAGGCTGGAGGAAAAGGGGAACAGAGGATGAAATGGTTGGATGGCATCACCAACTCAATGAACATGAGTTTGAATAAACTCCAGGAGTTGGTGATGGACAGGGAGGCCTGGTGTGCTACAGGCCATGGGGTGCAAATACTCAGACACGACTGAGCAACTGAACTGAACTGACTGAACCTCAGGTTTACAGTGCCAATTACATGTGGTCAAAGTTGACCATTCATGCATCTCCATTCTTAAAGCTCAGAATAAAATGTAAAATGATGTTAACTTAAGGTGTCATCATTATCCTCCTCAGACCATGGTATTGGCCACCTTTGGAAACAAAAACAGAACTGGCTAGTATTCATGTGCCAAAGCAATAAGTCTCTGGAGAAAGAGAGACTAGATGTAACGAGAAGGTGAAATGAATAGCAATCTTGGCTGTTCTTAAATGCCACTTAAATGCAATTATGTGCCCCAAATACTGAGTCTACTTTGCGATCCTTAAACACTCACAGAGGGGAGTAGAAAGCAGCCATCAAACACTAGAAAGTGTTTCTAGATGATGGATAAAATTACTAAGAGTCATATACACTACCAGGGAAGTGAAGGTAATGTCCAATGAGTTTTAACTGTCTTGAAAATGTTAATGTGCAATAGGACAATATTACAAAATCCAACCAACCAGTTTCTTGCTCATGAAAGATAATATTAAAAGTGTATGGTATGGGGAGGGAGGAGGGAGGAGGGTTCAGGATGGAGAGCACATGTATACCTGTGATGGATTCATTTTGATATTTGGCAAAACTAATACAATTATGTAAAGTTTAAAAATAAAATAAAATTTAAAAAAAAAGTAAAAAAAAAAAAAAGTGTAGAACTGGCACCATGTTTGTAGTTCAGTTGAGTTCAGTCGCTCAGTTGTGTCTGACTCTTTGAGACCCGGTGGACTGTAGCATGCTAGACTTTCCTGTCCATCATCAACTCTCGGAGCTTTCTAAGTTGAATATACTTCTCTTTTAATGTGATTTGTGGTCGATCGGCTTTAAAAAATCTGTGCTTTCTGATCATTAGAAATGTCTAGGAATGTTTTTTATAAATACTTTCAGAAATACTAAGTGGTGATGATTTAAGGACTGACATGAGTATATTAGCATAATGACTTTTAGGACATAAAAAGATATTATATCAGCAACTAATACAGAAATACAATTTCAGAGATAAGGAACTCACCTGAAACCACCCTCTACCAAATTATTCATTTTACCAGTGATAACACTGAGGCCCAGGGGGATGACAAGACATTTAGTATAACACTGCAACTTTAGGATTAAAACTAAATGCTCTTGCTCCCAAATCAGTAGTTTATTTCCACTTAATTTATGAGAATTACATCTCAAAGAAATATAAAAGTGGGAGATGAGATTATTTAAAAACCAAGCAGCTCTAATTTCAGGACAGTTCAGTTGTGAAATGCAGGGAAGACATACAAGTTAGATAGACTTATTTTTAATTTACAATGGACTTTGCATTCATAATGTCAGTGGGTTCATCAAAAACAACCAATGGCAATTATATGATAAATATGAAAATGAGATTCTTTGTAACAAAAATGTTTCTGTGTGGGCTAAGTTACAGAATCTCTTTTTATTTTGAAACACTTGAAAAATCTTAAGAAATTAATAAAAATTACTTTAAGTCAAGCTTCTTTATAGCTTCATTTCAAATTTTTTTGGGATGGTTCCAATCAATATTGCATAGAATTTTTTAATATGCTTTGTATGAAAAGGACTGCAAATCTTACACTTTAAAATAGGTCACAAGTCTTAAGGAACTTAATAAAAATGCAATATGGTGTTTTTAACATAGAAAAGATTATTTGCTTCTTTTTTGCTCCTTTGTCTTATACGTTCAGTGTGATGTATTAGTTTAATTAAAGTCTACCAAATTATCATAAGGATTTTATGTGCTGCAAATAATTGGCTTTGTTCTCGTCTCACTTTTTCTTAATGGGAGCAGAACACTCTTTCTTTCTTCTTCTTTTTTTTTTTTAATGATACTTAGTAAAAGATACCAGAAAATTACAGGGACGAAAAGTTAAATGAGGTGCCTAATGAAGTGACCTTTGTCATCTTGGACATGAAATAAAATTAAGCCTGCACTAATGCAATGAACATAAGTCAATGTTTTCAAAGAGTTAAGAGGATAGGTAATATTATGGCTCAGGGCCAAATCGTACCAAGAATCCTTCCATACATAAAAATGACAATCCTATTAATATGAAAAGCTGATAGGCCCTAAAATGAAGTAAAATATATAAATAGATCATGTAATAAGATTTTTTTATGGAAGCTATAATGAATCAATCTTTTTCATGGGACAGATTTAGGTGATAATCCAGATAAAGCATATTATCAGATACCTATTTGATAAGAGACAATTTAAGCATGTAAGTGAACAGAGAATTAACAAATGTGGCATATTAAATCAAAGTTGTTTCAGAGAGTAACAATACTAACATAACCACTCTTGCCATAGTTGAGTGGGAACAAATTATAGTTAAAATATACAGTCATTGACAAGACTACTATCTCTAACAGTAGCAAAACAAAAAACAGAATAACCTATGAACAGGAAATCAATTAACTGACTACTGTATGAAATCTGAAAGATGGAAATTATGAGTGACTTTCTTATAGCATAGTTCTTAAAGTGTGTTAAAGAATATGTGTAAGATATGAAAGATAATCAGCAGTGCTTCTTTTGTTAGAAGAAAAAATGTGATCACTATTCATCTACCATTGTCTTTAAAGAAACATAATCTATATATTATGGACTTCCTGAAAAATTCTGAGCTTTTAATTTGTCCTCTGAATTACTTTTTGTTTAAAATATGCTTCTATCCCTGGCTTCATAATATGATAAGTGTTTTCAATTGCTAATAATAACTAACACTCTATTGAGTGTTTACGAGATCTCAGGCTAATGCATGCAGTCCCTAGGAAGTAGATAATATTATTAACCCCACTTGACAAAGAAGGGACTCGAACAGAGAAATTAACTTGCTTAAAACACAGCTCTAAAAATGGCAGTGCTGGAATTTTAAACCCAAGAAGTCTCATCGTTGTGTCTCTGCTTTTAACTGACTACTCTCTACTGCCTCTCTAGTGAAACAATTGTTCTGAAAAGTAGGTTTTTATCAAATTTGCTATACCTTTTCAAATATACTCAACAACATTTTTTCAGGTAGAGTGTTATTGCATTTTTAATAGAACCAGAAAATGTTTAGCATATCATTTTAGGCTTATTAAAACTCTTTCGTTCTCTTTCTCTCTCTCTCTCTCTCACACACACAGACATGCAAACAAACACACAATAATAATTACTTTATTACATTTCTGAAGAACACACAACAGGTGTACATAATGTTATACTCAGATGGTGTTAAGCCAGGAGATTTCTTTTTTCCTTTCTTCATAAAGCCAGACTATGTATTTTTAAAATCCCATGACCTCAGAATGTGCCTAAAAGAATGAAGCAAAGAAAATGATAGTCTACCCACCCTGTGATACATGTTTTTATTTTGATTTTTTTAATATAAATTTATTTATTTTAATTGCAGGCTAATTACTTTACAATATTGTATTGGTTTTTCCATACATTGACATGAATCTGCCACGGGTGTACATGTGTTCCCCATCCTGAACACCCCCCACCTCCCTCCCCTGTGATGCGTGTTTTTAAAGTAATTCTCTAATTGGTTGTCTCAGAAGGAACATTGCTAGGAAGGAGTGCTTCTTCAGAGAGTGCACATGCATATTTTGAATAGATATACCTGATTTACTCCATTTGTTTTAAGCCAAAGAGTGAAAGGGAATCTTTGACAAAACTGTCATCTTTAAAACACAGTGATATTTCATTTTCCCCTTCTGCACTATTTAGATTGTCTGGAACTGAAATGCTTCCAGCGGCTCCTGTGTCCAATTTTTCAAAGCTGTCACTTTCTAGAAATCTGCTTAAGCAAAATACTTATGCTGTTAAAAAACAGAACAAACATACATTATAAAATACATTCTATTCTTCTTTGCAGGTCAAAGTCTTCTTCAAGAATGCAAACTTGGGAGAAAATGTGAAAAGAAATTCAAAGATGACTATGATAGATTAGTGAAAGTCAATGAATCTGGTGTACCTCTGATTAGTTTCTAGAGATACACCTGGACTTAGCTCAGTAGAGTTTTTCCACACAATAATCATATAATCAAAATGTTATTTTCAATGCATACATGAAAGGTCATTAAACTGAAAAAGAACAAATACAGAGGAAAATGGGACATTGAAAGATGACCATGGTTACTCTTCCTCAGATCATGTCTATATCAAGCTATTATAATGTTCTTGTCAACCTTCCACGTCCCAGAAGTTAACAAAAAATTGTCAAGCATTATACTTGTTAGACCTCTGGCCTCTCTGAATTGTGCGCATCATAACTCACATCCTCTAGTACCTGACTATGTGACAGCACAGTGTAACAATATGCAAAATAATGATGATAAGAATGGTGTGAAAGGCAATCAAACTTTTGTTATCAGCACGGGACTTCCAAAATGTGAGATGAAACATATTTTGAAAAGGTTCAGTCATCCTCACTTGAATATTACTCAGTATTCTTAGCACAGAGTATACTTCCTTTATTCACACATATATACATACTTTAAATTGTCTATATATAGATATGCAGAGGATATGTTTATCACATGTGGACCTTTGTCTCCTGGATGCATGATCACACACTTCTGGCTTAATTCATCTTTCCAAGTTTATGCAGTAAAATTACATAAGACTTACAATTCTTTCCATTGCTTTAAAAAGCTAGTCCTCAGCAAAAGCCAGGACTGCTTATGGTGTACAATCTGAAACCCAATTCTCTCTCGGCACTTTAACACTAGATCTGTCACCCTTTAACACCACAAAATCAATACCCTGGAATGTCATGGTTCTCTGATGGCCCACAAAGTCAAGGCGTGATCAATTTCAACTTCCTTACTAGACAGAAATAGACTTAGACAAATAAAAAAGATTTCATTCAAGTTAAATTCAATAAAACAAAGGAATAAAGTAGAGAGAGTGCTGTTAGAATTCAGTCGAATAAATTTTCACTTAAATTTAGATCCATTTTAAATCCAACTAAATTGCATACTCAGCCAAAAGATATGTATCGGAAATTAAAAGAAGCTTAGAATTTACTGCATTCCCTAGATTAAGAAATGCTATCAATTAAATGTGTGTGTATATACACGTGTTTCTTTCACTGCATTAGTTAATAAACAGGAGGGAAAGGATGGGGTCTGAGTTTACCTAGAAAACAGGGTAATTTTTGGCTTCAGTGGCTCAGTAAGAATAAGAATCTTGTCTTTCTTGTTATAAACTGTATACCCCATATTGAGAACAGTCCAAGACACAGAGTAAACCCTTAGTAAATATTTGATTAGAATATGAAAATCTATGCATACATTAAATATAATCTGATACATAAACTTAACTGAGGGCAAAACCTCTTTCTTGTTCACTGCCATATCCCTGGCCTCTGTAGTGCTTAGGGTGTAACAGGCACTAAATAAAGATCTGCTGATTTGAAAGTCTAGAGAACACCTCCTGTTTTACTGGTCAATTTCTAGCACTTTAACTGAAATTTTAGAGTCGTCATTTCAGGATCATTTTCATTTTTCTGTAACAAACACTTTATATGTCAGCAGTTTTATTTTTCTCCTAAATTTGAACATATAAAACACAAAGATATTATTTAAAAATGCTTAGAAAAAGCCAGGCCTGAGAGTCAGGGACATGGAGTGCATTTTAGGTTCACTCACTTGCCAGGCAACTTTGCCTTCCCAGGCTTCTGTCTCATCTATAAAATGTAAAAGAGGGACAGAGGGAGAACAGGATGATTCTCAGGTGACCTCCTGGGAATATGTAGGAATGTAAACTCGTGGGTATTTGTAGAGCTATGGATTTAAAAAAAAAATCAATGAAAGGGGCTCTACAGGTCAGAGCAAAACAGGACAGTGATCCTATTAAGAAAGTTAAAAGAAACTGTTCAGTTGTTCAAAGAAAATGCTGAAAATGCCCAAGTGAAGTAGACCAATACGAGAGGACTCACAGGCATGTGGCACCCAGAGCTGAGTTACTGCTTTCTGGTCCCTTAAAGCATAGGGTGTAGTTTGGCTCAATCTCTTGTCTTCCTGCATCATCAAAACTAGAAAGAAAAATATTCACTCCCATCTAGCTTTCTTCTAGGGGAAGCCATGTGACAAAATGTTGGCCAACAAAATACAGAACAGACAGCAAAAGAGACACTGATGTATAGATCAGTCTTATGGACTCTGTGGGAGAGGGGGAGGGTGGGAAGATTTGGGAGAATGGCATTGAAACACGTATAATATCATGTATGAAACGAGTCGCCAGTCCAGGTTCAATGCACGATACTGGATGCTTGGGGCTGGTGCACTGGGACGACCCAGAGGGATGGTATGGGGAGGAAGGAGGGAGGAGGGTTCAGGATGGGGAACACATGTATACCTGTGGCGGATTCATTTCAATATTTGGCAAAACTAATACAATATTGTAAAGTTTAAAAATAAAATAAAATTAAAACTGAGCTGAAACAAAAAAAAATAAAATACGGAACAAAGTCCTTGGGGAGGGACTCATTCTTAGGAGAGAAAGGAAATGGAATCAAGGGAAGTTGTTCCTTTTCCTTTTTGTCCCTCTTTCTTCTCCTAATCTAAAACAGGGACAGAGTGCCAGGAAAAGCAGCCATCAACTTGGGAATATGAAAAGGAAAATAAAAACTAAGAGATGATGGTGCAAGAGAATAGCCGTACCATGATTCCTCAGTAAAACTTGCTGACCCACAGCTTCCTGAAACTTATTATAGGGGAAAATAAGCCCTTCACTTAACCATGATTAATTTATTACTTGCAGCTAAATGCATTCTTAAGTGATGTATCTGCTAAGGGGAAAATCATAGAGAAGGATTATCCAAAAAAAAAAAGAGGGGGATGGATAAGAAAAAAAAAGAAAAAGAAGCTATGACTATAAGGGCTCCCATGATTACACACCAAATACAGGTTATGAGTCTGCAACTCCATCTGATCAACTGCCATGTTTCACAAAATTTTATATCACTGATACCCTGTAAAAAGGAGGCAACTTTTATGTTTAAAAGGCTCTACAGCAGGAATCAGAAGATGGGCTTGAACTCTGACTCTGTCACATAATAACTCAGTTTTAGCAAAAGTGTTTTAGAATAAAAATGGAAATCACAACATTTCATTGATTGTTAGGATTAATATGACGCATGCAAAGACACTTTAAATGCACAGTGTTTTACTAGTAACTATTTTCATGGGATGATGCAAGTGAAACGCTTAGACACAGGTTCTGGCGTAGACTAAGTGCTTATTTATTATGATCATTGTTATTATTTAATATAATCTACTCATATCTTCTCTAGAATATCTTGCTCATGACCTTCTTCCTGAGGCATGGCTGACTGAAAAAGTCAGATCTTAAGCGAGGCACAGCCAGAGTTTCTCTAGCAGGCGTTTGAAATTGGTACCGAGAAAAGTTACTAGTCTTGCTGCAGGGGGCATGTGGCAGGCAAATTAAAGAACTATGGAACTGTCAGCCATGGTTTATCATCTAGAGTAGAAAAAGATAAAAGGATCATCTCCAACATAAGAAGAAACATGTGGATGCACAGAAAAGACAGATGGAGAAAGAGAGAAAAGGAGAGAGGGAAGAAAGAAAACAGGGAGGGAGGAAGAGAGGGGAAGCGAGGAAGAGGGTGAGAGAGAGCATGAGCACAGATGCTGGTGGTACTGAACTTCGAATACATTTATGAAGATTGAGATCCACATACTTCTATTTTACATAATATATTTTAAGCTGGTTTCTCTTACTGACAATCAAAGAAAGTGAAAGTTCCAGTTGCTCAGTTCTGTTCAGGGACTGTAGCCCACCAGGCACTTCTGTCCATGGAATTCTCCAGGCAAGAATACTGGAGTGGGTAGCCATCTTTCTCCGGGGGATCGTCTAGACCCAGGGATTGAACCCAGGTCTCCTGCATTGCAGACAGACTCTTTACTATCTGAGCCACAAGGGAAGCCCCAGCAACCAAAGAATGCTAACTAAATAAATATATTTGTTTTAGTTTTAGCATTGAAACATATTATCAAGTTAGTTGTAGAAAATCTGAATCTATAAAAGCTGTATAAGAAAAGGTCACACATAATCCCCTTCTGTTTCTATGATTTAATGTTAGCTCTATGATTCTATGATAAAATTTCATGAAGAATTTTATAAAATGAAATTTTATACAATTCAAAACAGAAAATAGTTTCTATTTATTTATGATTCCTGATAGTTGCAATCATTAAAGAAAATAGGAAACTAGTTAAAGTCTTAAGACTATATAATATTTTCTTGAAATTTTTAATCTGGTGTCTTCTTGCAAAATAATGTCAAATGAAAAATCACATTTATGTATACAAGAAGCTTTCCACTTCCCTCTCCTGTGAACAGCAAACAGCCAGAATAAGAAAATGCAGATTTTAGGTGCCAGGAAAACAGAACTGACAACTTCTAAACCCTCCCCGACAATTTAGAGAATGCTGGGATCCTCTGAGTATATCAGGGATCCAGACCCTAGAATGGGTTTTCTGAAGGTGTGTACAACCAAATTGCTAAATGCTTTTGGATGGAGTCCCAGAATGCAAGAGCTCATGTGTACAGTTTGTTTTGTTTTGTTGACAATAAAGAAAAACTCTTGGGTTTCACTATAATCCTGGTTTAACAATAGTCGTTTTTCAGATGTAGGGCTGTTCAAATATGGTCAGCTCCATGTAGTTAGGACAACATTTTGAATTTGTTCAAAGTAAGAAGAGATTAGGTATGAGAAATACAGCAAAATATTTCCATCTGGTAGTAATAAATAGATCAAATGTGTCCTGTTTAAGACATTCAGGTACCTGGTTTTGTCAGTGAAATCTTAGCCTTCAATGGAGAGAAGTTTAATGACATACCTTTCCAGAACAGAGAAGACCCATATTTAGAGTGCTGATACTTTAAATTGTCACAGCTCAGATCTAAGCCACCTGCTCACTAGTGGGATTCAGTGGCAAAAATAATAGTGATATAGAGTAAGCCTATATAAGCTTTTAGCATACATAGTTTCTTTAATAATAAACATTGAAGTGTATGCTGATTTTTTAAAGACACATTAAAGACAATTTATATTTCCCCCTTACAATGTTGTTCATTGTATAATTTCAACAATAAACAATGAGATTTTTTGATAATTATTAAATGAAGCTTTCATTCAGTTTTCCAGTTTTTCAGTGAGGAAGCTGCATTTCATTCCTACTTTTTTAAATAGGAATTTTGACAGGCTTCTAATTAATAATCATCTGGAGCACAGTTTATAATTTAATTATAACTTCTACACTATAAGAGAAGTTAGCGTGACGTAGACACTCAATTAGTATTTACAGGGTGAATGAATCTATAAAAAAAGAAGAATATATGCTATAACTAAGCACTCTATTCCCACCTGAGTTTCATATTTCTCTTTCCATTTGCTTTACCTGAAACAGTTTCCATAACAAACGCATTGGGTAACAGGGCTAAGACACTCAACACTGTTTTGTTTTTTTTTTTTGTTAAGAAGCAGGAAGTCATAAACCAATTTCAAACCACAGTCCCATAAGGAAGGAAATCTGCCAAAAGACATGAAAGCCATAATGATTTATTTCTTGAAAGGAAAGAAAACCTGATGGGCTATATCAAGCAAGGGCAACTGGAACTTGGTGCATTAGCAGTTATCTGTGGGATCTACTTTTAGAACAGATATTCCTTGTTTGAAAACAGAGCATAAAATGATGTTAATCTGTACGTGGAGGAAGCTGTTCATGGCTCTTAATCAGAGCATGGTGTACTCGAATTATCTGTCCTTCCATTTTCAACTCAGAATACCCACAAAGTCTGCACCAGCAGCTATTAGGAGTACTCCACTCTCAATAAATTCACTGGAGTTTTGCAAGTACAAAGCCTTCAGGAATGAACACTTCAGAGTAAATTTTAGCTGCATAATCAAGAATATGGCCGAAATTGCCAATCAATGGTGCAAAGCACAAATAATCAAACTTTAGATCTAGAAAAGCCCTTTATGGACTAAATATATCCACTATGCAATCTATCCCTGACTTTGCAGGGAGGCTCACCTGAATACTAACAATCAAAGCTATCCAAATAAATTCCTGCTGAAAAGCGACCTCTCAGCTAAAGAGAATTATGTAAGATAAAAATGAAGAGGGAAAAAATGCCATTATATATTTAAATAATCTCATTTTGCTGTTATTTAAACTTGAAAGCAAATAAAACTCACACTATGGGAGATCTTCACATACTAAGACATTCAAAACGGGATGAGCAACATGTAAAAGGACCCTAATAAGCTTAACAGAGTGTACCTTAAAAGAGAAACATCTCAAAGTTAAGAATTATGTAACAGTAAGAAGTGCAACTAAAGGGAAAACATAGCCAGGGAAAAACTTCATTTTGAGCCACGACCTGAGAAGGCAACTATTAAAGCCAAATTGAGGCTTATCAGACAAATATATGCATGCCAGGCAAGCAGTGAAAAAAACCCAGGAAAGAATATCAACACAGATGGGAACGAGATAGCTGACTTGCAGGAAACCATGCGGAGTGACAGCTCGGCAGTATCTCCACACCTGAGCTGGCAGCAGGGCCTGTGGGGGCTGTGCCTCAGCCAAGTCCGCGGGGGCCTTAGGCAGATGTGGCTTGGCACTGGGAGCAGTATGCACAAAGTCCTGACCCTACAAGCCTGCAACTCCGCGAATGGGGTCTCAAAAAATATGTAAAAATCAAAACTCACTAGGGGACTCATCAATACTTAACTAGATGCAAATTATACTTCTATTCAGGGGAAACATTAGAAGGGAAAAGTCTGCCAATAATTGCTATGAAAACATTTATCTGACCCTGATCCATGTTGCTCACCAGATTCAATTATTTTAAATAATGTATGAACGTGGAAACAAAATCATTGCTAATCAATATTAGATTGATTTTGTTGTAAAAAATTTACATTTTTGAAAGTTACCTGAAACTATCATTATCTCCTAAATCTGACTTAAGAATCTGATTTAAATAAACTTAAGAAATTTATTTTAAAATAATGTATTATTTCTATTTGTTTTTACAGCAAATATCATCACCTGTTTGCCTGTAGTTGCATTGCTAAACACAAGTCCTTCTAGGAGAGGTTTCTAGTTAATTTTAAAAACACAGGAGGAAAAAAAAAAAAAACACAGGGGAAAGAGCAGAATAAGAGAAATTGGAAATCAAGTCAGAAGTAAGATGGAAAATGTATGATATACCCATCAGCATCTGGTTAAATAAATTTACTGACATCATAAACAGCAAAATTGTTTGCACAAAGAACTTTTCTCTTACGTGAAAACTTCCTACTCTAAAACTTTCACTCCATTATGATATTTATTGAGTGCAATTTCCTGCTTTAGGATGACTGAATTGCAGGGAGTTAATCTCGATTCAGGCTGAGGTCTTCCTGTTCACATCTTTGCAAGTGGAGCTTCCTGGGGAAGCTGAAAAGGAACCAAATGTTTCACAGCTGAAGCTCTTCACCTGACTTTCTCTTTATGACATAATTTATTTATTTTTTACAGTTCTGAGATTTCTGGTTTTAAGCTAATGAAAGATGAAGATGTAAACATACTACTTAGAATATCTTGTATCTAGTAAAAATATATTCAACTGTGGAATTAATAAATTCAGAGACTGAATAAGTTAAAATTGCTAGACCTTTAAAACTTCCATTAGAGTTATTGCAATGGCAGCCACATATTTATATCTACTAAGAATCTTTTATCCAAAATTAGCACAAAAACTATTTAAAAAAATTATTCTCAGTATCATATTGTTAAGGTACAATGATGATTAAAAGCTTGTTAAACAATCTTCTCCAATGAAGTGGATATCATTTTCAACTGATAAAATTATAGCAACATAGGATGGAAGGTAAGTTACCTAGATTATAATTTTGCCAGCTACTTTAATGGTTTTAGTGTACCAGGGCTTGAATTTTCCCTTCTGCTGTTATATATTTCAATGCAATAAGAAATAAGGATTAATGGGCAATACAAAGGTTTTTCTGAGAACTTTAATTCTCTCAAGGTTCCAGTTCAAAGTTGAAAGATAAATACCAAATTCTACCTTACCAGTAAGATTTGACATAAATTCTAAAACCGTTTTTTACTCAGTACCTCTTGGAGACTAAGGGTTTCCTGATTGTTAGCTGAGCTACTAATATTCATGTGTGTGTGTGTGTGTGTGTGTGTGTGCGTGTGTGTGTGCATGTGTGTGTGTGTGTGTGTGCAGTTGTGTCCAACTCTTTGCAGCCCCATGGACTACATAGCCTGCCAGGCTCCCCTGTCCATGGAATTTTCCAGGCAAGAATACTGGAGTGGGTTCCCATTTCCTACTCCAGGGGATCTTCCTTACCCAGGGATCAAAACTGTGTCTCTTGTGCCTACTGCATTGGTGGGTTGATTCCTTACCATTAGCACCACCTGGGAAGTTCTGAAGATTCATAGCCCCAAAGAAAGGAAGATTTTCACGAGTCCAAGATTTTTTTACTAACAAACTTTAACAGTTCTTACTGTGATCTCTTTCTCTTTTAAAAATGTACCTTAGACTTCTGCTAGCAAAAGGTCTCCAATTGGCTGGAATATCCAACAGATACTACCCTGTTCTGTGAAGTTAACTGTTCAGTATTTTCTCGGAGGCAAGATTACCACTTGAAAAATCATCAGCAATCACTTCCTGTCTTTTTCCCTAGGGGTTCCTACTAACTAAAGGTTAATCATCCATGTTCTTATTTAGCTCTTGAGTTCCGATTAGATCATAGTTTATAAAGTGGATGACTGCAGACTGCTAATTCTTACCTGACAACACAGTGAACAAATACAACATATTCAGGAAATATGTCTTATTTTTCATTTTAACAAATCCATACCTGACTATTGCATCATTAAATGTAAAATCATGCTAAGTTTGGCTGCTCAGGAAAGAGATACTGATAAGATTTCAGTAGCCACATGTTATTCCCAATACTGTGGGGATTTGTACTGGCTAAGTTATTTACAACCAATTATGTTTTGGCTTCCTAGTAGCTCAGTTGGTAAAGAACCTGCCTGCAATGCAGAAGACCCCCGTTCAGTTCCTAGGTAGGGAAAATCTGCTGGAGAAGGGACAGGCTACTCTCTCCAGTATTCTTGGGCTTCTCTGGTGGCTCAGATGGTAAAGAATCCACCCGCAATTCAGGAGACCTGGGTTCGATCCCCGGGTTGGGAAGATCCCCTGGAGAAGGGAAAGGCTACCCACGCCAGTATTCTGGCCTAAAGAATTCCATGGACTGTACAGTCCATGGGGTCACAAACAGTCAGACCGGACTGAGTGACTTTCACTGTCACTAATATAAAACTTGATACGACATTATGAAAATGTATCAGATGCAGGCTAATGTCAATAACAATGTATTATAGGTCAAACTTACCCAACAAACACTGAAAAATAATTTAATGAAATATTTGAAATTATTAAATATTTTTATACATATTTCTTTTCCCTTGGTGCACCTTCTCTTCTTAATATATATTTATGCATCTGTTTAAAACTGAAATAAAACAGGATTGAATAGTTTCAAACTACTGCAATTTAAAGAGAATGTAATGAAAATGGCAATAATATAATAAAAATGAATCAGATATAATATTCTAGAAAATCATTTTTGGTAATTTTTACCACAAATATTAATAAAATACAAAAGAGAGGTTTTTTTTCCCCTAAATGAGCCATTGTTTTACTATTTTATATATAATTGGTCCTCTGCATTTGAGATTTTATATAATAAATATTTCAACAAATAACATTATTATATAATATCTGTAAAAACAGCCATGTCTCAGTTAAGTAAACTTAAAAACATGTATTTTCCCTTGATACAATGAAGCAGATATTATAAAACTTAAATTTCAAATCACGTAATGTTATCACTTAGCACATCACAGTCTTGTCAGGTCAAATCAGTTTGCAAGTGAAATATTACAAAAGAATAAAATAGCACCAAAATTTGAATTTTAGTTGCCCTTTTAAAAAGTGTATATAAAATTCTCTAATATTTCTGATTGTTGCAAAACTTACAATACACATAGCATTTAATAATTAAGGAGGGGCTTTTCAGATTCATTTCTTTTTTTTCCTGCATGTAAAGGAAAAGATCCCACTGGTATGGAGTCCCCTGTCACTCTTTTCTGTGACGTCTTTTCTAAGCCCACTAGTGTCTCTAAACAGGCGTCACTGGGTTCCCTTCCGGCCTCAAGGGAGTTTGGCTCCTCCCAGCTCCCTCCCAATTATAAATATGTAGGCTAGATAATTGACCCACCCTTTCGACTGCTGCATTGTCTAAATGGAGCTGACTGCCTCCTACTAAACCACTAACAACAGGTAGGAGAGGAAGTACTAATTAATCAGCTTGAATATCTGAAGTCATTATTGACTCAAATCCTTTGATACCTTCTTTAACTCTCCCAACTTTTAAACTCCCACCCTCTATGGTACCTGCACACCTCACATTCTGCTTAAACAGCAAAGCATTTAAAAAATAAATAGAATTTGCCAAATATATATATATATATGTGTGCACATATGCATATATAAGTTCCTTTTTTTCGCATCCTAGTTTTACCAATCAGATCCTAAAATTTAAATACTTGTAAAGTCTAGAAAATACAATAGTGAAAATAAACCTTATCCCCTTGGTCCACAGAGCATCTGTTCATGCCAATGTTTCCATCAGAAGTATAAGAGAAGCTCATGAAAGTGCACAATCAGAAAAAGCTGAACCTTAGACAAGAAATTCTAAAGTTACTTAAAGTTGCTGCTGCTGCTGCTAAGTCGCTTCAGTCGTGTCCGACTCTGTGCGACCCCACAGACGGCAGCCCACCAGGCTCCCCCAGCCTTGGGATTCTCCAGGCAGGAACATTGGAGTGGGTTGCCATTTCCTTCTCCAATGCATGAAAGTGAAAAGTGAAAGTGAAGTCACTCAGTCGTGTCTGACTCTTCGCGACCCCATGGACTGCAGCCCACCAGGCTCCTCTATAAATGGGATTTTCCAGGCAAGAGTACTGGAATGGGGTGCCATCGCCTTCTATGTTACCTAAAGTTTCCAAGTCCTAAAGATACATTCCAGAATGTAAAAACATAGAAAAAAATTAGTGTGTTAAAAATGATAAAGAAAAATCTCTGTGAGGATAATTTATAGCTTCTATTCCAGGCTACAAGGTTATGATCATTGGATATAAAGCCACCAGATACCATGGAAAAGAGGCCTTTCTTGCTCTTAAATTTAAGGTTGCAAAATGGGATTTGTATATCAAAGGAGGAGGGTTTTCAAGTTGGCTATCTAATATCATGGCTTTATCATTCCAGGTAGGTTTCAGGAACAATGTGCAGGAAATGAGACACCTGAATACATAATTGTCACTTAACTTTCCATCTTACTTAGACTCAGTTACCTGAATCCATTCTAAGTGTCTGCAGACCTACTCCCCTTTCCCTTAACTGGCCTCTTAGTTACAAAGAAATTCCCCAAGCAGATCATGTATGTAAGTATACAGATAAGAGACCAAACAGTTAATCAGGTCAATTGTGTGCATTTTAGTAGAATTAGGACTGCAATCTTCATCTCACAAAACAACAAAGATTTGGTGAAATTTAAGGCCAGTATTTTAACACATTTCATTGGCATACTTGATTTCTTTCAATGTCATATAAAAAGTTTTAAAGTAATATTTACTTTGATGTCTTTAAAAAAATCTGCAGTTATAAATTGTTTGGGCATTGTTGCATAGATAAACATGTTCAGTTCAGTTCAGTTCAGTCGCTCAGTCATGTCTGACTCTTTGCGACCCCATGAATCATAGCACGCCAGGCCTCCCTGTCCATCACCAACTCCCGGAGTTCACTCAGACTCACGTTCATCAAGTCAGTGATGCCATCCAGCCATCTCATCCTCTGTCCGTCCCCCTTCTCCTCCCTCGCCCCCCAA
>NW_011494708.1:8114291-8125285 GCF_000754665.1 Bison bison bison | reverse complement strand
AAAGAACTCCCAGGGCTGATCTCCTTCAGAATGGACTGGTTGGATCTCCTTGCAGTCCAAGGGACTCTCAAGAGTCTTCTCCAACACCACAGTTCAAAAACATCAATTCTTCGGTGCTCAGCCTTCTTCACAGTCCAACTCTCACATCCATACATGACCACTGGAAAAACCACAGCCTTGACTAGACGGACCTTTGTTGGCAAAGTAATGTCTCTGCTTTTGAATATGCTATCTAGGTCAGTCATAACTTTTCTTCCAAGGAGTAAGCGTCTTTTAATTTTAGGGTCAATTATAAACTATAAACACTTTATGATATGAAATTCTTGAGTCATTACTTAAAATTAAATACAAAGATGGTTTACTTATGTTCATGAAAATTAAATCTATATATAGTAATGTATCCATTAAATACACATTCAATCATTTGGGATGAAAAACTTCCAAAATGTGTTCCATAGTGACCTGAGTTCTTAAATAAAGGATACATGAAGACACTGAGATCATTATAAATACTAATCAGGCTGCCTAAGGAAGTGTCATCTGAAGTCAGTGAAGTATGTGTAACTTTATGAATCCAGAAAAAGATTTTCTCTTAGATACGTATGTTTCCCTCACATTTGAGAAATATTTCTTGATACCTCTGATATCAGAATAAATATGTAGTGTTAATAACTTTTCATTTAGATTCTATTCAGCTGTTTTAACTAAACTAGAAGTGGCAAATAAGCACATTGGTACAATCATGGATAAATGAGAAGCAGCAGGTTCTGAGTAGGGACTTAGAAGTGACTTATGTGAGGTTTCCCAAGTACATTTGGTAGCATCTTTATTTAGTTACTTGGTGCTCTTTTTCACTGTTTCTAAGTTTCATTTTTATTCCAAATAGAAAAGGTTATTCAGAGAATTATGCTTAAAATGTGTAAATTTATCAAAATGCAAGTAAGTATTTATAGTAAAGCAAAAAAGAAACTTAGATACCAAATGACTAGGATGTGAGCAGCATAATCTTCCTTTTTTTCTTTCCAAGTGGCAGCTGAGGATATTGAGACCCTATTTCATCATTAATGAAAAGGGATTTGAGAAATAGTGGGATCAAAAACAAAACTGATCCTGAAATCCCAGGCTAACAGAGCACCCTGGGATTATATCTCCTACTTGTGACTAGACAGCTATACCCATGAGGTAACAGCTGTACTTGATGTAACACTGTGATTTACACACTTGGTAATGAATGTAGCCTCTACATCAAGAGAAGTTTCTAAGCTTCCATGTTTATCTTATACATGGGTAGATAATTTTACATAAATAAGACAGCCATTGATATTCAAATAATTTACACTGAATTGTCTACACAAGAGAGATGTCCATGGTGACCCATCTACACAAAACTTTTAACTCTAACTTTATATCAGGATGTTTCTAAAAAATCTTACTCATTGACATATTACTTTACACATAGGATCAGAAAAATAAAGACTTAAAAATTATATACCCATTTTAGGCCAAACATAACATATTTAACTTGCTATTTGCCATTCATCTATGCCCTTCTCATTCGAGTGAGTAATCAAGTTGAGAACATTATGACTGTGTGTAGATTCATTCTATTGATAGATAAAAACAAATCCAACAAGTTGATTCTGCTTACAAAGACCAAGATAAATAACATGTTTGTTTGATTTTATGCTTCATTCTACAAGTACCACTGGCTTTACATCTTTAAAACACTTGGTACATTAATGTGAAGATCTAATGCAATCTAGTCCAAGATAGTAACAATAGAAGACTAATGTTTTCCATTTAAAATAATATTTTCCTTGGTCTTTGAAAGTCCTTGAGGGGTAAACTATTTTAATTTAAGAGCTGCAATTGATCTTCAAATATTCAGCAATATTAAAAGCAAAGGGAGTCCTTTTTTCTTTAATCACTCAACTTAAAACTAAAATAAATGAAGATGTTCATAGCATGTGCTCAGGCTGCTAAGTCGCTTCAGTCATGTCCGACTCTGTGCAGTCCCACAGACGGCAGCCCACCAGGCTCCGCCATCCCTGGGATTCTCCAGGCAAGAACACTGGAGTGGGTTGCCATTGCCTTCTCCAGTGCATGAAAGTGAAAAGTGAAAGTGAAGTCGCTCAGTCGTGTCCGACTCCTAGCAACCCCATGGACTGCAGCCTACCAGGCTCCTCTGTCCATGGGATTTTCCAGACAAGAGTACTGGAGTGGGGTGCCATTGCCTTCTCCAAGGAAGCAAGGGGAAAGAAGAGTAAATAACTTTTGACAAATAACCTTCTTTGAACAAATGATATGGTGAGAGTCTCGCCCTTGAAAAACTGTAGCTTTTATAGTTTTATTATACATTGGCTCACTTTATTTCTTTATTTGTTGTTCAGTCACTAAGTCATGTCCAACTCTTTGTGATCCCATGGACAGCAGCCAGGCTTTCCTGTCCTTCATTATCTGCTGGAGTTTATTCAAACTCACATCCATTGACTGGTGATGCTATCTAACCATTTGACCCTCTGTTGCTCCCTTATCCCCCTGCCCTCAATCTTTCCCAGCATCAGAGTTTTTTCAAATGAGTCAGCTCTTTGCATGAGGTGGCCAAAGTATTGAAGCTTCAGCTTCAGCATCAGCATTTCTTTGTTTATTCATTCATATTTAAGATAATTAATAGTCATAAGTAAATGGCATTTTTATGTTATTGTTTATAATGTTTCCTATTGCCTCAGAAGAAAAAACTAATCTTAAGAAAATATGAAAGTGAAATTGAAGTCGCTCAGTCGTGTCCGACTCTTTGCGACACTATGGATGGTAGCCTACCAGGCTTCTCCTTCCATGGGATTTCCAGGCAAGAGTACTGGAGTGGGTTGCCATTTCCTTCTCCAGGGAATCTTCCCGACCCAGGGATTGAACCCAGGTCTCCTACATTGCAGCAGACACTTTACCCTCTGAGTCACAAGGGAAGCATAAAATTGTTTTAAAAAAGTGACCCATAATATTTTGGCATTTTTATAATAAAGATTTTATGTCCAGTCCTCCCAAGCATCTCATGCCAAGGATGCTTATTCCAGTTCTGGAAGGTTAAATGGTATGAGGATTGATATATAAATATAATAAGTTACCTCTGCATTCTATTTTATGATATATTAATATGACACAATTCCTTAACATGTATAAGACTTTAAACTAGAAAAAAGGCCATGCCTCATTTAATTGTTTGAGAAATAAGCATGGTATTTTTCTTACCAAGTAGGTAAAATAGCATACCCGCCTCCTATTATTATTGCTTGGGTTTAATATGATGCATTTTAAGAACTTAGCTTGGTGTGAACCACATGATAAGCACACAATAAAGTATGTTTTTACTTAGCATCAAGAGCTTATATACCAATTTGAAAGCAATTCTCTAAAGCTGTGTTGTCCAATACGGTAGTCACTAGCTCCATATGGTTACCGGTACTTGCAGTGAGGTTAGTCCAAAATGAGTTGATGTGCTGTCATTGTAAAACACACACCACATTCTGCAGATAATTTTTATGAAAGGAATGGCAAATATCTCATTAATAATTATACATTGATTAAATCCCCGAGAGGAGGAAATGGCGACCCACTCCAGTATTCTTGCCTGGAATATCCCACGGGAAGAGGAGCCTAGCAGGCTGCAGTCCATGGAGTCGCAAAGAGTTGGACACAACTGAGCAACTGATGTGACTGAACACACATAGTGATTAAATATTGAATTAAAATGTTTTGGATATAGGCAGTTAAGTAAAATATATAATTAAAATTAATTGTATAGGATTCTTTTTTATTGTATTATTGTGCCTACTAGAAAATGTAAAATTACATGCATGGCTTCTATTGATATTTTATTAGATACTGTTGCTCTAGAGTATTTTACACAAGAATAACCCAGGGTGCTTTTTAAAAATGTAGATATCTTGCCCATGCCTGAGGTGAAGAGAAGCAGAACTGTACTTCCTAAAAGCTCCTCTGGTGAAACTTTTGTAGGCAAAAATTTTAAAACCATTTCCCTAGGTTACATACATTAGATGCTGCCAAGCATCCAGGCTCATCCTGTCCTATCTAAAAGTCCTGAAAGATTTGACTATTGCTACTTAGTGTCTGGTGAGAATATAGTTTGACATAAGTAAGAGATGCCAATTAAAAAGCCAGCGGTTACTTTAGGAGGGCTTCCCTGGTGGCTCAGATGCTAAAGAATCTGCCTGCAATGCAGGAGACGCGGGTTTGATCCCTGGATCAGGAAGATACTCTGGAGAAGGAATGGCTACCCACTCCAGTATCGTTGTCTGGACAATTCCAAGGACAGAGGAGCCTGGCGGGCTATAGTCCATGGGGCTGTAAAGAGACGGACATGACTAGCAACTAACAGTTTCCCTTAGGAAGGCTGACTCAACCAAATGGTCAACCTCAGGATTAAGGGGAATTCGCAGACACCTGATTTTAGAAGTAGAAGTGGAGTTGAAACAAGTGGGTTTTTCTTAACATAGGGTGCAGATAGAACTATATAGATGATGAAGAGGAAGAGGAACTCTTCTGTGATTCATTTTTGGACACCTCTCCCTAAGACACACAGTTGAGGTGCTTCAGAAGGAGGGGGAAAGAGTCAAAAAGAAGGGATGCCTTACTGAGTTTCTCACTTGTACTTTAAGGAGGGCTCATCAGTGTCATTTGTACTTTGAGGAATATCATGGTAAAGTGAAGTATTTAATAAATTCAACAAATTTAGAATAAAGACAGTTTACATTGAGAAAAATTAATACATGAAATTTGTTTAATGTAAAATCATATAACAAGCATAACTGTACCCACACATTTTTTTCTGATAATGTTATACTAAAAGTTTTCCGGTTGTTTATTCAATTTGAACATTTTTATTCTGTCATGTGACAGAACTATCAAAGAAGTGATAACAGGCAGCAGAAGTAGAAGCAAAATGTAAACAAGAAAATCCAAGCAGAAAAAAATACATGATTATTTTTCCTGTAACTAAAAAAAATAATAATTCACTTTAGAAATAGAACATTTCAGTCTAATTTCCAAATAATATCACAGAACTATCAGCCATCAACAAGAAGAGACAATCATTGATCAGGAAAAGAAACCAGCAGATTCTCTGTGATATAGCTTAATGGTAGCCAACACTTCTCAGAGCCCTGGAAAGGCAGAGAAGAATTGGGACATGAAAATAAGAATTTGGGGAAAAAAAGCAAGTTCATAACTCCAAGGAGGCTGTGAGGATAAAGGAGGGAGGAGGAGAGCTGGCAGGAAGCCAACATTGAGGAGTGTCTGGAGCAATAGAAGACCCTCTTCTCCCATTTCTCTCTTCTTCCCTTTTAACATCTTCAGTAACAGGAAACAGATATCATGGCAGGAATTTTGGCAAGGGAATACCCACAAACATGCAGAAACACTGGGAATACTGTCTTTGAGAAAAAATAATGGAACTTGAAGCTTAACTCTCATACTTCTTCTGGAAACTTTAAAATCTGATTTTTCTTTTCAGTAATAAAAATTGTATGCATGTGTACATGAACACTCTATTTCCAATCTACAGAGGTAATGCCAATATTTTAAAGGAAGAGTCTGATGAAAAGATAGGCCTAAGTTTCATTACTGGGGATGAAGGTGGCTGAAGTGTAGAAATCAAATGAAAAGAAATAAAGACAGAAATATAACCCTAGCTTTTTGAGCCACATTTGTTTTTAACTAAAAAAATAATATGTAGGATAGATCTGTACTTAGAATGCAGATTAGTGTGTGAAACTTCAACGATGGTATTTTCTGATGTAAAGTAGCATTTATTTCTTAATTTATTTTAAAATATTTCAATTAAATTAGGTCGTATTGTAGAAAAGTCTTTTGATTCTATTATATATATCTATATATTTATTTATAAATTTATATTTATAGCGAGCGCTTAGTTGCTCAGTTGTGTCCGACTCTTTGCGACCCCATGGACTGTAGCCTATCAGGCTATTCTGTCCATGGGGATTCTCCATGCAGGAATACTGCAGTGGGTTGCCATGACCTCCTCCAGAGGATCTTCCTACTCAGGGATCAAACCCAGGTCTCTCGCATTGCAGGCAGATGCTTTACTGTCTGAGCCACGAGGGAAGCCACATATATATAGATATACACAGTATATATTGTAATGTATTTATTTGTATTTCAATGAAATTATAGTTAAGATAAAGAAATATTTCTATAATTTATTTTATTTTTGTATGAAGATAAACCTGTGGCATCCAATAATTTAGTATTCAGTCTCCATTTTTTCACTCTTCCTAGAAAATAGGAGTTTTTTCTTTCTTTATACAACACAGCTCAACATAAACTTGGCTGTTTGATAGGATTTCTTTTGCCTATCAAAGAACCTTTACTTTCAGAATTTCCTAAAAGCTGATCAACCAATTCTAGGAAACTCAATATCCTCTGTTTTACCATAAAAAGTATAAAAACTACAAGGAATCAGGATAGAAAATAAACAGAGTGATTGCTATATCTGTCCAAGAAGAAGGATGGCATCCTTGACACCTCTTGTCCCAGCATAATTTTCGTAGCACTTGCCACCATCTAATCATAATACTTTACATATTTATATCATTAATTACCATTAGATCCCTCCAGCAGATACGACAGCAGATATAGCAGTGATTTTTGTCAATGCTACTCTTTGCCATATCCCAACGCCTGGAGCACTCCCTGGCATGCAACATACTGAATATGTGCTAAATAAAATTTGGTTGCTTACATTCATTAATTTGACCACTGAAACTGGTCTATAAGCTTTTATTCAGAGCCCACTATGTATAGGACACCATGAATTCAGTGATTAATCAGATGTAATCTTATTTCCTGGGCAAGTCCTATCATTGTGGGAATCAGTTCAGTTCAGGAATACAGTCATGTTCAGCACTTTACAATCTAATGGACTGCAGCATACCAGGCCTCCCTGTCCATCACCAAATCCTGGAGCTTACTCAAACTCATATCCATTGAGTCAGTGATGCCATCAAACCATCTCATCCTCTGTTGTCCCCTTCTCCTCCTGCCTTCAATCTTTCCCAGCATCATGGTCTGTTCCTGTGGCCACTGCTGAGTTTTCCAAATTTGCTGGCATATTGAGTGCAACACTTTCACAGCATCATCTTTCAGGATTTGAAATAGCTCAACTGGATTTCCATCATCTCCAGCAGCTTTGTTCATAGTAGTGCTTCCTAAGGCCCACTTGACTTCACATTCCAGGTTCTCTGGCTCCAGGTGAGTGATCACACCATCGTGATTATCTGGGTCATGAAGGTCTTTTTGTATAGTTCTTCTGTGTATTCTTGCCAACTCTTCTTAATATCTTCTCCTTCTACTGAAGTGAAAGTGAAAGACCTAGGACTTCCCTGGTGGCTCAGATGGTAAAGCATTTGCCTATAGTGTGGGAGACCCGGGTTCAATCCCTGGGTTGGGAAGATCTCCTGGAGAAGGAAATGGCAACCCACTCCAGTATACTTGCCTGGAAAATCCCATGGACAGAGGACCCTGGTAGGCTACAGTCCATGGGGTCGCACAGAGTTGGAGTTCTTCTGTGTTTTCTTGCCACCTCTCCTTAATATCTTCTGCTTCTATTAGGTTCATACAATTTCTGTCCTTCACTGTGCTCATCTTTGCATGAAAATTTCCCTTGGTATCTCTGATTTTCTTGAAGAAATCTCTAGTCTTTCCCATCCTATTATTTTCCTCTATTTCTTTGCATTGATAACTGAAGAAGGCTTTCTTATCTCTCCTTGCTATTCTTTAGAACTCTGCATTCAAATGGATTTACCTTTCCTTTTCTCCTTTGCCTTTTGCTTCTCTTCTTTTCATGGGTACTTGTAAGGCCTCCTCAGACAGCCATTTTATTTTTTTGCATTTCTTTTTCTTGGGGATGGTCTTGATCCCTGCCTCCTGTACAATGTCATGAACCTCTGTCCATAGTTCTTCAGGCCCTCTATCAGATCTGATCCCTTGAATCTATTTGTCACTTCCACTGTATAATCATAAGGGATTTGAATTAGGTCATACTGAATGATCTAGTGGTTTTATATAGAATTCCCTGGAATTCAAGTCTGAATTTGGCAATAAGGAGTTCATGATCTGAGCCACAGTCAGCTCCTGGTCTTATTTTTGCTGACTGTATACAGCTTCTCCATCTTAGCTGCAAAGAATATAATCAATTTGATTTAGGTGTTGACCATCTGGTGATGTCCATGTGTAGTCTTCTCTTGTGTTGTTGGAATTCAGTTCAGTTGAGTTCAGTTCAGTCGCTCAGTCATGTCCGACTCTTTGTGACCCCATGAACCACAGCACTCCAGGCCTCCCTGCCCATCACCAATTCCCGGAGTGCACCCAAACTCATGTCCATTGAGTTGGTGATGCCATCCAACCATCTCATCCTCTGTCATCCCCTTCTCCTCCTGCCCTCAATCTTTCCCACCATCAGGGTCTTTTCCAATGAGTCAGTTTTTCACATCAGGTGGCCAAATTATTGGAGTTTCAGCTTCAACATCAGTCCTTCCAGTGAACACCCAGGACTGATCTCCTTTAGGATGGACTGGTTGGATCTCCTTGCAGTCCAAGGGACTCTCAAGAGTCTTCTCCAACACCACAGTTCAAAAGCATCAATTCTTCGGCGCTCAGCTTTCTTTACAGTCCAACTCTCACATCCATCCATGACTACTGGAAAAACCATAGCCTTGACTAGATGGACTTTTGTTGACAAAGTAATGTCTCTGCTTTTCAATATGCTGTCTAGTTTGGTCATAACTTTCCTTCCAAGGAGTAAGCATCTTTTAATTTCATGGCTGCAATCACCATCTGCAGTGACTTTGGAACTCAGAAATATAAAGTCAGACACTGTTTCCACTGTTTCCCCATCTATTTGCCATGAAATGATGGGACCAGATGCCATGATCTTGTTGGAATAGACATATAAAAATTAATTAGAACACAGCATTATTACTCTATGTTGAATAAAGACCAAAAGTAGGAGAATAACTCATTTACATGGGAGCTAGGGAAAACACTGCATAGGAAGTGACACTGAGCTGAGACACTTAAGTCTTGAAATATATGTCTGTTGCTGAGTAATGGAGAAGGATCAAAGGACATTTCAGACAGAAGAAAAAGAATGTACAAAAATCATGGAGCTGATGAAGCAAATGTTCCACAGAGCAAAGAGCAAATAGTTTAGTGTGGCTAGAGTAGAGCATACTTGAGAAATAAATCAAGAAGTACAGATTAATTAATTCACTTGCTAAGACTCTTTTCCTCTGCTCATCAGTCTTCTTTTTATCCTATAGGAAGCTACTGAAGACTTCACTTGCTGAGAAAATAACTTAGGAGGACAAAGATATTTTGTGGGTTCAGGCCTAGAGGCCTCTCTTTTTATTGTGAGCAGCAGTGAGGAAGGAGGACATGGAGGTCGAGGGAGTTTTCAGGGCCCAACAAGAAACTCGTTTGTACACTTCCCTGGTGGCTCAGGCGGTAAGGAGCCTGCCTGCAGTGCGGGAGACCTAGGTTCGATCTCTGGGTTGGGAAGATCCCCAGGAGAAGGAAATGGCAACCCATTCCAGTATTCTTGCCTGGAAAATCCCATGGATGGAGGAACCTGGCAAGCTACAATCCACAGGTTTGCAAAGAGTCAGACATGACTGAGAGACTTCACTTTCTTTCATGTAAACTTCTCAAGATATAAACAATTACTAGAACCAGAACTGTGCATCACTTACAACTACCACCAAGAGATGAAGAAAGCAGTAGCTTTAAAATTTTAGAAAATGAATTTTTACATGCAGTTTATTTATTTGAAAACAGAGATGCACATACAATTTTGAACAATAAAGCTGTACAACTTTCTAAGGTAAAGCACATTTGAGTTTTTGACCCAGTTAGTATTACAGAAATGCACAAATATTATGAGATGTTAAGTGAGCCTGGTGTTATTATATCAACCTCTTAGAGAGTTGAATTCATGAAGTCACAGAGCCTCGGGTTCCAGTCTAGCTCTATCCCTTATTAACTATACAATCTTGGGCAAGTTGTTCAAGCTTGAGCCTCAGTTTCTTTACCTGAGAAAACCAACACAAAAACAATATCCTTCAGCACTGAAAGAATGAAATGACCTAATCAGCCTAAACACACCTTGCACAGTGTCTAATATATAACAGATCCTCTGTCAATGTGGATATCCTTAAGCTTCCTTATAAACATAATTGTTGAAGCCACCTGAACACCACCAAATGAGTTACAGAAACTCATCAGAAGTTTTGACCACCCATTCGCTTGTTAAACTATTCAATTAGATAATGTCAAAAAAAATACATATGGTTTTCTCAAGGGTTCACTTAAAATATTTAAATACCAAATCAAATTGAAGATAAAATACTGAAATCTTTTAAAAGGGTATCTGTATGTCATATGATAAATGATGAATCTCTTTAAATGTCTTACATACTTCCTTGAATAGTATTATCTTGTGACCTTCACTTTTGTACAGCAATAAAAGTACCTTGAGCCTGACAAGATTTATTGTTTCCAACTTATATCTCCTGCATTGGGTGTGAATTTCATTCCCATTAACACTGTACATTTAAGACCTTTAATTCATAACCTTTGCAAACCTGAAACACCTCAGACCCCAAACAATCTAAAATAAATCAATATATAATGTTTTCTAAAGAAGAAAGGAAAAATAATAAAGTGATACATTTTTGCTTGTATCACTAGGTCTGCTTGAATATGACAACCTCCTTCCTTTTCACTTGATAAATGTCTTGGGAATGCTTTGCTGCTTGCCTGATATGGAACTGAACTTATTTCAGGACATGTTCTAATGAGTCATGGGAGAGGCTAAGAGTAAACCATTCTACTACTGCCCGGTCCTTCTAGAAAAACCTAGAGAGTGTTTGCAGCACATCTTTTTGTTGTTGTTAAATTAATTT
>NW_011494708.1:8109806-8114190 GCF_000754665.1 Bison bison bison | reverse complement strand
ATCTTTTTTTTTTTTTTAAATTAATTTCTTTATTTTAATTGGAGGTTAATTACTTTACAATATCGTGGTGGTTTTCGCCATACGTTGACATGAATCAACCACAGGTGTACATGTGTCCCCACATCCTGAACCACCATCGCCCCAACTCCATCCCCACCCCATCCCTCTGGGTTTGCAGCATATCTTGATGGCTGAGTAGATAAGACAATGGCGGTGCTAACTGATAAAGGAGGCTTAAGTTATTACTAACAGTCCAACCTGACTCCAATTTGACAAGTGGAGTGAAAGTCACTCAGTTGTATCCAACTCTTTGCGACTCCATGGACTATACAGTCCATGAAATTCTCCAGGCCAGAATACTGGAATGGGTAGCTTTTCCCTTCTTCAGGGGATCTTCCCAACCCAGGAATTGAACCCCGGTCTCCTGCATGCAAGTGGATTCTTTACCAACTGAGCTACAAGGGAAGCCCAATTTGACAAGGGGATGTATAGAGATTCAGTGTATCTTATGAAAATGTATTTCAGAAGCACATGCATGCATGCTAAGTCGCTTCAGTCATGTCCAACTCTTTGTGACCCTATGGATGTCTCCTCTGTCCATAAGGATTCACCAGGCAAGAATACAGGAGTGGGTTGCCATTCCCTTATCCAAGGGATCTTTCTGACCCAGAGGTTGGACCTGCTTCAGAAACACACTCAAATATATTTTGTTGTTCAGTTGCTAAGTCATGCCTGAGTCTTTACAACCCCATGAACTGAATCATGCTAGACTTCCCTGTCCTTCACTATCTCCTAGAGTATGCTCAAATGCATGTCCATTGAGTCAGTGAGGTAATCCAATCATCTCATCCTCTTCCACCCTCTTCTCCTCCTGCCCTCTATCTTTCCCAGCATCAGGGTCTTTTTCAGTCACTCAGCTCTTCACATCAGGTGGCCAAAGTATTGGAGCTTCAGCTTCAGCATCAGTCCTTCCAATGAATATTCAGGGTTGATTTCCTTTAGGATTGACTGCTATCCAAAAAACTCAAGAGTCTTCTCCAGCACCACAATTTGAAAGCATCAATTCTTCAGCACTCAGCCTTCTCTTATGGTCCAACTCCCACATCTGTATACATGACTACTGGAAAAACCTTAGCTTTGACTAGACAGATCTTTGTCCACAAAGTGATGTCTCTGCTTTTTAATATGCTGTCTAGTTTTGTCATAGCTTTTCTTCCAAGGAGTGTCTTTTAACGTTCTGCCATTATGTTTAGTGGTTTCTACTGTCAGTAACACTTTGAATACAATGAAGATTTTATCAGTAAATTTCCTAGTAGTCAAATATAATTCAAACCTTATTTTAAATTATATTTATAATTATTTATTTTCCTTATTTATGTGTGCAATGAAGTTGCACAAGGTACTGGTAACTACTCCTTTGAGAAGAATACTTGGAAGAGGCTAGTTTGCAATTTTTAAAAATTCATCACATATATAACAATTTTTATATCTTTATTTTAAATGAGAATGTAAGCAACATGAGAACAACAGAGCCCAACAGAATGTAGGTGTTTAATAAATATTTGCTGAATGATAACAGAATCAATCCGTTCTCTAACAGAGCCTAAAAATGGTTCTTGCCATGGAAACCAGGCTCAAACTCAGTCTGAGCCCTGTGCCAAAAATCCATAGATTACATGGTACATGGAATGCCACCTTACATGGTGAGTTCTTGGGAGTCTTCCTAAGGCTTAGGGCCTACTTCAAGAATGTGTCAAGTTTGTTGACAATATATCTTCATACATCAACTGAGAAAAATTGGTAATTTATATGAAAATATACTTCTTAGGAGATTTCTGCTAACTTAACAACATTACCACTCAGAAAATATGCTGTTCACAGATTACAGCAACTGCATATAAACTGAGAGACTTTCATTCTGTTTCTTATCAATAAAAGAGTTGTAAAGGTTATCTCTCTCTTTGCAGTTAAAGATACACAAAGGGAAATAAGATATGTACCAGAAACAAAAAGATTTGGAATGAAAAAGTTAAGAGAAAGGCTTTGACCTGTCTTTTATAGTGCCCATGGTTGTTTATAGTGACTTAAAGAGTTGCCCCGGCATGATGCTGACATTTATGGTATTTTATCATCCATACCAATCCACTAAGAACTCTTCCGCTTTCATTAATATAATTTCATCAGAGATTCCTGGAATCTAAGCACTTATTCCTTTCAGAACTTCCCAAAATTCATGACAGCAAGTTCAAATGCTCCCATTTTGAAGCCTAATATTTTTAACTGGTTTACAGTAACATATCCTTTACCAACACCATTGCAAATTGAATTACCATTTATTTAATTAGTAACTGTATGTGGGGTCAAACACCTTTATTCACAAATTTTGTCCCATTTATTTTCAGGCATTTTCACCCCAAAACAAGAATGCTAAAGGGAAGAGAAAAATAAGAGACTGCGTGTAGAAGAATCTGGGTCAAAGTTCCATCACCAGCTTCTGTGGCCACCAGTAATCACCAAGATTCACTGAAAGACAAGGACTTAGGAGGGTTTGAAAAAGTGTCAGCAGAAGAAGAGCCCGCATCTTCTAATATTTACTTGCATTGTTAACATTGCTCACATTCAGACCAAAACATAGCTTTGGACATTCATTATTTTAAGAAGTGGAAATATTGAGGCTAATTACTCAACTATAGTGGAATTTTCCTTCAAACTTCAGGTTCAAAACTAAAGAGAAGAGACAGCAGGTAGCTGCTAATACCCCCCCTACTCCTGGAATTATTCTCTTGCTTTGGAAATGTGTTGTGAGAACAAAAAGAGTAAAAAATTTTATAGAGGCTAATAAAAAATATATATATTTATATTTGTGCTCTGCTGTGCTTAGTCATCTTTGCAACCCCATTTAAAGAGTATCAAAGAGTATCAAATGTAAGTGCATCCACATAATGTAAGGGCTGACTTCCGTGGTGGCTCAGATGGTAAAGAATCCACCTGCAATGCAGGAGACCCAGATTCGATCCCTGAGTTTGGAAGACTCTCTGGAGAAGGAAATGGCAACCCACTTTAGTATTCTCGCCTGAGAATTCCATGGATAGAGGAGCCTCGCAGGCTACATTCTACGGGATCACAGAAAGTTGGACGCAACTGAGCAACTGACACTCTCACTTTTACATAATAAAAAACTTGAGTTCCAATTATGTAGCTGACAAACTTTCAAAAAAACTATTTCCCAACTATGATTATTTCACAACTTTCTAAAGATAATGATGTAAGAAATATTTCATAGTGTGCACATGAAGATTTAAGAAACATTTTTTAGTTGAGAAGCAGAAGAGGGACTCTTATTCTCAAAATGTTTCTGAGATCTTTGATCCTCTAACACTTTAATCAGAATAACCCAGCAAAGGACATTTATTAAGTACTATCACGTTTGAACATCCAAATGCCTCTGTAAAATCTTCACTATATTAAGCTCACTCAGAAATAATTGAATTGGTACAGCATCACGTTTAAGATATCTTAAAAGATTTTAAAGACAAAATTCTGATTGGCTTATACTATACAAGGGTATAGAGGTTAGAAATTTTAAAAAAATTAAGTCACTTTGCACTAAGCATTAGCCATACAGCTAATGATTCTAAACTACTTTGTAGTTCCAGTTCCCATATCTTAGTATGGCGCACAAAATCCTTACAAACAGGAACTCCACTTATTTTATCACTCACCGTTTCCACTCTGTGACAAAGGACACCTCTAAGTCTTGCCCTAAGTATTTCTATTTCCCTTTCCAGAAAACACCTACTTGACCTTGAAAGTTCTGTGAAGGTCACTATCTACATTCTAGAAAAAGTTAGTATCTTTTTTCTCTCCCATACTACTTCATACATATGCAGTCCAAGTGCTTTCAGTTCAGTTCAGTCGCTCTGTCGTGTCCAACTCTGCGACCCTATGGACTGCAGCATGCCAGGCTGCCCTGTCCATCACCAACTCCTGGTGCTTGCTCAAACTCATGTCCATTGCATCAGTGATGACATCCAGCCATCTCATTCTCTGTCATCCCCTTCTCCTCCCGCCTTCAATCTTTCCCAGCATCAGGGTCTTTTCCAAAGAGTCAGTTCTTAACATCAGGTGGCCGAAGTACTGGAGTTTCAGTTTCAGCATAAGACTTTCCAATGAATATCCAGAGTTGACTTTCTTTAGGATTGACTGGTTGGATGTTCTTGCAGTCAAGGGAATCTCAAGAGTTTTCTCCAACACCACAGTTCAAAAGCATCAATTCTTTGGTGCTCAGCTTTCTTTATAGTCCAACTCTCACATCCATACGTGACTACTGGAAAAACCATGGCTTTGACTAGATGGACCTTTGTTGGCAAAGTAATGTGTCTGT
>NW_011494708.1:8077594-8109668 GCF_000754665.1 Bison bison bison | reverse complement strand
TTCTTCCTGCAAACTTATCATATGCAAAAGCTTAGGTGATTTGCATTATCTTCTGGCCCAGAGGCCTGTGAACATTTTAAGACCTTTTCTTCAGAAAACTTATTTTTCTCTAAAGGTGATTGGTCAGGAGCCACCCTCCAAAAGCATTAGATAAAGTTGCATTCCTACAGAGCAAAGGTGTGGTGGGCTATAACAAGAAAAAGAATTAACTCAAGGGTCCCAGGTTACAAACATTAAAGCTACTATTTACACCAATTATATTAATCAATACACTGCCAGGGACACAGCAGGTAAGGGATATGGAGACTTAGCAGCAAACATTGGCCCAACAAGTGAAAATCCCTTCGCCAATACAATTTCTAATCAATCTTTTAACTGCTCAAAGAAATCTGTATTTAGACAGTTTAGAACATCTCATGCCTCTCACAGTTTGGAGGCTCTGAGCAATCACATGTGGCCGGAAAGACCTATTCAGGCAGGCTAGAGGACTTCCAAGGGAGTTTGTAGGTTGAAACACTGTCACACCCAGGAATTATTAACTGGAGCTGTAAGCTAACTCTTTTTTCAGAGAGGTAGTGGGGGACAGCCCCCCCGTAAAGTCAGAGGTGTAGGTGAAAGCACAAAGCAGAAAGTAGGCAGACTCTGGTTTTGGGGGTAGATTGCTCGAGAATTTCCAGGGAGACTCCTGAGGCTTGATCCCGCCTTTGCGTATGCCAAGCCTCCTTCCTCATGACCTTTGCCAGAGGCGGAGCTCGCTCCCCGAATCTGCTTTTTAATATGCTGCCTAGGTTGGGCATGGCTTTTTTTCCAAGGAGCAAGTGTCTTAATTTCATAGCTGCAGTCACCATCTGCAGTGATTAAGGAGTCCCCAAAAATAAACTCTGTCACTGTTTCCATTGTTTCCCCATCTATTTGCCATAAGGTGATGGGACCAGATGTCATGATCTTTGTTTTTTGAATGTTGAGTTTTAAGCCAACTTTTTCATTCTCCTCTTTCACTTTCATCAAGAGGCTCTTTAGTTCTTCTTCACTTTTGCCATAAGTGTGGCATCATCTGCACATTTGAGGTTATTGATATTTCTCCAGGCAATTTTGATTTCAGCTTGTGCTTCATTCAGCCCAGCATTTCGTATGATGCACTCTGGATATAAGTTAAATAAGCAAGGTGACAATATATAGCCTTGATGTTCTCTTTTCCCAATTTAGAACCAGTCTGTTGTTCTATGTCCGGTTCTAACTGTTGCTTCTTGACCTCCATACAGATTTCTGAGGAGGGAGGTCAGGTGGTCTGGTATTCCCATCTCTTGAAGAATTTTTCAGTTTGTTATGATGTACATAGTCAAAGACTTTGGTGTAATCAATAAAGCAGAAGTAGATGCCTTTTTTGGTATTCTTTTCCTTTTTCCATGATCCAGTGGATGTTGGCAATTTGATCTCTGGTTCCTCTGCCTTTTCTAAAGCCAGCTTGAACATCTGGAATTTCATGGTTCATGTACTTTTGAAGCCTGGGCTGGAGAATTTTGAGCATTACTTTGCTACCATGTGAGCTGAGTACAATTGTGCCATAGTTTGAACATTCTTTGGCATTGCCTTTCTTTGGAATTGGAATGAAAGCTGACCTTTTTCAGTCCTGTGGCCACTGCTTCCTTTTCCAGATTTCCTGGCATATTGAGTGCAGCACTTTCACAGCATCATCTTTAAGGATTTGAAATAGCTCAACTGGAATTCCATCACTTCCACTAGCTTTCTTCATAGTGATGCTTCCTAAGGCCAAGTGCTTTAGTACTTTGTTTATATAGCTGTCTATCCTGTTACATCCAAAGATGCTTTCAGAGTGGGCACCATTTTATGTTCATTTTTTGTGTCTTCTGCACTTGGATCAGTACCTAGCACTCAACATAATTTCAATAACTTGGTAAATTAAATCACTGAGTGAGCACAAACAGACAACATCATACCATTGAACAAAGCACGTGAAAATGTTTTAATATGATGAACAAACACAAATTATCTGGGGAAGAATTAATTTACAGATGCACTTCTGAATTTTCCTTATCCATATGATCAGGCTCTACACCCAAGATGTTGACCAGTGTAGATGTGTGTTAGTCATTCAGTCGTGTCCGACTCTTTGTGACCCCATGGACTGTAGTCTTCCAGGCTCCTGTGTCCATGGAATTTTCAGGCAAGAATACTACAGTGGGCTGCCATTCCCTTCTCCATAGGATCTTCCCAGCCCAGGGATTGAACCCCCAATATAGATTACATGCCCAGAATCCCTTTCTTTCTGGCTTACAGCCAGGTTTAGTCAGTGGAAACTCTTGACTCAGACGAAAAAGAGAGTGAAGATAAAGGTCAGAGTATTTATTCCCTGACTCCCTGTCTCCAAGGCCACTTTGGGCAGCCCTGTCTAAATATTTACTTTATTCTATTAACTTCTCTCTCTCCTTTTCCCCTGCAGAGTAGAGGTGGGACTCAGTGGGCAGGGTCTCTCTTCCTTGTCACTGTTGACATTTTAAGCACCATATTTCCATGTCATGAGTAGCTTCCCTGTGCTCTATACTATGTTTAGCAACATTTCTGGCCTCTATCCAGTAGATATAAATAATCTTTTTAGAGCAGTCTACAATTTATAGATTACTTTCACCTATTTAATCTCACTTGAGCTGCATAAGTCTATAAATAGACATTATTAGAACACCTACCTTTACAGATGAGGAAATGAGACTCATAGTAACTCAAAAACATGTACTGGGAAAAATCCTATGGAGTGTAATAATAGGTACAAAGTGTTTTTATATCAAAGTCATAATTTCATTTCATACTGTAAACATATATTGACTAGATTTCCTTATATTATCATTTGCCTAAATTACAGCGTTTCATCACCAGGGCCGTTGAGTTTCCTATGAAATGCCAAAGTCATGATGGAATTCTCTGGATGTTATATTAAATGTGAGTGATATAGTTAGTCATCTATTATATATATTTCTAACCCTTAGAAGAAAAATGTTGCAAGTATGTTGTATTGAGAATTGAAATCCTCTTCGAAGATAATATATACTGAACCCCTTCTACAAAAATGCCCACCAGAATTACAATAGAAAAATAGAGTAATTCCAGGCATGCTTATGTATTTGATCATTTTACATTAAAGCAAGAAAGATGTTTAATGCATTTCAGATTTCTAGGGACTGCTTCTATCATTCCACTTCTCTTATAGAAAACCCAGTCCTATTGAAACTTGCTCACTCAGCCAAAGAGATACAAACTGCTATCAGACTTTAAGGAACTAAGGGATGTCAGCATATATGTGTCCTGCAAAGTTCAGAAATCAAAGAGGCTGCAGGTAATGTCTCCCCTAGGATCTCAGGGAACATTAATTGATGAGAATTGATGAAACTGCATCTTTTCTCCAGGGTCTACATTTATTTTTTCTTTCCCAGGGGGACATTATTTTGGTTCCATAGTCTCCAATGGAAATACATGTGAGACTAAACTGAATGCATATCAGTAAGCTATGAATGAATGGCCTTTTCTAAATTAAAGCATAACTTTTCCTCTTTTGATAACTACTAGTCCAATCATAGTATGGGCTTCTGCAATCAAACAAATCATAAGCCACAGCAGTTAGAAGAATTATGTCTAGTGCCAGATATAATTACCTTTTACTGCCCTCAAGATAGCCCTGATATCATGTTATTCCTCTAGGTGCATCACTGTTAGGCCAAGTCCTAGAGAGTAAAGACACTATCCTTTATTGAGTTTCTGTTATATCCCAGGATCTGTGCTCCATTATCCCATTAACCCTCATAATACCCCTACTTGGTACACAATGTTATTCTCAAATTACAGATGAGGATATTGAAGACTCAATGAGAAATCAAATTTACCCTGTTTCAAAGCTAATCTCACCTCTTTACTGCCTCTTGTTGATCAAGTCAGTCAGACCCTATCTAACAACAATCATAGTATTTAACTTAATTAGTACTTAATTAGTAAGTTCAATTAATAAACAGTGTGCAAAGTTGCTGCAGTCAGAAATAGTCATTAAAGTGAAGAGTGAATCACTAAATCATATTACCTCTCAAAACATTTGACAGATTTATACATAAAATTTATCTTACAGAAAAAAGCATTGCAGCTTTTTCTATCCTTAAGCTTTTTCAAATACAAAAAAAATTCTTTTGAGGGAAAAGTAAGATACAGAAATAATAATGAAATAATTATTTGGTGATTTCATGGGGAAAAGGCAGACTGGAGACTGCCCAAATAATATTTTGTGGTTTATAAACTGTGTTTGTCATGTTTTTAGAATGTTTGCCTATCAGACCTACAGTGAACAGAATGATTCCCCTCCAAGATGTCCACATCCTAATCCCAGAAATTTATGAATATGTTACCCTACATAGCACAAGGAATTAAAAATGCAGATGGAATTAGCTTCTAATCAATTGATCATAAAATAAGAATATTTTTCTGTATCATCCAAGTGGATCTAATGTATCCACAATGTCCTTAAATGATTAAGAGAGAAACAGAAGACAGCCAGGGTGATATTTCAAAAAGACTCTTTACCAGCCATTGCTGGCTTTGAAGACGGACGAGAGTCAAGAGACAAAGATGCAGGCAGCTTTCAGAAACTGGAAAAGGCAAGAAAATAGATTCCCCTCTTGATCTTTCAAAAAGAAACACACAGCAGACAATACATTGATAATAGCCTAGGGAGACCCATTTTTGACTTCTGACCATCAGATATATAAGAAATAAATAATTGTTATTTAAGTTATTATGTTATTAAAAATTGGTTACAAAGGCAATAGAAAACTAATTCAAGACTGAAGTAAGGCCTGGAAGATACCTGGAAAATGGTGATTAGTTGCATTAGCCAACATCCCATAGGACATAAATTAAAGTCTCCTGGTTGTATAGTAGGAGATGTCTCCATTTTCTTAAATATGATTCAGCATTAACTATATAAAGTGTATTAAAACATTTTATCATTACACAAATGGTTTTAGCCAACACCTTTTTAAAAACCATGATATAAACTGCCATGATGGAGAATAATTTAAAAATGCGTTAAAAATACTTAAAGTGTTAAGACACATCATGCATCTTGTTCAAATGATTAATTATACTGCTCTATTCTGATTCATGAAATAATTCAACATGATACCAATGATATAAAAGACCTAGTGATAAAAGCAAACTTTATTACTAAATGCTCAAAAGCCCACTGTAACAAAAATCTATCTCTGGTTTACTAGACTCTACTCAATTAAAAAAATTGAAAAACAAAATGAAAAGAAAAAAGAATGAAGGAAAAATGAAGAAAATTCTCTTACATTAGCCAGACTTAGATAGTTAAAATAACTATTGCTAGCTGGAATGTTTTAGCATTAAATTAATTTCTAATTCCTACATACAGGTGCTAGTGATACTAACATATCAAACCACTAGCATTCACCAGTGTAAATATACTTTCAATAGAATATCCCAAGCTAAGGATAGGGTTAAACTGTTGTCCTGAGAGAATTATACAGAGATTCTGCAAATTCTGTAGAAAGTGAATGGGGTGGATTTCAGGAATAGTTATTGAAAATAAGGCCTCAGGAGACTGGAAAAGCTGGCAACACAAAAACAAGGAAACAGAGATGCCAAAATATGAAGGGGAAGATTGCAGCCAAGGCTAATTACACAGTGAAGCCCATTCCAGAACACCTAGCCCTCTGCTCTCCTTTCAAGGCGCAGGCTTATACCTGGCATGGTGAGGTCCACGAGGTCTCAAAGAATCAGAAACAACTGAGTGACTAAACAACAAGAACAATTTCCAGAAAATCAATTCAGTTGTTCTTCCAAAAAGTAACATTTTCCAAGTCTTTTTTTTTTTTTTTACCATAAGCCTCAACAAGAGCATTTAAAATATGTGACCTTTCTTCATGCTGCTTCTTTTTAATATTTTTCAAAAATAATACAAATAAAATTTCTAATTTAAAAATATCATTGTCTAAATTCGAGTTATTAGCTTCTGTTATTTCTGGGGGATGAGAGACTTCCAGACCAAAATTTACCCCAGAACCAATACAACATTGTAAAGTAATTAGCCTCCAATTAAAATAAATAAATTTAAATTAAAAAAAAATTTACCCCAGAATTTAAAATATAATGTTATCTCATATCTACATTACTTTGCTAGCATGTGAGATGAGTGCAATTGGGCTATAATTTGAACATTCTTTGTCATTGCCTTTCTTTGGGATTGGAATGAAAACTGACCTTTTCCAGTTCTGTAGCCACTGCTGAGTTTTTCAGATTTGCTGGCGTATCGAGTGCAGCACTTTCACAGCATCATCTTTTAGGATTTGAAATACCTCATCTAGAATTCCATCATCTTTGGAACTAGCTTTGCTCGTAGTGATATTTCCTAAGGCCCACTGGACTTTGCATTCCTAAGGCCCACTGGACTTCGCATTCCAGTATGTCTGGTTCTAAGTGAGTGATCACACCATTGTGGTTATCTGGGTCATGAAGATCTTTTTGTATAGTTTTTCTGTGTATTCTCGCCACCTCTTCTTAATATCTTCTGTTTCTGTCAGGTCCATACCATTTATGTCCTTTACTGTGCTCATCTTCGCATGAAATGTTCCTTTGGTATCTCTAATTTTCTTGAAGAGATCTCTAGTCTTTTCCATTCTATTGTTTTCCTCTATTTCATTGCATTGATCGCTGAGGAAGGCTTTCTTATCTCTCCTTGCTATTCTTTGGAACTCTACATTCAAATGGGTATACTTTTCCTCTTCTCCTTTGCCTTTCACTTGTCTTTTTTTCTCAGCTATTTGTAAGGCCTCCTCAGACAACCATTTTGCCTTTTTGCACTTCTTTTTCTTGGGGATGGTCTTGATTCCTGCCTCTGTCAAATGTTCTTGTACAATGTCACAAACCTCCATCCATAGTTCTTCAGGCACTCTGTCTATCAGATCTAGTCCCTTGAATCTATTTGTCACTTTCACTGTATAATTGTAAGGGATTTGATTTAGGTTATAACTGAATGGTCTACTGGTTTTCCCTACTTTCTTCAATTTAAGTCTGAATTTGGCAATAAGGAGTTCATGATCTGTAGAAAATTCTTAAAGAGATGGGAATACCAAACCACCTGACCTGCCTCCTCAGAAATCTGTATGCAGGTCAAAAAGCAACAATTAGAACAGGACATGGAACAACCGTCTGGTTTCAAATCAGGAAAGGAGTATGTCAAGGCTGTATATTGTCACCCTGCTTATTTAACTTATATGCAGAGCACATCATGCAAAATGCCAGGCTGGATGAAGCACAAGATTCTCCTGGAATCAAGACTGCCAGGAGAAATATCAATAACCTCAGATACACACATGACACCACCCTTGTGGCAGAAAGTGAAGAACTAAAGAGCCTCTTGATAAAAGTGAAAAAAGAGAGTGAAAGCACTGGCTTAAAACTCAACACTCAGAAAACTAAGATCATGGCATGTGGTCCCATCACTTCATGGCAAATAGATGGGGAAACAATGGAAACAGTGAGAGATTTTATTTTGGGGGGCTCCAAAATCACTGCAGATGGTGACTGCAGCCATGAAATGAAAAGTGGCTTGTTCCTTGGAAGAAAAGCTATGACAAACCTAAATAGCATATTAAAAACCAGAGACATTACTTTGCCAACAAAGGCCCATCTAGTCAAATCTATGGTTTTTCCAGTAGTCATGTCTGGATGTGAGAATCGGACTATAAAGAAACCCGAGCACTGAAGAATTGATGCTTTTGAACTGTGTTGTTGAAGACTCTTGAGAGTCCCTTGGACTGCGAGGAGATCCAACCTGTCTATCCTAAAGGAAATCAGTCCTGAATATTCAGTACTGATGCTGAAGCTGAATCTCCAATACTTTGGCCTCCTGGTACGAATAACTGACTCATTGGAAAAGACCCTGATGCTGGGAAAGATTGAAGGTGGGAGGAAAAGGGGATGACAGAGTGTGAGATGGTTGGATGGCATCATTCATGTGATGGACATGAATTTGAGTAGGCTCCAGGAATTGGTGATGGACTGGGAGGCCTGGTGTGCTACAGTCCATGGGGTTGCAAAGAGTTGGACACGAATGGGCAACTGAACTGACTGAATATATATACATATGCTTAGTCGCTAAGTCGTGTTCAACTCTTTGCGACCGTTTGGTCTGTAGCCTGCCAGGCTCCTCTGTCTATGGGATTTCCCAGGCAAGAACACTGGAGTGGGTTGCCATTTCCTTCTTCAGGGGATCTTCCAGACCCAGGGATCAAACCCGTGTCTCCTACGTATACATACATATATAGGTCTTCTCTCATTGCTCAGTCAGTAAATCAACTGCCTGCAATGCAAGAGACCTGGGTTTGATTCCTGGGTCAGGAAGATCCCCTGGAGAAGGAAATGGCAATCCAATCCAGTATTCTTGCCTGGAGAATCCAATGGACAGAGGAGCCTGGTGGGCTACAGTCCACGGGGTCACAAAGAGTCGGACCTGTCTTAGCGACTAAAACCACCATATAATGAACTAAGAAATTAGACCCTGAGTGGCACTGGCACTAAATAAGGAATATCTTACTCCTTTCTGCCACCTGGACAAAAAACTAAAGATCTATTGTGAAGTGACCCCATTAAGAGATCAAGGGACCAAGTATGACAGGAGAAAGATCAACTAGGATTGTTTTATCTCCAAATGTTTTCTGTGTATTCTGGATAATGTCTTATATAAATCCCTTTGTTAGAAAGCTTCACATCAGGGCTTTTTGCTCTTCCAGAATCCTCCATGAATAGAAATATAACTTGGAGAGGCGATATTTTAAAAGCTCTCATCAACCAGTCACTTAAGTAGGATTATCTGGAAGCCAGTTGATAACAAGTACCAGTGTTAATAGAACAAATGAAAGGTGCTCGGCTAAAAAAGAGAACACTAGAAGAAATGAAAAGCATCTAAAATAATTAGAAATTTAAGAAAAAAAATTATTAAGGTTTTTCTTAAGATCTCCCAGGCTATAACACTTTTGATAATCAAGGCATAAATAAATACAAGGTATGAAAATACAAGATTACACGGCTGTTTTTAGAAAAATACAATTTATGATTCAGATGAATTGTTCTATTTTTCAAGGAAGTTGCCTCCAAGAGGGTGTAAACATTCCAGTAATGTTGATTAAAAGCATCTATAGGACTCCTCTCTTGGAAATCGCTTTTCAGCATGTGTCTTTTTTTCCAGTCTCTTCAATGAGAGTAATAGTTCCCATTTAAAGGCAGTTTGATATGAGAATTCAGAGCCAACAGTTACAGTGAGCAAGTTTAGTTTTTGGTCAGCGTGACAGATAACAAAGCAATGAGGCTAACTGAATTGCTCATGAACTTGTTCTAATTTTAACAATCAAAGGAAAAAGCCATTAGAAATGCATAAATAGCAAACACCTGTTGAAATGTAAAGGAGGATGAGGTTCCAATTCAGCTCTCATGAGAACAGTTAATGCCTATGTACAACAATGCCAGATTGATGCAGGGCTGATGCAGAAGAAAGAAATTAAAGCCATATTATAACTTGTGTGAAGTCATTAACTAGTCCAACCTTCCTAAGAATTGGTTAAGTCCTTCCCCAAATACCTATAACTCCCATGATAGCCATTACTATACTATATTAAAATTACAAGACTATCTTTCATGAGACTGACTTCCTGTTTTATACACCTACTACCATGAGACATCAATAATTGGGGGTTAGATAGATGAATAAACAACACTCATTTGGACAGGTAACTTCCGGCAATCCTACTTAACATCCCTCCTCAATTAGGTTGATGGAGACACATCTTAGGCAAACTTCGAGATCTACATTTATTCTTATACTATTTTTAGTTATGCGATCGAGGAATACTTGAAATTTGCTGTTAAAAGAGAAAACCCCAAATTTGACAGTCCTTCATAGCTTTCTTAAGGCAGCTAGGATCTGGAAAACTTCAAAAACTTTCGATGTTTAAAATATTCTTATCACTTGGTTGCTTGGTACCTACTGACACCTGACTTCCTCTGAGACAATGAGAAAACTCAGCCTGCATGGTGGGAAAAATGAAGCTAGAGCAAGTATAAAAGCCTACAGAATGCCACAGGGGAAGAAAAAGAGCAGCACCTCAGACTATCACAAACTGTCTCTGCTGCAGAGCATGCTGAGGGGCTGAGAAACACAGATTGCCTAGTCTGATGTCTTGCAGAAGACTGCCAAGTGCATAATGTCCACTTTGCTGAAGCCATTATTCCAGCAATCTTCCTCCACAACTTGAAATCTACTGAGAGGATTAATGATCATTTTTCTGAAAGCAGCTTTCAAAAATGCCAGCATGCCCCCAAATTTCAATGCTTCCTAAACTGATTTGTTTGGGAGGGGGGTTGCAAAGATAAATGTATGACTGTGTTAAAACTTAATGTCATTTGAGTTTGTGGGAGTATGGACATGTGTGTGTGTGTGTGTGAGAGAGAGAGTGTGTGTAGAAATAAGCACAAACATGGGAAGTAGAAGGTGCATAAGATTTTATGTTTTATTCTCCAACACTTTGCTCGGGGCTTGATAATTTTTTCAGATCTTTTCAACTATAAATTTGAGGGGGGCGGAAATGTAGGTAATCATGAAAGTACAGAAAAATACAACTTCCTATGTGTATTCCCTTAGTTCTTTTATTTTTTACTATCTTTTGCCTTTGCTGAAAAAGTTCCTCCCCCATCCTTTTTTTTTTTTTCTTCTTTTTCAATTATTCAGTAAAAAGGCCTAGCAAGAAACCAGCTTAAATGACAAAAAAAAAAAAAAAAAGAAAGAAAGAAACAAGCCAAACATATTTGGGGCCTCTGAACAAAATCCTGCTTTTTTTTTTTTTTGTAAATTGAGACTTTCCTCTCTGGTTCTGAAACATGTTTTTTCGCTCCTTTCTTCAATAAGACATTTCTGTTCTTACTCAGAGTGACAAAATAATACATCTTCAATTCTCCTCCACAGATGAGTGCTAGGAATAAAATGACAATACCTATTTTTGGTAACAAGTAATTCTTTATTTTTAAAAACTGACTCTTCTAGGAAAATATTTAGCTTCAGCTTTGGCATCATGACTTCATTTTTGCCAAATCTCCCTCCATCCTCCTTGAAGATAGCTTGTTTACTATCATAGAAATGACATTCATCAATATCCAATGTTTCACTGTTTGATTTTTACAGTTTCTTATTTCCCATGGAGTTTTGAATACCTTGGGAAAATGAGATAAAGAAAAACCGAGTGATCTGTTCAACTTCAGAGATCAAGACCAAAATAAACCTTATAAAAGCTGCATCTGCCTCTCAGCCAGGATTGTACTAATGCGGAGGCATATTATATGGGAAAGTCATGCTTTTAGATGTGAGCATCTGTCTGCATTTCAACATCTTTTTCTATGAAATAGATTGTGATGAATAATTTCTTTCTGATACTATTAAATATCAAAACAAAATTCACAGCTCAAGTGGCAGTCCTCTTTTAGTCCTTACTGATGCTAGAGATCAAAAGAGCAGCATGCAGGTCATCTCTGAACACGAGATAAGTTGCACAAGAGTTTATGACATAGTTAATTAAAGGCTAGAAGCGTGGCTGGATTTCCTTTGTTTAGGCTTCATGCAAATTGCTCTCATTTTCTTCGCCTGGCACCTCTGTAGCCTGAAATGTAGAACTGAGCATTTCTGATGTAGAGAAATGTATACAGACATACAAAGATTACAGAAGTACTGTGTATGGATTGATTTTATATTCACAAGCCATGTCTGTCCTTCCTTCACAATAGGCATATGCTATCCCATTAACTATAATATGACATAGTGGGGACATCAAGCACTTTAAGTCCCTCAAGGTTTACATTATCTAATGATGGACAAACAATATGATAGATATTTGAAAGAATAAACATACAGTAAAGTAAATTCTTCACTGAAGCTCTTCTTGGGTGAAACAGCAGTTACACAATTGTAACTTACTTGCCATTAGGAGTTTCTGCCCCGTGCTCTGAAAAAAATTGTTCTTGTTTCACAAAAGAACAATCAAAAAGTTCAAAAATAATAGAGATGAATTTTCAAGAACACATAAGCATGCATTTTTATTGCTTTCTTACTGTCAAAGGTAGGTATTCATACTATTATTTCTGGGGACTGAAAACAATTCCCTTCCCTAAGTGGATTAAAACATAAAAGACACAAACTACAAGGTGTATCCAGGAAATATTTTGCTAGATTGACAACTATACATACAATACAAACTGAATTGTGGATTTCATCAGGTCCTTACAATTTGGTTATGCCGAACACATGGCATTCTTTGTCTTTTCTTCTCTTTTCCTTTTCTGAAAGTACACCAATATCTACATTGAAGTTTACAGATTCATCACTAATTATCCACCTTCAAACACTAAATTTGAATGATCTTTCCAACTCAAACCAAATTGTTCCATCTTCTATTTTGCTTATACTCCTACGATACACTAATGTTAAAATGTATGTATGATGCTCACACTTATAAGGCCAATGACTGTGCTGTGCTTGGTTGCTCAGTTGTGTCTGAATCTTTTTGACCCCATGGACTCCTCTGTCCTGCCATGCTCCTCTGTCCAGGCAAGAATTCTCCAGGCAAGAATACTGGAGTGGGTTGCATGCACTCTTCCTGGGTATCTTCACAACCCAGGGATTGAACCCAAGTCTCCTGCATTGCAGCCGAATTCTTTACCAGCTGAGCTACCAGGGAAGCCCAGGCCAATGACTAACACTGATTAATTTCCAGAGTTCTTTGGCTTTAAATCAGTTGTTTCCAAGTGGGAGTTCAACTTTTAACCACATGGTAAAGAACTGATCTGCTAGGCTCTGTAAGAATTCACGTGAGGTCTGGCTGGGATTATTAACTGGGTTCTTTACCAGTTAATCATATTTTCTTCTTATTAGTAGGACATAACAGCAAGGATGGCAATACTTGTAATACTTATTGTTAAACAAACAAAATTCTATGAATTATTAGGTAGAGTATGAAAATAACAGCCTCAAAAATTTGATTCACTAATTCTGAAACTTAAAAACTTTAAATCTTATAGAACATACACTAAGATCAATCCAGATCACAAGTGTATGGAGACATATAGCTGAATCCAGAGTTATATTACAAAGATTTATACTTTGAGACATCCACCTGTTGAATAAGCAACCTATAATAAAGTATCATCAATACATTAGGAAGACAGTGCCATAGCAGAAATGGGTATATCATTATTGTCATAAAGAAGCAATTTCAGATGGGCTTCAATGATACCCCTCTGAATTTAGGTGATTAAAAATGTCTCCAATTCTGTAAAGAAATTATCCTTCAATTAAAAAATAAATTTAAAATAAAAAAGAAAAAATGTGTATCATAAAGAAACATATATGAAGTTTAAATAAGGAAAAAGACTGATAAAATGTTTTAAGAGAAAAAAACTGAAAATGACATAGGTCATATTTTAATCAAATGCTTAATAATCAGCACTAGTTTAAAGAAAGGGCTTCCCCTGGTGGCTCAGGGGTAAAGAGTCTGACAGCCAAGCAGGAGACTTAAGTTCCATCCCTGGATGAGGAAGATTCCTTGGAGAAGGAAATGGCAATCCACTCCAGGATTCTTGCCTGGAAAATCCCATGTACAGAGGAGCCTGGCGGGTACAGCCAATGGGGATCAAAAAGAGGCAGACATGACTAAGGGTCTAAATGACAATAACAAACACAAAGTAGGTTTTTAATTTTTTTTAAATAAAATTTTATTCTCATATAAAGGCATTTCCCATCCTAATCAAATGGAAATTTACAAAAATTAATAAATTTGTTTTTTCCTAGTTGTATTAATAACTTACAGAACAGACTATGTGTGAATACTTAATGAAATGAATAACATTAAAACAAAATAACAAAAAAGGGAAAATATATTTATGAGGTGTTCCCCAAAGAACAGAATGGGTAGAGAGAAAATGGGAAGTGTGGACTAGTCTAATATCTATCTTCCCATTTTTTGATTTGAAGTTTAAGTTTTAAGGTAGTACTATTAAAAAAAAATTGGACTGAGTGACCCAATTTCAAGAACATAGTAAAAGATATTGAAATAGGAAAGTTGAAATATTATTGAAGGCTTTAAGAGAACTCGGTGAATTCAATTTCATTCTCACAGAACTAGTTGGCTATAGAATAGAGGTGTTCCCTGTACTTGGCATATGCACAGCGGTGGACAGGGTGGCCTCTGCAGCCAGACTGCCTGCACTTGAACCTCAGCTCGGACACTTTGCAAACTGTGGGATGGTGAGCAAGTTACTCAGCTCCCTCTGTGGATCACTTTCCTCATCTACAGAATGAAGACAATTACAGGGGTTCTTGGTAGGGCTGTTGCACTTATTTAATGAGATAATCTATGTAAAATATGTTGATCAGTGTGTAGAACACAGCATGTTGAATATGTTTAGCTATTATTTTTTTATTTTCCCACTGTAATTGAATCTCTGTGGGGGAAGGGATGTTTGTCTATGTTTGTTAGTGCCATTTCTCCAGTGCCTAAAATAGTACCTGCATATAATCACCTAATTGGCATAAAATAAGTATTTTCTCCCAGCAGTGTTAACTGTATTACTTTTCTATGTGTAGGATATATTTATATATATATATATATGCATATACATGGGCTTCCCAGGTGGCACTAGGGATAAAGAACCCACCTGCCAATGCAGGTAGATGTAAGAGACATAGGTTCGATCCCTGGGTCAGGAACATGCCCTGGAGGAGGGCAGGGCAACCCACTCCAGTATTCTTGCCAGGAGAATCCCATGGACAGAGGAGCCTGGCAGGCTGCAGTCCATGGTGTCACAAAGAGTAGGACAGGACTGAAGTGACTTAGCATGCACATATTCATGCATATACATATCATACATATATATACATACATACATACACACAGTAGTTTCTTATGAAAGGTAAAATACTAAAAATAAGACTTTTTTGTAATGAAGTAAATTTTAATACTCCTGACTTAATAGCATTTGCACTGGTTTGGAAAAAATAGGCATTACCATCTTTTGTCCCTAATGCCATCTCTGTATATAAAATTGGTCCTTGTGTTCAACGAAAAGCAGATTTAGATATGATTAAAATAAATTCAGATTTAGGTTATACTTATTGCCATTTCCTTGAACAAAACAACTGTTTAACTTGCCGTTTTTAATATTGGGGGTCAAATGTAAAGTTAGCTCAGAAAGTTTGTACTTCTTAGGAAAGATCTATTTGGTTGTTATGCTCCATCGCCTAGAAATTCTGATAAAGGACAGAGAAAAGAGCTTCCTTTTTCTGGCATTGATGGGTTTATCCTGTGTTATACCTAAAATATCACCATTTCCTACAGCCCAATGGATATATATATAAATATAGTTCCCAGGCTGCTGCTGCTGCTGCTAAGTCATTTCAGTCGTGTCTGACCCTGTGCGACCCCATAGACGGCAGCCCACCAGGCTCCCCCGTCCCTGGGATTCTCCAGGCAAGAACACTGGAGTGGGTTGCCATTGCCTTCTCCAATGCATGAAGGTGAAAAGTGAAAGTGAAGTCGCTCAGTCGTGTTCGACTCTTTGTGACCCCACGGACTGCAGCCTACTAGGCTTCTCCACCTATGGGATTTTCCAGGCAAGAGTACTGGAGTGGGGTGCCACTGCCTTCTTCAGTTCCCAGGCTACTCATTATCTCATTATGTATTTTATCACATGAATTCTTAATTTTATTATGAAAATGAAAAGACACAGTGAGGGGGGAAAAAAAAAAACAACTTGATGTGTCCATGGATTTGTATTGATGTACCGTGTTGCATGCATACATAATAATAGTTTGTGAAGAGTCACTCAGAGCATGGGATCAGCCTCGGTTAAATGTTTGGCAATTTCTAACTGCTAGGGGGAATCAGACTCACTGGATCTTTGTCAGATCAATCATACCACTATGCATGATAATCCACTGACACTGTCCTTGAAAAGGATTAGTAAGCCTATATTATTGCTGTTTCAACCGACTCCCTCCACCCTTTAACTCCTATTATTTTTTATTTGAACTTTAATGCTAATAATATACTAGATATTTTAGACTAAATATTAACATCATCATTTTAAAAAATGCTGTTACATTTGTGGAACAATTTTGGGACTATTCTATACAAATATTGATTTTACATAATTACTATACCTGCATGAACTTATATCAGTTGGCAAAATTAAAATAACTAAGATGGTATTTAATATCACCATCTGAGTCACCAGGAAAGCCCCATTTAATATCACAAATCCCTGTAAAACTTAAAAGTGCAAAAAGCATTCAATGATGTGCATAAAAAGTTAGACAGACATAATGAGCTAAAAAATGAACTTCAAATTTTATGCACATGCATACCCATTACACGTTCATATTTTTTCACAAAAGCTATAGTAATTTTTCATCATTGCCAAGAACATATCTATAGGGCTGCTTTAGGAAATCGATAGAAAAAAAGGTTCTTGTAAAATGGAAAGGTTTAAAATGGAAGGTTCTTTTAACTTCTTTACTATGAAAGTACAGACTGTATGTGGTGAATGACAAGCTCAAGAAGAAACAATGGTCCAGCCCAACGTGTTCTGCTCCAGTCAAGAATACATTCTAGTGTTCTGGCAGGACAAGATGAGCGCACGGCCTTTAAGAATACATTCTATTTTGGAGTGAATTGTGTGCCCTAGAAATTCATATGTTGAAGACCTGACAAAAATTAGAATCTTTCTGAGGCTAATTTATGGTTAAATGATATCAGAAGGGTTAAGGCCCTAATCTGATAGAACTGGTTTCCTTAGAAGAAGAGAAAGGAACACTAGAGCTCTCTGTGAATCTGCTGGCACCTTGATCTGGGACTTCTAGCCTCTGGAACTGTGAAAAAACAAATTACTGTGGTTTAAGGCACATAGTCTCGGTATTTTGTTATGGCAGACCTTGTGGACTAACACAGACTCTGTCTTGACTGCTGGGGATACACAGCAGGTATTGTGGATTAGAACAAAACGCACACAAAAGCCTAAATACAAAAGCACATAAATTAAAATCTATCAGGATTTTACTGTGATTTTACTGTGCTAATGATAACTTTCAGGTTTGGAGAATTATTTTGGAGGAGAGTTGACTGCAAGTAGCTGAATGCACCTGCTTTATATAGAGAGGATGGGACCTATGAGGTTGTTTTTTCCCCAGTTACATGTGTCACAAGGAGCAAATAACGGAACCTGTCTCCTGGAGCTGTTAGGAGAAGTCAATGTTATAATGTGGTATAGACACCGTTGCAGAGTGATTGACACAGAACTAGAGCTCAATAAATGATCATTCAATGTTAGAGACTGGATATGAGGAATGGAAGAAAAACTTCCAGGAAATACAGAATGGAAGAGGAAAGGACTGTTAAAAAGCAGTAAATTTATTTAAAAAGTATCAAAATGGATACAAACTATTGTGAGTCTTTCCTAAGCTACTTGCTTTGCAGCAATAAACTATTTCTTTTCCCTTTTCCCATTTAGATGTCATAGGCTCTGCAATGACTTTGGACAAAACCCAGTGTCTCCTGGTCTATGGACAGGTACACACCCTAGTTGCACCTTGATCAACATTACTTCAAAGAAATCGACCAGGATAAGAGGACATCAGAGGCTTCGAATAAGTGATTATGACAAAACAAACAAAAAGCACCAAGAAACTGAAACAAAACAAAAAAAAACTTTTCATATAATATTGCAGATAGTGAAAATATTCCAAAAGTGCAAATGCACTTTAAGTAGGGCTTAGAGAAATTCATAGATATGGAGAAATACTATCTCAAGTTACAGTAGTGTTTTATAAGTCCCAAACAGTTTATGTGACCCTCATAAACCCTGTCATATAATCAGAGCAAGGGTTATTATGTAAAATGACAGAAGATGAGTTTGAGAGGCTTCAGGACTTGAAAGGACTTACTTATACAAGGGCGCACTGGCCAGTGAGTGACACAGTTGGGGCAAAAGGCAGATTTTCCTATCACCTTATCAGGCTTTAGTTTTCTACTTTGTCAGAGGCTGTCAAAAACCAAACCAGTAAGCAGAAGTTAGGAATTTCAGGGGCTCTAAACTTCAAGTCTTTTGTAGCCTGACCTACCCTCTGCAGTCAGAATTGAGAAGGGGGAAGTGTTAAAAATTCAGCTTTCTGGGATATCTATAGGAAAGACCTTTGATCCTGTTGCTTAGTTTCTAAGTCCTGTCTGACTCTTTGCGACCCCATGCACTGTACCCCACCAGACTCCTCCTCTGTCCATGGGATTCTCCAGACAAGAATACTGGAATGGGTTGCCATTTCCTTCTCCAGGGGATCTTCCCCAGGGATCAAACCTGTGTCTCCTGCTTGGCTGGCAGATTCTCTGTCACCAAGGGACCTGAGAAGCCCTTAGTAAAGACCCGAAGTGAAAGTCAAAGTGTTAGTTGATCAGTTGTGTCCGACTCCTTGCGACCCCAAGGACTGTAGCCCGCCAGGCTCCTCTGTCCATGGGATTCTCCAGGCAAAAACCCCAGTAAAGACCTAATAGCACTCAATTTCTGAGAATTTAATTAAATTAAGATAAGAAACAGCTACATGGCAATAATATGGCAACTATTTTGATTACAGTAGTCTAATAATAATAATAGGGAGAAGGTGAGTGTATGGCCACGAAGTGGTTGCATTTTCCCCCCTTCTTTTCTCTTTCTTTGTTCCTCTTTTTCTCAAGAATGTACAGGGGTAGAAAATGAATGAAGATAGAGAGCACTGATACTGCAGGCTGAAAACCAAAACCAAAACCAAACAAAACAACTAGTTAGAAATGGGAGAAAGTAAACATTGACTACTTTTTAACACCAGTCTTACAGTCATATAAAGCCGAGACATCTAGTGTCATCCCTCTGGTCACAAAATCAAGGACACAAACATTTGCTTTTATCAGGACTGAATACCCTTTGCTGCTATAATCTTACCTTACCTCCTGACTCCCAGCAGGAGTCCGAGACACATGGTGCCTTAAAAGAGTTCTCAGTCTTCTAAACTAGGGAAGGCTGTTCACCCTTCTTCAGGGTCCTCATCAAAATCCCCATTTCTTAAGAACTATTGATCTTTGGGAGGTGCTGACCTCATTATCTGCTTAGAGCAATTTACACCCAGGTGTGCTAAAGACAGAATCAACTCCTTCAGAGGTTATTTGCAATTAAAAAAAGGCACTTCTTAGAATCTCAGGACTTCTAAGGAGTGCTTTTGAGTTGTAAGGCATTTCTCAGCTTCACTGCCCATCAGTCCACAAGAAGGACATATCCCCTCTCCTAGACTTCTTTCCTGAGTACATCAAGTACATGTTTCTCTTTACAGATATGCTAGACTCTCTTTAAAAACAACTGCTCCCCAGGGAGAATCAGAATGAAAATGGAAAAAAAATAATACATTATCAGTGAGCATAGGTTGGCACAGTGAATGAATAATGCTTGCAGGGATATATAAATTGACGAATACAGAGACCCATGCATGTGCATGGGCGTGCATGTATCCATATTTCCTCACAGATGAGGATCTCCCAAAAAATCCTGAAAACCCATATGTCTACACACCTCTTCACAGCCCCTCAAAATATACCAGAAGTCTACCGTGTGACCAGTGCCTCCCTCCCACATTTGCTTTAGTTTAATCTTTTTGAAGGGTTTGGTGTTTATAACACCACTAAGAAGAAGCCAGGAGGGGGAATCAGAGAATTGCTCATTTGGTACAGAAACAAGAGACACACATCCTGCAGAGAAAGCAGGGACTCTAGCCAACCCGGCAGGTAGCCCTTTATCCTGGAGACATCACCCAGCAGGGAAAGAAAATAACAACTAGGATGTTCTCAGAGTTTGAAATAAAAGAGGTCATGCCACAGTTCAGTGATCTGATGTGGATGGATTTTCAGGCTACTTAGCACTAAAGCCCAGGCCCTTTGATCATTGTTTGTTTCACAAATATTTAGGGGTATCTCCTGTATGCTGAGCACTCTAGCAGGCACTGGGAATATCTTGATGAACAAGACAAACTTGGGGGCAGTCTCTCTGAGCTTCACCTATCCCTTGCCTTAAGTGGTAGTATATTATTTTTGCACTAAAGAGTTTTGTTTTACCCATCATTTTAATTACAAAGCCTTGCGTAGTGTATAAAAGAGAAAGCAAATCAACCTATTCTCTATAAAATAGGTGGATTACAAAAGTTATACACAACCAAGAAAAGTGTTTTTCAAAATTACAGATAGAAATTATTCCCAGAGACATTTCAAACTGTGGAATTAATTACTTCTGGAGGATATCAGTAGTTTTTCTAGAGATAGCCTCAAAAATAAATGATAATCTTGGTTGCTTACCTAATTCTTGAAATTTGTCTGTTTTTAATCTCATATGGGGCTGTTGTTTACAAAATAGGGTAATTGATGAGATCTTCAAGTTATACCCACAACACTTTTTTTGATAGTATAAAGTGTAGGTTGTGACTAGAACAAGTTTGAAAAACTGGGTCTGTTCTAATTCTTTTGGGAAGAGTTTACCCAGGTAAGTCTAAAATATACTATATTCAAAAGCACAAATTTCACCATTTCCACCAAATGTGTTCAGTACTTTTGAATTCTCACTGGCTATTTCTTCCAAGACTTGATAAAGTTCTTTGCTAGTTCCATCAGGGTCCTGAAAAAGCTATTTGTTACTCCAGTTTCCTTACCTCAGCAATAATAATGGTGCTTTTCCTCAAAGATTGCTCTGAGGAGCAAACATGAGTTCAATGATTTGAAACTTTAGAAGCATAAGGCAAACACAATCTATCATTTTTCTGCTCTGTAATCTTCTTTATAATACATCAATTCCATGAAGACAAAGACTTATCTTATTTTTCTTTGCATACTCAGTATCAGCTGATATTGGATGTGTTAAAGTAAATAAACTTTACTTAAATCAGCCTCTAACATCCTCATATTCCTCTTTAGTTTTTATAATGGAGAATGAAGTATTGCACTGTCATTTAAAATAAAATATCCAAATGTTAAAAGATATAAGGTGGTGGACTGCTCTGAGTCCATTTCGATTTGTCCATAGGCACCTCCCTAAAAGGTAAATTCCAGTAACTGAAAAGGAGAGTGGTCAGGAGATCTGAGGTGGAGAACATTTGGGAGCAGGGGGTTAGTTAGGGCAGAGAGGAGGTCTGTGCAGGGACAGGAACCAATGGCAAAATGTTCAAAGATGGAAAAAAAAAAATAAGAAAACATTAGAGGGATGATAATAGACATCTCATAGCTTGCTGCTGTTGATTATTCTGATTCAGCTTTTAAGCACACTAAAATCCTTGGGATTGTTAGTACTTTTTTGTTTTGATTTATTATGTTTTCTAATCATAACAGTAAATAGCCATTGTTTCCCATGTGGAACAATCTAAAGGGGTGGTTCTCATTCCTTTTGGGCTACTTCCACAATAAGACAAATTTTTTACATAGCAACCAAAAGCAGGGAGTAATGGAGGCATACAAACACAACTGAAATAAGGATTGCACAAGAAAATATTTAGCCTCACTGTATGAATGGCCTACTTGAATTTTTTCTGCTTTATTTTGCATCTTTCAGATTGTAGTAGAAATTCACAAATTGATTCATATACCCAAGTTTGCAAAATTGTGCCTTAGAATGCTCTTTGTGAAGGTATTCATAAACATCCACTCCATGTGGCTACACGTTAGTTTATCCCAAAATTCTGGACATTTTTTTCTGTTTGTTTTTTTTTTTTGTCTGTAACTTGTCTTTGAGTTGATGTGATTCAGTACAGGATTTTGTTTAAGTATACATATAAGGAAGCTTACTACTTTAGATTGAGAAAACGTAATATTTCCAAGAAGCCAAAAGTGGTAAGAAGTTTTTGTTTTTTACCAGTTTCTTACACTGGTCCTGTGCTCAAAACAAAATGAGAGATTGATGATAATTAGGTTTTATTGAAGAATTTCACTATAGTCTCAGTGATATTTCTGAAAATTTCCTTTTTGCAAAATTAAATAAATAGCTAATAAAATAAACAACTTGAAATACATGCTTTAGTATTTAGAAGTGTTAGTGAGCATTTCTTATCACTCTGTATATTTATGTTGTTCCAATATTTTTTTTTCTTAAAAGGCTTTTATATTGACAATAATTCACCAAAAAATTCTCAAGAATCTAGAATTCTTGGTCAGTATCTCAAAACTTGGGGAAAACTTTAATAGGGCAGATGGTATGATAAATATATTACAAAATTATCAAAGTTTATATATGGAACACTTATTTTAGGCACACAAACACATACAACATAACAAACAGAGACATAAATATACAAAGAGAGTTAGAGGAAACATACAGAGAATTCTTGACTTACCTAGAAAATTACTATTTGTATAACTAAAATTCAGCTACTTGCTTTCTCAAAAATATATAACATGCTGAATTCTCAGAAGTTGCTTGAACTTATGTTATCTGACATCAAATAGAATAGTCTTCTGATAAACGAAAACTAAAAAAAATAGGTAGCTACATCTTCCTTCTGAATGTGACCACGATGACTTCTGTGAATCTAACTCAAAGGTTCTAAATTTTCTTAGGAAATTTAACAACAACAACAAAGTCATGAAAATTCTACAGATATTTTGGTCAATATTTCAAGATTAGGGGAAAAAACAATCCACTGGCAGTGCCTGTGGTAAGCACAAAATAAATCTCTTGAATTTGTCTTAGAGAAAATACTTTTTATAAATGTTGCTCAAGGTCTTTGCATATAAACCGTGGGAGCACACACAAACACACACAGTGGCATTTAGAAATACACACACAGAATGCGCAAGAGACACTACCCTTCACTCTAACAGAACTCTCTCCCTGGTCTGGAAAAGGCTTTGAATATGTAACGCTTTAAAACTATTGAGTAATTTAGGATTTTATTCATAGTCATTATTTAATGTATTATAGACAGAGACTTCATAGACTTACTTTTCCTTGGTTTACACAAAGCCAGAGTCTTAAAATCATTGTTGAAATACATTTTTAGATTTTTTTCAAAGACTTCATTATTAAATTCTGATAACTACCTCCCTGAGAATGTAGCTCCTGGTAAATGACACCCACTAATAGCACATTTCTTTATTAATACTGTTTCTTTTATAAGTTTATTTATTTCAATACTGTTTTTCCTTAAATGAGAAAAAAAAAAAAAAAAGAAAATCAAATGCACAACAAATGGAACAAGCAGTGATTGGCTGACACCCCACGGCCAAGGGCAGGCTCCAGCAGGTTTCGAAGTAGCAAGGTCATCAGAGTATGGTGCATAATGGAGCATCATATTTGAGTGGAATTCAGCCAAACACAGTAATGTATGGATGTAGACGCATCTGAAAGAAGGAAAATAAAGATTTATGCAGGTAAAAAAAAAAAAAAAAAAAAAACCTCTATGAAGAAATTTCCCCAATGGCTTATGCCCAAAATTGGAATGTTGTGGTGGAGGTTTTGGAGAAGAGAATTTTTATTTGCAAATTATGTGTTTGTAAATAATAAATACATCCAGGTGGGAAAAAGTCAACTTGGATGAATCCTACTGGAAGCTGTAATAGTTTTAAGTTGTTGTTTATAAACAGCATTGTATTGTAGAGTTCAATACAAACATCACTAAATTCCTGAAAATAACCCTTTATCTGCCTTTAGAATATTAATTCACCAGAAGTGATAATTAAGATTAGTTTTAGTGGTTTCAGCTCAATTCTTCTTGGAATGTGATTTCTCCCACAACACTAATGCTAAATAAAGCACTGTGTAATGTTCTGAAACAGAGTCACTGCTTTAGAAAAGATTCTAAGGGCTTTTAAAATAAATAAGATAGAAAAGCAAAGCTGACTCTCTCTTTATGTATATGTGTATATATATATACACATACACACACATATATACGTGTGTATCTATATATATATGCACAAAGATTCTACTATTTCTATAGTCATAAATGTAAACAAATGGATGACGAGCTTTGCTATAACCTAGAATTTGGTTATATACAGGTTAAACATAAAACTCTAAACAATTATCATAGTAAATTTTCTATATATAACCTCTACTACCATCCTCTTCTAGGAAAAGGAATGTTAAAATATCTGAGGGCATTAGTGGCTATGATAAAGCAATGGTTTTGTTACATTTTATTTAGCTTTAAAAATAGTATGGGTTTTACATTTGAAATTAATAAATTCACCAATTTGTATTTTACCAATAGGTTCAATTTAGAATGAAAAAGCTAGATTGGTAAACTGCCTACCAAGGAAACAATTCAATTGAAAAATAATAAAATGGCACTTTCTTTAAAAAATAGAGGAAAGAAATAGTCCACAATTGTGTGTTAAGGACGCTATTCAAGTAAAGTGCATCTGCAAAGTTGGCAAAATGAAGAACAGTGTAGAAGCCAAAGGGATCATCACTATTGATGGAAAAAGTAAAAGATCATCCCAGTTAGAATGCATAGAAAGTTTTTTTTTCATAAACAACATATAGAAAGCTTTATTCATTTCCATTACAAATACGTTTTTATTGAGGATATACTAAATGCTATATAGGAGCTTATGTCTACTGTCATTGTTCTGCTAAAATGAAAAATCCTCTTAACTTGTTGAATATATGTTCTAAACCATGTTAAGTTATTTTAATGAATGCCATCAATTGCTATCTTATATAAGGGGGAAAAACTATGAATTTTTGTTAAAAATCTATAAAATTTGGAATACAATTTCCCCAATAATTTTACAGATAAAAACTAGAACCCAAAGCAGAGTTATATATTACTGCTAAAAAAAATCAGTTTTGATAGCCAAATATATAGTTATACCTACATAAGAAAACCTCAAGAGATTTCTGTCACTATTGAAATACATACAGAAAAAGTTACAGAAATTTAATTTTTTTTTTCCTACTGGTAGAATGATTAAAAAAAGAACACTGGACTCTGCATTCCATGAGTTGGACTCTAGTCCACCTTATATCCCTGATAATCTTACTATCTCAGTCAAATAACTTGCAAACTAAGCCTCAGTTTCTTCTACAAAGTGAGGAGATCGGTTTGGTTAATATCTTTTAATTGTAAAATGTGATATCTCTAGAAATTTTGACATTAAACATTTGATTATGATATATTTTATGTCAGTTTTGTTTGTGTTTAAAGTTTAAGTCTCTTCTACATATCAATGTATGAATATCACAGTAAATAAGAGCTTAATGGCACCATAGTTAGTTTACATGAATACGTCTGTTTGTGTGTCTGTATGGGTGTATGTGAGAGAGTAAGAGAGAGAGAGGGATTATGATACGTATTTATCACAGGAGTATGCTTTTCCACATGAGATATGTACTTACTCAAAAATAAAAGATAACAAGAAAGAATGTTTTTGTTACAGTTGTCCAGCTGCATGATTTACTTACAATTATTAAATTGATTTTGTGGTCTTAGGTCAAATTCATTAACTGACTTAGGAGAAGTTTGAGATAAGGTTCAAATGGTCATACCTGGACTTCAAAAAACCCGTATATTCATTGCAGATCAAATCAGTGAATGACCCTTTCCTTGATTCACAGACATCCAGAAAGCCAAGAACTGTTTGGTAGATAGCTCCTGACTAAAGACACTGTCTAACTTTCATCAGTCACTAGCCTCTTGTCTATGATTTCTGGCCATATGTAACAGAAATCCCACCATATGCAGATTCATTCTGCCTCTTCAAAGTGTCCTTGGTCATAGATAGCAGAACCATATTGTAGAAGTAATGCTTATGGAGTTAAAGCAGAAAGCTGTGGTTGGCATCACCATGCAAATGCATTTCCACTATAATACATATGGTATAACATACATTCACAAATAAATCGATACTCAGTTTTCTTAGTGCTTAGAACTGTAATAAATGATGGCAAGTCATTTCTTGCTTCCAAAATCTAAGTAATTAAAAAAATAATTTCTGCCATATCTTTACAAAGTATATAATGGATATATTGACCACAAATTGATCAATTAAAGGGAACATTATTCTGACGACATTCAGCAGTTCTTTTAGGCAAAGGAAACTGTCACTGCAGTTAATACGAATTTTTCTTGAGTATTTCAGGATCAGCTACAAATAGAGTTTTAAGTTCATGTTTATTCAAGCTGTATCCTCTATCTGCTTGCCAAAAGTAAAGTACATTACCTTCCATTTACTAAATAAAATAAAATTTTTACTTGCCAGTATGTTATCTAAATAACATCATGGCAAAGACAAGCTTGACAGGAGTTGAAAATAATACGCAAAGTAGGAACTATAGTTTTATATTGTCTATTAATCTTTTGAAATTATATTATTTTTAAGACAATTGAAAAATACTTAACACGTAGTAAAATGAATAGAAAACAGAATGCTTCTGCTTTCATTACAAATCAAAAGCACAGTTGAACTTCCAGGTCACAAAACTTTAACAACCACCAAGGCCAGATTTACCAAGTAAAGGAAGAATGAAATGAAAAGGTGGATAGGATACTTAATGCTATCAACGATCCCTATTTTTCTCAATTAGACACATTATTTAGCTGAGAACAAGGGCTCTTGTTTGAATTGCAAAGGCCTAAAGTATGAAAACCTGGGCTACGTCATCAAATGTGCGGATTTCTGAAATAATTCCAGTATCTCTGCAACACATTATCTCCCAGATTCTGCCCAGGAATAACTATAGAAGATTGATTTGACTGTCTCTAGAACCCATGAAAACAAACAAAAAAGAGGAGGGGGCATTTTTTTACAAACTTTCATTTCTACAAAGCTGTTTAACTCATTAGAGCCTAACCATTAACAGAACTTAGGAGCAACACTTATTCTCAAGAAGATAAAAACACTGGAATAGACATCATTTTCATTGTATCACAAATAAGGAACTATAATAAGGTAATTCGGGAAAATTATAAATTAATAAAGGCTTTATGTCAGACAAAATCTTCTATTTTTTAATTAATCCCTACCATATGAAATTTAAAAATCGCAACTCTCAAGATTTTCTTTACATAAATTCAGCATTAAATGGGAGAAATTATAAGAAAACTCTGAATTAAAAAAAAGTTCAGGTTTAATCAAAGAAAATACATTTTGGTTATGTTTAAAAAGGCAATATCTTTTAAAAATAAATATAGAAAATCATCTATCTACAGCACAAACAAAAATGAGAACAAAAAAGATCTCATTATGCCAGATGTCAAAACAGAATGTAAATTTGTAAATGGATCCCTTGTCTCTCCTGACAGCAATACTGAGTAGATGAAGCATATCAATTACTATCACTAATTACATTAAGGGGAATATATTTCATTTGCCTTTATTTCATTTTAGATCAGCTGTTTATCGTGGTTAAAACTTTATACATCTTTCAAGTGCTTAACAACATACACGTTTTCCAAAGTTACTTTTGGCAAACTGCATGGTTTATTTGAGTGGCTTTGTAGGTTTTTCTTCTGATATATGGACTTCCTTGTTCAGTTAAGAGACTAACACCATACATTAGTTTATTTATAAGCATTTCACTTTGCCTTTTAGACAGGATGCCACCACACTCTTGATATTGGCTGTTTTAAATATTCAAGAATATAGAGCTAACCCTATTTGATGAGTCAAATAAAACTTAAGTGACAGAACAGAACATAGGAGGTAGTTGTATAAAATATCTATAAATCTGCCACTTGATATGTCCACTCAAAAGTTTAAGATTACATAATTTAGAATGCAAATGTTAGTCAACCACAGGATACAAAGTTCTTTTAAGATGACAGTGAAGTAAGTATTCTGCATAAAGATCTTTTCACATGCTTTCTCTTAACAAATTATCATTTTCTAAAGAAATCTCTACAAATCTCTATTTGTGGGTTCTATAACTAATGTTATAAAAGTGCTGTTACTTTTAACTGGAATCTTCCTTGTTTATAAAACAGATAAAAGCACCAAAAACAAAATAGAAATCTGCCTCTAAGCCTAGGTAAAGCAATAACAAACATATTTTCCACTTGGCATATTTCAGTTTAAAGGAAATAAGACTCACGTACTTGAAAAGACATCTTTATAAAAGTCATTTAATTCAATGTAGTTCAAACCTGTGTTTTCTTAGATTGCTTTGGTAACTGGATATAAAAGCATACTGTCTATTTCTCCTTATCCAAATAGCTACAATAAAGGAATACATCAAAAACATTTCTTTATAATGCTTATTTTTAAAATTATAGAAAACAACAAGAAATTAATATTTATCTCTTTTCTGTACATTTAATGAGCCCATCAATAACATCTTCAATGTGAGCCTAACAATGTGAGGCTATAAAATAAACTTTTTACATTGCCTTAATTAAGATCACACATTCCACATGCAAAACATATTTAATAGAACACTGTTTATTGGGTATTGCTTGACAGACATAAATATGTTTCCTGAAATGTTCTGGCGGTAAGAAATATGTGATGTTTTATTAGCAGAGTTGCTACAGCTTTAGATACAGAAGTTTCCAAACGGTTTTCATTTGTTGTGTGTCAAATGTTGATGGGTGAGAAAAGTAAACTTTGTGAGTTATACACTCACACACATATTACACAAAACAAAACTTGCAAAAATAAATTATATATTTTCTGAAGTTCACCTCAGAATATACTTTGCTTTTTTTTTTAGTTTCCACATTTCACTGAGAAACAACTGTGTCAAATATTCCATAAAACCTTTATAGTCTCTATATTTCACAATGCATACCAAAATATTCTCACACACACTACACCAAACATGAACATTTTTGTTACTTGGTTTAAATAATACATGATTCATGCAATTTACTTTTGCTTATGAACTTTTCATACCAAATACATATACTACAAATGCCAACTGCATATCCTCATAAAAGCCTAATTGTATAGATACTGCAATATTAAAATGTAGTTTTTTATGGCATTTACATATCATTAAATATTTTTAAGTCAGCATTTTTGTCAGTCAGCATTTCAATATCTCAGACTTCATACTTCATTTGCATGAATCAGCATCTGCTTATCTGTAAAGTTCTGCATAATGTATAATGTAGCTAAAACTATTTAGTGTCCAATTTGCATAGACAGCAGTAGTAACTTTAGAAATTTTGTCTTTGGATAAAATTATCCACTTAGTAGCACAAAAGAAAAGAATTTTAGGTTAAAACTGGCCATCCAAACAATTCACACATATTTATCTGGAAACAAAAAATGTAGCATGAATTAGAATTGTCAAACACTAAGAGAAGCATAAAATACCACTTACAGTGTTTCCCTCTGTAACTTAGTACACTCTGGTATAAGGTGCAAACTATAGTGGTGTACCTTTTGTAAATGTCCTCTACTAAATAAATGGTATAAGAATTACACCAACATTAATTTCCTGCTATTAAAAATTTAACTAATAGCTTTAAGAGTGAAGACAAGACTTTGCAGAAGATGCCCTGTCTTAGATATTTAAATATATGTGGGATGCATCTTACCTGTTTGCTGTATTTGTTATTGGTTTGACAGCTGTACTCAGAGCAGTGATCTGATCCAATTGAAATGTTGTCTCCTGCTCCCACAAATGTATTAGCTGGTGGTAGATCTTGTACGGCCTGGTGTTTTTTTCCTGCAGTTGGTGACTGGGGGTGAAGCTGGACAGTAGGCAAGGGGGAACTAGATTTGTAATGCCTGGCCAGGTCAGGACTGCCAGGCCCACCATTAACTGATCGGTATCGGCCCATGCTTGGGCTGTCTGACAGCTTCTCATTGACACTATCATACCTCTGTCCATTTGGTTTAGAAGCTTCTACAGTGACAATGCTGCTGTAGAGTGGCTGCTTAGATTTTTTGTTTTTCTTGTCCTTTTTAGGTTTTTTAGATTTGTCATGCTGTTGGGGTGTAAAAAAGTCTTCATGATCTTTTTTGCCAGCTTCATAGCCATTTTTATTTTTGGACCGGCAATATCTTGCCATCACTACAATTAAGATGATTAGAATCACAGTCATAATTCCAGCAACCACCCCAATGACAATACTGAGTCTCTGTTTGCTAATTTCATAGCTTGGGTCACCAGCTATATCCTGGGTGAGTGGGGTGTGCAAGCTTCTGGCTATCTGGGAGTCAATCACAGTTGCATTAGAAACACTTTCATTGACAAACACATGCACCAGAGTCGTGGTAGACTGGGAAGGCTGCCCACTGTCATTCACTTGCACCACCAACCTGTGCAAGCCATAATGCTTTTGGGTGAGTTTTCCCACTAAGGAAACCACACCACTGGTGGAATCAATCTCAAACAGCTTGAAGGGATTCCCTCCCACAATGCTGTAGTTAAGGTCTGCATTGATGCCATCATCACTGTCTGTTGCCAACACCGTAGCTACTACTGTCCTGACGTTACTCGAAGGTGGCAGTAAAGTGTAGGAAATATTTCTGGGAAGGGTGACAGTGGGAGCATTGTCATTCTCATCCATCACAAAGAGAGAGACCGTGGCTGTTGCAGATCTGGGGGGATCTCCTCCATCCACAGCTTTGACTCTGAAAGTGTATGTGGTCTGATGTTCTCTGTCAAAAGACATCGTGGAGTAAATAGTCCCCGTGTCATTTTCAATGGAAAAAATGTTACTGTTCTCCTCTATGTATAGGCTCATCTCTGCATTGCGCCCCTTGTCAGCATCCATCACTGTGACCATTCCCACGGGGCTGTTGGGCTGTAAATTTTCTTTCACATAAAAAGTAAAGACGTCCTGCATGAACTTAGGGTCATTGTCATTCTTGTCAGCCACCTGAACAATCACTGTGGTGCTGCCCTGTAGCACGGGGACGCCTTTGTCTCTGGCGTTAACTTTAAACTCGTACCTGTCAGTCTGCTCGCGGTCCAGCATGGTATTGACGAGGATGTCCCCAGAATCGGGATCGATGGCAAAGATCCCCATCACGGAAGAGTCCAGCGAGTAGGCGATTTCAGCGTTTTTCCCACTGTCCGCGTCTGTAGCCAGCACCGTGGCTACCCTCTCTCCGGGGATGTTGTTCTCAGGAAAGTACACCTCTACCACTGACTGGCCAAAGACAGGCGGGTTGTCGTTGGTGTCTCCCACCTTGACAATCAGGGAGTTGTTGCTGGAGAGACTGGGGCTGCCCGAGTCCACCGCTACTATGACCACGTTGAACTCCCTGGTGGTCTCATAGTCCAAAGGGGCCGAGGTGTGCAGGAAGTACTTTTTCTTGTTCTGGTCGCCCTCTGTGTCACTGGCCGGCTTGAGCTGGAAGGGCACGTCGCCCACCACGGTGCAGGTGACCACTCCATTCTCGCCTTGGTCTCGGTCAGACACCTGTACCAGGGCGATGGGGGTGTCCACCAGAACGTCCTCGGCCACGTTGGCCACCCCGTCCTTGAGTGGGATACGCCCGATCTTGCGGATTTCAATGGACGGCACATTGTCGTTCTCGTCCTTGATATTAAGGACCACCGTGGCTTTGTCTGTCTTGGGAGGCTGCCCGCGATCGCGGGCCATGACCGTGAAGCGCAGCTGGTTCACTTCCTCGCGGTCTATACGGTGCAGGACACTGAGCCAGCCGGACGTCTCGTCTAGGCGCAGCAGCCGCCGCACGGACTCGGTAGCCGCCCCGAACACATACTCAATCTGCCCGTTGACACCCACGTCCAGGTCGGCGGCACGCAGCTGCAGGATGGGGGTCCCCGGGGCGCTGTTCTCGGCCAGGTCAGCCTCATACACGCTCTTCTCGAAGCGGGGGCTGTTGTCGTTCACGTCGGTGATGAGCACCCGCAGGATGGCCTGAGAGGAGCGAGGCGGGTCGCCACCGTCGCGCACCCTCAGGGTCAGCTCGTAGGAGTCGCGCTGCTCGCGGTCCAGCGCCCCCTTCACGATCAATTGCGGCTGCTTTTCGCCATCCGGGGT
>NW_011494708.1:8073225-8077300 GCF_000754665.1 Bison bison bison | reverse complement strand
GGTATAGAGTGCCCACCGGCCGGTTCTCCTCCACCGTGAGCGTGAGCACGGGTGACGGGAAGGTGGGCGTGTTGTCGTTGATGTCGAGCACGATGACCCGACCCTCGAACAGGTCCACCCAGCTCTGCGAGGGCCCGATCACCGAGACCTCGAAGTCCAAGAAGCACTCGTTTTCGTCGAAGATCATCTGACACTGGGGCAGTTTCTCGCGGTCAATGCGCCGCTCGCTCGTACTCAGCTCGCCGGTGAGATTGTCGATCTTCAGGTACTCTGAGCCCGACTCGAGGCTGAAAGTCACCTCACCGGAGCCGGTCACGATGCCCAAGTCCGAGGCGACGTTGCCGATGCGGACGTCTGCTGGGCCCTCCTCGGCCAGTCGGTACCGGAGGAGTTGCTTGGCGGCCGCTAGGCTGAGCGAGAGCGGCAAGAGGAGACAGCAGCCCAGACACCAGGCGCGCGCCCATCCCATGGTCCGCATCCTCAGCATCTTCTCCTGCTGCTGCTGCTACTGCTCCTTCTAATTACGGCCCCTTGGCGCCCCCCTCCTCTGGGGCCCGTGGCCTGCCCTCCTCCCAGTCCTCTCCCCTCTCCGGGAAGGAAAGAAGCAAGAGGGAACGTAGGGAGGGGGCAAGAGCAGCGTCCAGAGTCGGCCAGGGGGGACCAGCGATAGATCCTTCTTTTTTTTTTCTCTCTTCCTCTTGCTTCTTCCGAAAGTTATTGTTTCATAATTTATGCAATGGGTGCTAATCGCCCGCTAACCAGCCGCCGTTCAGTCGCAGTACTCACAGTTCACGGGACACTGCGCGCCGCGAGCTCGGCGCCCCCCCAGAGTCATACCCGCAACCGGCAGAGGAACCCGGGCTCCCGTCACTGCTCAGTCGGATGGGGCTGGAACCGCTCCGGCAGGCGGGCGGTGGAGCCGGGAAGCGGCCGGGAGCGAGCCTGCAGCCTCCCCCGCCCTGCCAATCCCGCTCGTCTTTGCTGCTACTCGAGTTGAGTCCAATTCACGTCCCAGCCACTCACTCCAGACCCAGCTTCTGCTCCGACTGCCCAGGCAAACGTGAGTCGCTTCCTGCAAGAGGTGCTAGGGCCAGCAACAAGCCAGTCTCAACTCCGACTCCGATCAGGCAGCGGGGGAGCCAGTCAACAGATCGAGAATGAAAAATCCCGGCAGGTCGCTTCGGGCACCGTGCAGTGGAGACGACTCGAGTCACACAGCGGTCCGCGTCCGGGTTCCCCCCGTGCGCGGAAAAGCAGCCCGAGCCATCTTCAGAGACGCCCTGAGTGTCGGTCCCGTCTCACCCAGAGAGCTCGGGTTTCTCTTTTTTCTTAACAACTCTGCGCAAGGTCATTAGTCTCGAAGCCGCCGCCTGAAACCGCAGCAGCCGTTCGCCCGCGGGGGTGAAGGCTGAGCCGTGCGCACCGCGCGGTGCCCAAGTTTGGGTTCGCAGCCGCAGAGTCCGTGCCTTTCCTCACCTGCATTCGGCCCGCATGTCAGAGCACAGGGATCTGCAGCGCTGTGCGCGATTCAGGGAGGAGATTGCAGCCTCTCTCTCTCCCCGCTCTCTCTCTCTCGATCCCTCCCCTCCCTCTCTCCTCCTCCTCTCTCCTCCCTCCTCCCGTTTCCCCTTTCCCCTTCTCCCACTCCTCTCTCCCTCACGCTCCCTCTCCTTTCTCCCAGTCCCAATACAGGCAACTCGAGCTGAACTTGATCCCTTTGCAGTTCAAAGGTGAGCAAACCAGGCTTGGTGGGCAGGCGACGCTGGCCTGGCGAAAGACCCCAGCCGGGCTCCCCCAACGGCAATTAACAAAGATGCCCAATTCTGTCCGGATTTCCGAAGAAAAGCACAAGGCATGGGGTGGGGGGAGGTGGAGTCAGAGACAGCTGCCAAGAAGCTTTAAAAAAAAAACACACACACACACACACAGTTTGCCAAGGGGAGAAAAAGTGCCAGTCGGTTGTTGCCTCGGAAGTGCCCTGGCACGGCGGGTGAATTCCGCAGTTGTCTCGTCCCCTCTGGTGTCTGGGAGAGTCTAGTGCTTGCGCTCCCGCCGCCTCTTTGGCTGCCACGGCTCTAAGACACTGAATGGCAAGTGGGAAGCTCCAGCTCGCCAGCCGCGAGCCGGAAACCCGCAAGTTTGCCCAAAGTGATGGTTGCTGCTGGGAGCTCTCTGCCTTGCTTGAGGCTCAAGCTTGTCCCTGACGCTACTGCGGCGGCGGTAGCAGTGGAGCCGTGGAAACTACACACTCAGAGAAGGAGGGAGGAGGACCGAGGGGGAGGGAGACAGGAGGGAGCACTAGCCAGCCGCCCCGCTCCGGAAAGCCCAGCTTCAGCTCCGGGGGCCACTCCAAGTGTGCGCAATCCTAACAAGTCACCCTTAAGCCAAAGCTTGTCCCTCTCCCTCCCCAGCAAGGGCAGCCGCTGCCTTCTGGGGGAACTTGCTTTCCCTCCCTGGGGCTGGTAAATTTCCTTCTCTCTCTAGCTAATGCCCAGAGCGTGTTTGAGAGCGCCGAACCTGTGTCAGCAAACGTTTCTCCTTCCCCTTCTCAGAGTATGTTCTTCATCCCTGCCCCCTACTGTCTCTGGTTCGCGAAGTAGCTTCTTGGTTAAGGCTTGGTCAGCTGTGGCTTCGGGGACCCAGCGTGTGGCCAGGGAGCTTACGCTGGTGTTCTGAGAAACCATGATGGGCTGCAGTCGTTAAGAGAGAACTGCGAACTCCTGAGAGAGTGGGACAGCGATCCTTTTTTGGGAGCGCAGAGTTAGGAGGGTTGGGGTTTGGGGAGGGGGAGGGTGCTCTGTCTTTGTTTAAATGCTTGGCATTCCTGTCGCCGTGCTTGCTTACGGGGTAGACCGTGTGTGCGCGCGCCTGGGGAATAAACACATGTTGGAAGCCTCGATATTATTTTCTAAGCAGAAACCTGCAGCTTTTAGTAACTGGCAAAGTGTAGCGTCACCTATCTGGATAAAAGGGAAATAAACTTTAATGTCAACTTTGTGTACCAAACTGTCCCTCGCTCCTTTTCTCTCCTTCTTTTGACTTTGTGCCACTAGAACGTAGATGGTGTTCCCCCACGCGAGGCTTTCCCAGCTTTTCAGACACTGCCACCGCAGCTCGCCTCATCGGATTTCAAGTCTGGTCGCGTTTCCCGAACTATAGACATTTACTCTTCATTTATTTCAGCGGCAGTTAAACAAGGGGGCCTAGCCAGGACTGGGGGGGGGGGGGGCGGGTTGAAGTGGGTAGGAAATCCTTGGAGGGAATTCTTACCATCTCACAAAAAGAATGGGGGCTGCTACTAGGTTTTGGTTAGTCCTCAGCCGGTTTGCTCAATTTAAAGGCATTAAAGGTCCTCCACTTAAAGGAAAATTTAAAGCGAAAAGAAGAAAAGAGAAAGAAATACGGCCAGAGTGAGTACTCTGCCTTTACGGTACCTATGTGAGGCGGCGGAATGATTTAAAGACAAACACCAATAAAGTCTTTGAGCAGACGTAGCGCGCGGTTGTTTAGCCGGGCGCAGCCAGCAAGAATGGGGGGCGAGGCGGCAGAGATTTCCAAGCATTCCCTATGGGGGATCGTAGAGGTGCGGAGGATGGAGCAATCGTGGTCTGTGCCAGGGAGCTGGCGAGTATTTTCCAGTCTGCTAAAACAGCAGCACTCTGGGGGTAGTGGCTCCTCCTCTGAGGCCTGGCCGGGAATCCGGCCTTTCCATCCGCCTCCCCACCCCCTGTCCCTCCACCTCCTACCCCTCGCAGGCACCGGAGCCTCTTCGCTCTATATCTGCAGCATCAGCGAGAACTGCTCGGCGCGCAGACTCAGTGCTCACCGCCGCAGTCTAGAGCCGGGGGGCGGGGGCGGGCGCCGCAGCGCAGAAGCGGCAGGCTAAGTGTCAATAAAGCCAAATTCCCCTTATATTGAGCAAACTCTGGTTTATCAGAACGCTGCCTCCCTGAGACACCCAGTCCCGTTTTTTCCAGGGTCCAAGACGGAAGCCCGCGCATTCCAATACGCGGCAATATGGTGCAGTAAACTCAGTCCTTTCGCCGCCTTTCCTAAGATTTTGCAAACTTCGGGC
>NW_011494708.1:8067953-8072953 GCF_000754665.1 Bison bison bison | reverse complement strand
CCCTACCAACTCCGCGGCGCAGCCAAACCGGCGTGGGAAATGGGTCCGACGTGCCGGGCATGGAGAATAGCGCGACCAGACTGTCGAGGCCTTGAAGCCTTCTGGCTTCTCCCTTCCCCCACGTTCCCCGGCTCCGACCTTTCCAGAGCAGCCCAGGAGTGTTGGCAGATTTGCCTGGTCGTTCGTTGGGTTCCTGGGAAAAGGAACGGAATGGGCGGGGTAGGGTTGTGGGCGAGGTGAGGAGAGCTTTCCAAGCGCCCTTGCCGCGGTCGGAGCTCCCGTCCTCTTCCGCCCCCTGTCTAGGGACTGACACTCCAACTCCTGCCTCCAGCCGGCGCGAAGGATGAATGGAGGCGAGAAGCCGATTCCCCCACCCCCGCCCCATTTCCGCAGTCTCAGAGCCAGTGTCACAAGTGCTCAGCAATTTCATTAAATGCAACCGGGGGGCTATATCCCCCGCAGTACGAGACCTCACCAAGGGAATATGATATCCGGGTTCGCTCCCACCCACAAACCCCGCCCGGCCCTTCAAACCCGAGGCTGCATTTATCTTCTCAACCTGAGAGGAAAGGGTTCAGAAGGAAATGGAATCGAAAGTGTAACCGGCTGCAATAAATTAAAGAGCCCGCTGCCGCTGCTGTTGCTTTGGCGTCCAGAATTAGAGAAAACGAGTTCAGTGTCCTAAAACCCGCCTTGATCAGATACAACGTCATCCCTTGTATGAACTAAAGTATCTGAGAGAATGTTAAAAAAAATTTTTTAAGGACAATAAAAAGAAATGTCCCTTTGAAACCAAGGTTAAAAAGGAAAATTTGTTATAGAAATATCACTGCATTCTAATAGACAATAAAAGCTCGGCCAACGATTTCTTTTCTATGCCAATATCTTACAATACTCGGTAGTTTTTGGTTTTTCTTTTTAAATTTATCGACTAACCTTGCTTACTTAAAACTGCTTTGCAGTAAAAAAAAAAATTCAATGACTGAGCTGAAAAATAGCATCCAGGGTCCGTGTTGTAGTTTAAGCCTTAAGAAAAGGCAGGAAGAGGAAAAACAACAACAAAAGTTTATGGGTTAGAATGAATACAAAGAAGTACGTGCCAGAGATGTGATCTCTGGGGGGCTTTCATTCATTATAGACGCTGTATTTACGATAATACAAGAAAAAAGGTTAAATACAGTAAACATGATAGCCAGTTCTGGAAAGAAATATAAAGCAGTTTGACGGGAAGGGAGAAAGTGACTCAAGAACGCCACCAAGGGACAAACTAAGGAAATGACACTCCTACATCTCCAAATCCGTTGACCTTTTATCTTTTTCGATGTTCGGTCATCTGTATCCACTTACGTATGTGTAAACACGTTTTTGAGGTCTTTACGATCAATCATTTCTCCAACTACTTCTGGTAAACTTGATACTTTAGTTTTCTTTCTCTAAATAATAAAAAATGACTGTCCCTTAAACCTGTCATTTTAATAGTAAGTATAACTCGACTTACAGCAAATATGATTCTGATTCCTGGGACTGCGAGAAACTACAGGAATCTTTTGCAGTCTTAAATTCATGTTTGTAGTATTAAAATGTGTAGTATACGTAAATGGCTAAATTATTCATTGAAATAACAGACTTTTTGATGGACATTAAAACTCAGCAGTTTAAATAAGGAAACCACAGATTTCCTTTTAAGCAGGTAATAACTGCTTGCATCAGTGGTTATTTAATTGGTCTCCAGTCAAGAAATAGAACAAGTTGTACGGTTTAAATCATGAGATCATGTAATGCAAAGCCATATAATGCAATATATCAGTAGTAGAAGAACACAAGCTAAGAACTAAACTGATTCGTACTGCCTATTTGAATAACTATTAAACATTTCCGTAAGTCTAGTACAAAAACTTAAGAGAAAAAGAAATTCATGAAAATAATTTTAAGAGTTTACTTAAATATTAGTTTATAGTCTGTGTGATTTGCTGATTTAAATGTAGTGTTTTTGTTTAAAAATGACACCTGATAGAAATATTTCACTTTAAGCACAGAACAAATTGAGGGAATGTTTTTCTAGAGTTTTAAATGTCAAAATATATTCAATATAACATAGATTTAAAATTTATGTGAAATATATCTAATCAGATACTGTAACTGACAAACGCATTTTTTATTTACAAGATGATTTATGGATTTTTCCAACTTTATGGTAATTTTTATACATTTGCAAATATCTAAGCTTGAGAGGAAAACAGTATTTTGCAAAATCTGGGTGAGTTTTTGGGAGAAAGACCCTTGATAGGTCAAAACAGTATATCCTATTATTTTTGACCATCTGAGGCTGTCCCCTGTCTTTATCTATAGTAAAAATTGAACATTCCAATGCCCTTTCCAGGAACCTGAGACATTTGGCATTTCTTTACTACCGTGGCAGGATGTGCCAAATGCTACTGTGACTAATGACCTCTAAGCCTAGATAATATATTAAGGGTTTGGGGAAAAAATATCTCATTATAATGGATTGTATTAATATAATACTCAAATAAATGACCTTGCTTGTACTAAGTATGGTTGAAAATTATGAATTAGCTTTATAAATTTTATTCCCTATGTTGACCTATGCTAACTAGATCACTTATGTTAATTACCAATACCAGGTAATATAAAACATGACTCAATCAAATTTAACCCATTAAAATTTAGAAAATACAAAATGTAGAATGTTTCTAGGATGGATAATATAGTAAGTTTGATTAACTACTTTACCAGCAATGAGTTTTTCAGTGATATATGCTCATCCTTATATGGTAATCCTTGGGACCTTTCCCCAAATAGAATATTTGCTTGCTAACTTCTGGACCTAGGATAGGATTATTCTTCTCAGCCCCCTTGTGGCTAGATGATGCCATTGACTAGGTCTGGGTAACTGTTAATAGAAGTGGAAGTTCACCTCCAGAAGGAACAGGGATGGCTAAAATGAAATCACTATTCAGCTCTGTCAGTTACACTGATTATTAACCTGACCCAGGACCAATACCTGGAAACTGTCAATACATTTCAGACCTACACTGACTTTGAAAGCAGTAATATGTTCTAAGTGGCTCTTTTTTAATGAATTATAGAAGTGAAGCTGGCTTAAAAGCCCTACCAAATAGATGATATGGGTTTCAACTATAATCCCTATAAAACAGCAGTTATTCTATTTAGTCACAGGTGGAAATACAAGTTCCAATGGCAAGGCAAGTACTTGCTATATACATAAAGCAATATAAATTTGTACCTGGTGATTTTCAACATTAGCAGACACATTTCACTGTAGTTTATTTTTTCCTAATGACTGGTATGGCATTTTAACACTTTAAATAGGACTGTGATAAAGTATTGTTGATGTACCATAAGATGGAAAGATAATATTGATTTTTGTATTTATGGTTATTCTTTTTAATTCTTGTTTTGACTGTGTAACTGATTTTCAATTGTGTCTCCAAAACACTAGATTAAAAAAAAAACTATATGGATGTAATTAGAAGCTTTTGATTTGGCTAATCTATGAATAAAATATCAAGTGTTTTGATGAATTATTAAACTAACAGTTGGGGTTAGTAAGAGTATATATCATCAACAGTATATATCTGAATTTAGCACTGAGAGGTTTACTACATCTTTCTGTTTCTGATCATGTCTGTCTATTTGGAGGAAAGAAATTGTACCTGTCCTTGTCTTTTCAATGACATTTGATATAAAGCTTCTCTTTTTCATCTAACAAATTGGAAGGTTTGCTTCTTTCTTATAAAACAGAATTAAAACATATGAGAGAGGATGAGAGAAAAATACAATTAAAAAAAGGTGTAACTGAAACAAAGGTAGTATCTCAGTTTCTGTTTTATCTTGCCTTACAGAATCATGCTTTGCAACGGTCTATAAACCAATGACTGTGATGGCTACTCCATTTCTTCTAAGGGATTCTTGCCCATAGTAGTAGATATAATGGTCATCTGAGTTAAATTCACCCATTCCAGTCCATTTTAGTTCACTGATTCCTAAAATGTCGATGTTCACTCTTGCCATCTCCTGTTTGACCACTTCAAATTTGTCTTGATTGATGGACTTAATATTCCAGTTTCCTATGCAATATTGTTCTTTACACCATCAGATTTTACTTCCATCAGCAGTCACATCCACAACTGGGTGTTATTTTTTCTTTGGCTCAGTATCTTCATTCTTTCTGGAGTTATTTCTCTGCTGATCTCCAGTAGCATATTGGGGACCTACCGACCTGCGGAGTTCATCTTTCAGTGTCTTATCTTTTTGCCTTTTCATACTGTTCATGGGGTTGTCAAGGCAGGAATACTGAAGTGGTTTGCCATTCCCTTCTCCAGTGGACTATGTTTTGTCAGAACTCTCCACCATGATCCATCCATCTTGGGTGGGCCTACATGGCATGGCTCATAGTTTCATTGAGTTAGACAGGCTGTGGTCCATGTGATCAGATTGGTTAGTTTCCTGTGATTGTGGTTTTCAGTCTGTCTGCCCTCTGATGGAGAAGGATAAGAGGCTTATGGAAGCTTCCTATTGGGAGACACTGACTGAGGAAACTAATCCAAGTCTATGCCCTGACCAGTAATGCTAAAGAAGCTGAAGTTGAACAGTTCTATGAAGACCTACAAGAGCTTTTGAACTAATGCCGCCCAAAAGATGTCCTCTTCATTACAGGAGATTGGACTACAAAAGTAGGAAATCAAGAAATACCTGGAGTAACAGGCAAATTTGGTCTTGGAGTACAGAAAGAAGCAGGGCAAAGGCTAACAGAGTTTTGCCAAGAGAACACACTGGTCATAGCAAACACCCTCTTCCAAAACACAAGAGAAGACTCTACACAACAGATCAGATCAGATCAGTCGCTCATTCGTGTCCGACTCTTTGCGACCCCATGAATCGCAGCATGCCAGGCCTCCCTGTCCATCACCAACTCCTGGAGTTCACCCAGACTCACATCCATTGAGTCAGTGATGCCA
>NW_011494708.1:8066004-8067740 GCF_000754665.1 Bison bison bison | reverse complement strand
TGTTTCCCCATCTATTTCCCATGAAGTGGTGGGACCAGATGCCATGATCTTCATTTTCTGAATGTTGAGCTTTAAGCCAACTTTTTCACTCTCCACTTTCACTTTCATCAAGAGGCTTTTGAGTTCCTCTTCACTTTCTGCCATAAGGGTGGTGTCATCTGCATATCTGAGGTTATCGATATTTCTTCCGGCAATCTTGATTCCAGTTTGTGTTTCTTCCAATCCAGCGCTTCTCATGATGTACTCTGCATATAAGTTAAATAAACAGGGTGACAATATACAGCCTTGACGAACTCCTTTGCCTATTTGGAACCAGTCTGTTGTTCCATCTCCAGTTCTAACCGTTGCTTCCTGACCTGCATACAAATTTCTCAAGAGGCAGATCAGGTGTTCTGGTATTCCCATCTCTTTCAGAATTTTCCACAGTTTATTGTGATCCACACAGTCAAAGGCTTTGGCATAGTCAGTAAAGCAGAAATAGATGGTTTTCTGGAACTCTCTTGCTTTTTCTTTGATCCAGCGGATGTTGGCAATTTGATCTCTGCACATGGACATCACCATATGGTCAACAACAAATCAGATTGATTATATTCTTCGCAGAAAAGATGGAGAAGCTCTATACAGTCAGCAAAAACAAGACCGGGAGCTGCCTGTGGCTCAGATCATGAACTCCTTAGTGCCAAATTCAGACAAATTGAAGAAAGTAGGAAAAACCACTAGACCATTCAGTTTTGATATAAATCAAATCCCTTACAATTATACAGTGGAAGTGACAAATAATTTCAAGGGATTAGATCTGATACACAAAGAATGACTGAAGAACTATTGACAGAGGTTCATGACATTTTACAGGAGCCAGGGGTCAAGAGCATCCCCAAGAAAAAGAAATGTGAAAAGGCAAAAGAGATGTCTGAGGAGGCCTTACAAATAGCTGTGAAAAGAAGAGAGGCAAAAGGCAAAGGAGAAAAGGAAAGATATACCTATTTGAATGCAGATTTCCAAAGAATAGCAAGGAGAGATGAGAATGCCTTCCTCCGTGATAAATGCAAAGAAATAGAGGAAAACAACAGAATGGGAAAGACTAGAGATCTCTTCAAGAAAATTAAAGATACCGAGGGAAAATTTCATGCAAAGGGAACACAATAAAGGACAGAAATGTTATGGACCTAACAGAAACAAAAGATATTAAGAAGAGGTGGCAAGAATACACAGATCTATACAAAAAAAGACCTTCACAACTCAGATAATCCTGATGGTATCATTACTTACCTAGAGCCAGACATCCTAAAATGTGAAGTCAAGTGGGCTTGAGGAAGAATCACTATGAACAAAGCTAGTGCAGGTGATGGAATTCCAGTTGAGCTACTTCAAATTCTAAAAGCTCATGCTGTAAAGTGCTGCACTCAGTATGCCAGCAAATTTGGAAAGTCAGTAGTGGCCACAGAACTCGAAAAGGTCAGTTTTCATTCCAATCCCAAAGAAAGGCAATGTCAAAGAATGCTCAAACTACTGCACAACTGCATTCACCTCACACGCTAGTAAAGTAATGCTCAAAATTCTCCAAGCCAGGCTTCAACAGTACATGAACTGTGAACTTTCAGATGTTCAAATTGGATTTAGAAAAGGCAGAGGAACCAGAGATCAAATTGCCAACATCTGTTGGATCATTGAAAAAGCAAGAGAGTTCCAGAAAAACATCTACTTCTGCTTTATTGACTATGCCAAAGCCTTTGACT
>NW_011494708.1:8049995-8065904 GCF_000754665.1 Bison bison bison | reverse complement strand
CTGTGGAAAATTCTGAAAGAGATAAGAATACCAGACCACCTGACCTGCCTCTTGAGAAATCTGTATGCAGGTTAAGAAGCAACAGTTAGAACTGATCATGGAACAACAGACTGGTTCCAAATTGGAAAAGGAGTACATCAAGGCTATGTATTGTCACCCTGCTTATTTAACTTATATGCAGAATATATCACGAGAAATGCTGGACTGGATGAAGCACAAGCTAGAATCAAGATTACCTGGAAAAATATCAGTAACTTCAGATATACAGATGACACCACCTTTATGGCAGAAAGCAAAGAACTAAAGAGCCTCTTGATGAAAATGAAAGAGGAGAGTGAAAAAGTTGGCTTAAAGCTCAACATTCAGAAAACTAAGATCATGACATCTGGTCCCATCACTTCACGGCAGATAGATGGGAAAACAGTGGAAACAGTGACAGACTTCATTTTTGGGGGCTCCAAAATCACTGCAGGTGGTGACTTCAGCCATGAAATGAAAAGATGCTTGCTCCTTGTAAGAAAAGTTATTACCAACCTAGAAAGCATATTAAAAAGCAGACATATTACTTTGCCAACAAAGGCCCATCTAGTCAAAGTTATGGCTTTACCAGTAGTCATGTACGGGTGTGAGAGTTGAACTATTAAGAATGTTGAGTGTTGAAGAATTGATGCTTTTGAACTGTGGCATTGGAGAAGACTCTTGAGAGTCCCTTGGACTGCAAGGAGATTCCATCAGTCTATTCTAAAGGAAATCAGTCTTGAATATTCATTGGAAGCATTGATGCTGAAGCTGAAACTCCAATACTTTAGCCTCCTGATGCGAAGAACTGACTCATTTAAAAAGACCCTGATGCTGGGCAATATTGAAGGCAGGAGGAGAAGGGGTCAACAGAGAATGAGATGGTTGGATGGCATCACCAACTCAATGGACATGAGTTTGAGTAAATCTCGGGAGTTGGTGATGGACATGCATGCCTGTCTTGCTGCAGTCCATGGGGTCTCAAAGAGTTAGACAGGACTCAGCGACTGGACTGAACTGAACTGAACTGCTAAAACAATATTGTATTCAACTGTCAAAAGTTACTCTTTAGGCATCCCCATCTGTCTTTCTTTGTTTCTGAATTACTCCCCTGGGCAGAATTAATGTGATGCTAATGAACCTCATGCTTTCAGGGTCTTTCACGTGCATCAACCTCTTCCAGTACCTTAGGGTGAGGGGGTGGAGTGCAACAATGTCTTTACATAGTCACATGTTTTTGAAATTTGCAAGAAAAGAATATTTAGCACAATAGGTCACTAGCACTGCTTCCTTCTTCTTCAATTTCCTCTATCATACTTCCTGTTTAAATGGTGTTAGAGAGCCTTAGGCATTTTTGGGAATCTAGTTAAGGGAAAAGTTGAGATGAGGATACATCTAATTTGGGTGTGTCAAGAATGTTTTTATGGATTTAAGTCTTTTTCATTCACAGTTATTTCTATTAATAACAACCATGGCACAGAATGGCTCCCAAGAATTTGACATCCATTGTGCCAGCTTGCCCTGTGTGGTGGCACAATGGTACAGTGCCATGGCTTCTGTACAGTGATAGAATATCGCTTAGTGTGCTGCTGCTGCTGCTAAGTCGCTTCAGTCGTGTCTGACTCTGTGTGACCCCATAGAGGGCAGCCCACCAGGCTCCGCAGTCCATGGGATTCTCCAGGCAAGAATACTGGAGGGGGTTGCCATTTCCTTCTCCAATGCATGAAAGTGAAAGGGAAGTTGCTCAGTCATGTCCGACTCTGAGCAACCCCATGGACTGCAGCTTATCAGGCTCTGCCATCCATGGGATTCTCCAGGCGAGAGAACTGGAGTGGGGTGCCATCGCCTTCTGCATCCCCTAGTGTGGGTTCCTAGAAATACATGGGTGATGAAGTGGAAGGCTTAAGTGTGTGGGGCCAGAAACAAGTCTGCTGAAACTTCTAATTATTAGGTAAAAAATTCTAAATGCAAAATGGGCTTCTCTTTGACATCTAATTAAAACAAATATTCTCTCGTGTAGGAATTACTCAGTAAGGCAGAAGACACTCGCTATTCTTTTGAGTGAGTGTGTTTGTATGTGTGTGTGATTTCTAAGCATAGATTTTACAAATACAGAAGATTTTCAGAATCCCTGTGTTTGAGGGCGCAAATGTATAGCAATATTGCAAATAGAGTCAGTATGTGTGTAGCTGGGTGACTTTTACATGCCAGTGTGTTGGAGTTACCATATCTGACATATCAAGCGACAAAGTCTGGCACTTGAACATGAAATGACACTCCATATATTCACCAGTGCAATAAAGATAGCCTAAAGTAACAAATACTTCTGTGACAAACTCATACTGTAAGCTATTCATCAATATGTCAAACTATGTTGTATTTATTCAATTATTAAGTTTAAGACAGTGCAAAAACACTTAAAAATCTATTTCCATTGCTCTTCTATATGCCTTAATTTCAAATTGAGTCTATGTAGCATTTTTTCAAAAGTTTTGGTCACACCAAATTTAGGGGAAACATTGTGATACATTTTTTATTTGTCAGATCTATAAAATGTGAAATTTCTTATAATTTATGTTTTTTAAATAGACATTTATTTTGTAACTATTTTTGTATCTTATTCTATATTCTTTTTCTTAAGGAAGGTCACCCAAAATATGTAAAGTTTATACAACTTGATTCTGTCCTGTCCTTGCTTGTAATAATTAAGAGCATAGACAGAGAGTGGTTGAAATAAATAAACCATGGACATCAAAGATTCCCCCAAATCATAAATTCAATTCTGCAAAAATAAAACAAATGTTAAGACTTTATATTACCTAATTTATAGATAAATACTGCTTAATACTGCTTAATTTCCTAAGGAGAGTAATCATATTGCTATAGTAAGTTATTTTTAAATCAGATTGTTGGCGCTAGAAGTTGTTAAAGTGGCAACACAGTGAGAAAGAGTTGGGTGAAGTATTGAAAATAAAGAAATCACTTTTGAATTCCAGGGCCTCCATTCTGGACCTCTGTGATTTTTAATGAATAATTCTGAACCCAAGTATTTCATCATTTAATTCAATTCATCCAACATATATTTAAATTCTATATCAGTCTATGTGTTAGATTTTGAACATAAGTAAATTCTAATACTTGCCTTTAAATAGCTCATATTTTAATTGTATTTATATAATGGGTACAACAAGTCACCTTTAAGGTTGTTGTAGGTAGTAAATGTGATAATTTCATAACAGAACTTAATACTGCTTGGAACAAATTAAATTCTTAACACAAGTTTTTTTAACTCTATTTTTCCTAATGCTCCTAAGGACATTGAGCATCCTACATTTTTCAGGATCTTCATTACTGTTTTGTACACATTTTCATAGTTTAGAATTGGAGTCATTTATACTTATATTGCTCTTCATTTGTTCAGGGGTCAGCAGACTATTGCCTTCAGACCAAATCTGGCCCTTGGCTTGTTTTTGTATGGCCTTCTGTGCCATGGATATTTTATTTTGTTCTTTTACACCTTTTAAAGAGTTGTTAACAACAAAAGAAAAAGAAGAAGGACACAGCATATGGCCCGGAAAGCCTAAACTATTTACTCTCTGACCCTTAACAGAAAACACTTTCTGATGTCTTTTTTTGAATATCAATTTCATGAGTATAGTGATGATACTGAAAAATATAGTATTTCACATTCCATGTGAGAAAGGAGCTACTGCAATATGTAAGTGCCCAAATGGAACATTAGTTGCTAAGCTCCATATGTAAAACTCCATATCCATAAAGCTCTAGCTCCAGTGCATCCATGTCACATTACATAATCCATATGCATAGTGATATGCTGCTTCATTACAACACAAAGAACTCGTAGTGAACCTTGTAATGATGGTTATTACAGTGATCTTATAAAGATGGTCACTCCTCTTCCTGAGAGGTTCTTTGTTCCCTCTTCTTGAATGTGGACAGACTCTGTGACTGATTTTATCAGTAGGACACAGTGGGAGTAACATCATGCTGGTTCCTGTCCCTTGGAGTATTTTCATGGAAACTGTAAACTGCCACTTAAGAAGTCCCATTACCCTGTGACTACCACGCTAGAGAGTCCTCATGGCACATAGGCACGGTAGGTGACAGTCTCAGCCAGGCCCTGACTTTTAGTCATGTCCTTTGAGACACAAGAGTCAAGCCATCTGGGACCCTTTTGAACAGTTCATCTAACAACTGAATACCACTGAGTGGTTGACAACACAGTTGACACCATATGGAGCCAATGAATCACCCACCTGAGCCAGGCACACATTCTTGACCTACAAAATTTGGGTGAGATATTAATAAAAGTTTATTACTTTAAACCACTTTATTTCAGGATGTTTGTTACCCAGCAATAGATGGTTGGAGCATGAGTATTCTGTTCGCAAATTTAACAGATGCTGAATGTCAGTACTAGATTTAATAATGATAATTGTTATCATACTGTGCTCATCTGTTTGCCAGACACCATTCTCAACACATTTAATAAGGTTATCATTTAATCTCTGAAGATTATTGCTTAATATAATATTCCTATAAAGCTATTAAATTACAGAGATTATTTTCTATGTAGCACAGAAGAGGATACTGAGACTTAAGGAAGTTAAGTTTCCTAATAACCTTATGAAGTTATCAGATTATGGGGATTATTTTATCCATAGTAAGATGAGGACACTGAAACTTAAGAAGGTTAAGGAGGTTAAGTAATGAAGAGATATCACAGCTATTAAGTGACTGAGGCTGGGGGATCCAATTTGGTTCATTCATATTTGAAAACCTTTGCTCTGATATACTATAAATAATACTTTACATTACAACAGAGAGCTGATCTAATTAGTTTATGCAGCTCATAAGCAGAGGCTCCAAACATCTTTCTTGTTTGTATACTCCATTTATTTAATCTTACGTGGTTCTCTCTTGTAAAAATCTGTCTTCAGTGTAGCTGATTTTAACTGACAGTTTGCTCAGAGTTTCCTGGACTGAAACTTAGAATAGGGCTGTATTTAAATGTACCTATCTCCTTTATGTCAGATCAAAGCAAGTATGCCATTTGTTCCTAGCTTTCAAGGGCCTTCATTTAATTCAGAATATTTTAAAGGAAATAGTCAGTCCAGGGGGTTTTATTTCCAAAGATGACACACAATCAATATTTGTGGAAAAAAATCCCATGATTTCATTTCTGCTTCACTGTAATGTTTTTGTTACCTTTGTGATCCATGCCACAAAAGAGTATTATAGGGCAATAAATCACAGTATGGTAGGAATGATCATTATCTTGATATTTGCAAAAACAGGCTCTCTTTAAGAGGGTTACTGATAATCTAACTTTGTCAGTAGAGCACTATTTTGTAACAATAATAAGAGTGCTTGGTAATATTAATTGAGAACTTACAGTATACCAGGGGCAATTCTAGGCTCTTCACATATATTAAATTATTTAATAAATAGTCCAATGAACTAATATTCATAAATCCCTCAAATTTGTATGTGTGTTTCTGCTTTTTGTAACTTATTTTAATTCTCCATCTTCTATTATGGCTTTGACCTTCATTACATGCCTGAAGGATAGACAAGTAATGTGACAAGAACTTTACTACAAATAAAGAGTATCTTCATAAATGGATTGAATTACTGTGCAAATCATTATTCATTAATCACCAAAGTGCATTCCTGACTACATTCAAGTATAGGAAGGGCTGTCAGTTCAGTTCAGTTCAGTTCAATTGCTCAGTTCAGTCGTGTCCGACTCTTTGTGACCCCATGGACTGCAGCATGCCAGGCTTCCCTGTCCATCACCAACTCCCGAAGCTTGCTTAAACTCATGTCCATCAAGTCAGTGATGCCATCCAACCATCTCATCCAATCCCATGAACAGTGTGAAAAGTAAGGGCTGTACTTCCAGAAGTATCTAGGAGTCAAGAAGTCTAGAAGTCAAGGTGGCCACAGGAATTGCTTTGGTCAATGACATATAAACAGAAATGATATGTGTCTTCCTGGTGGATGCATTTAGGAGCCAGCACACACTGTGTCATCTTTTCTTCTTTAACATTGTATTAGGGTTCTCCAGAGAAACAGAATATATATGACTGATATCTGTTCTCTCTTGCGTGCACGTACGTGTGAGAGAGAACCAGGAGAGTCCATGGCATAAATTCTAGTCTAAAAATAGCATACTCTACCCAAGAAGAGCTGATATTTCAATCTGAGTCCCAAGGCTAGAGAAAAAAAAAAAAAATGTCCCAGATCAAGCAGTCAGGAGTTTTCTCATACTCAGTCTTTTTGTTCTATTCAGTCCATCAACTGATTGGATGAGAATCACCCTCATTAAGGAGGCCAATCTGTTTTACTCAGTCGACTGATTAAAATATTAATCCCAACCAAAAACATCCTCATAGACAAACCCAGAATAATGGTTATGGGAACAAGAAGCAAACATGTTTTTATGCGTCAGCAGGAGCAATAGCAGTGCCAGTTGAATTTTCATTCCTTGATTCTTGATGTCTCGATTTCTGTGAATTCTGGCTATCATGGAAATAGCACCATATGTTGAATATTGATTCAGAGCAAATACTGTCTTCCAATGAACCTTTCCCCAACCCTTCAAGACACAGCCACCTAACTGGCACTGTGTCAAATTGCTATTTCACACTTTTATCAAGTCAGCTGCTTCAGGATGGTGAAACAAAGCATCTTGTACACTTAATGCCAAAGGAGGCCTCAAACTATGTGGGGGAATAACAAAGATCATCACATTGCCAAAAGACCAAATACCTGTATCTTGATATCAAATAGTGAAAGTAAACAAAATACAGTCAAGCCATGGATGGGATGGGGCTTTACTTACATAGAGAAGAGATGGAGCAAAATCAGCTTCAGGAGTGTGCATTGGTCTATCCATTATGATTAGCAAGCTCCATCTTATCCCTTCATCCTGCTTCTACAAGCAGCTGAAGAAGGGTCATTTGTCTGGGTGCACATCTCTCATGCCACATTAGAAGGACTTTGACCCCTCCTCCATGGAATCTGGAAAACTAAAAGATGGGGCTCTTCCTGAGGGCCATTGATGTACATGCCCAAGTGGAACAAAGCTACTCTTACTGAGATAGAAACAGAGAAAAATATTCCCACACAAGTTGATAAGTCTGGTACAGGCTGTGTGGGCTCTTTATTGCTTGGTATGGAAGTGTTCTAGGCCCAAGGCCCATTCTCAGATGACAGAGTAGGGATGGAAAGACTGCACACATAAGCCTGCCTTTCCAAAAGGGAACACAATAAGAACAATGAATTCTATGACCATGAACCCATTGCTACATTTCTGTCATGAACTAAATCCCTTGATCAGAAGCAATGCTGAATGGAATACCATGATGATGGATAAAGTATTGTGTAAATTGATGGATGAGAGTTTTGGTAGAAGCACTTCATTCAGGAAAGGTAAATCTCCATCCAGACTAAGTATCTATTAAGGCAAGAACAAGAGACTGTCCCTTCCATGATGGAAGTAGTCCAATGTAATCAACCTGCCACCAGGTAGCTTGTTGATCGCTTTCAGGAATGGTGTTGGGTCTTGCTGATGGCATACTGGGCATTCAGCTATGACTAAAGCCAAGCTGGCCCTGGTGAGTGGAAATCCACATTGCTGAGCCCCTGCATAAGCTTCATCCCTCTTACCATAGACACTTTGTTCTTGAGTCCACTGAGCAATAACAGGAGTGGCTGAAGAAATACACCGACTGGCGTTACAGAATGGGTAATATTAACAACTTGATTATTAAAATTCTCTGTTGAGAATTCAGGCTCTGTTGAGTTCAGGCTTCCCTGGTGGCTCAAATGGTAAAGTATCTACCTGCAATGCAGGAGACCCAGGTTCAATCTTTGGGTGGGGAAGATCTCCTGGAGAAGGGAATGGCAACCCACTCTAGTCCTCTTGCCTGGAGAATCCCATGGAAAGAGGAGCTTCTCATGCTGTAGCCCATGGGGTCACAAAGAGTTGGACCTGACTAAGCAACTAACATTTCATTTCATTTCATTTCTGCTAAGGTCACCCTTTGGTGAAAACTCACACAGGACACTCAGGCTTCCTGGATGGCTCATCAGTAAAGAATCCATCTGCAAAGCAGGAGATGTGGGTTTGATCCCTGGATCAGGAAGATCTCCTGGAGAAGGAACTGGCAACACACTCCAGTGTTCTTGCCTGGGAAATCTCATGATCAAAGGAGTCTGTGGGCTACAGTCCATGGGGTTGCAAAAGTGTTGGCCAAGACTTAGTGACTAAACAACAAGGACACACATAATTCCATATTTTTTTGCCTTTTCAGAGAGGCCTATCTCTTTCCCAAATTTTCTTATCACCAATTTTCAAGTCATTTTCCTTCTAGGTCTCTATCCATCCAGCCAACCAATTGGCCATAGCTCATTAATCATTATAACCAAGCCTCTGGCAATTTCTCCTTCTATGCCAAGTGAATGACAGCTGTACTGCTTGAAGTTCTGATCACTAGTAAGATTTCTTGTCACTATTACCATAAGAGGAATGTAAGGTAATGCCTGCATATTGTGCAGAATCATTTGTAAAACAAACAGTTTTCTTCCTCTGTCAACTGCTTGCAGGAAACTCCCTATGAGGTCAGAGATACAGATGGATGGAGAAGGCAGTGTAGGAGGATTGGGGACCGTGAACATTTGGACCACTTCTTAATGTAACTTACTTGTGCCTTCTGGGCCTGCTTGGGTTTAATCATATGCATAAACCACATCCATTTGATAATGGAGTACTGCTGTGCACATCCAACTTCACAAGACCCAGCTCATGATGAGCAGCTTAGGTCACATTAGCATATCATTTCTTCCCAGTTAACGCCTTTACTTTAACAGTAGATACCGCGAAAAGATGGGAATTCAACTTTAATTGTAATTTAACCAAACTACAGGATATTTTTTGGTTCAATTTCCAGTGATCTCAGCACTGTAAACTACAGGAGATAAGGATCTGCTTGAGGTCACGTATAGAAACTTTCAGGTCATGAATATGATACTTGAGCTGGGAATTGAAATCTCTGAGCTCATCCTTATTTCCCCCACTTTATCCAACTAAAATAAGAGTGTTAGGGAAATTAAAATGGAGGAAGTCTTGTTCAGGATTCAGAAGCAGGAGAGCAGTCTCAGATCTTACTTCTGACCTGCCTGGACACTGCCTGGATTCCATGCCTACCCACAAGCACAACTAGTCAGGCAGCACTTCAGATAAGGAGAGTGCATCTTTGAATTCTTGAGCCCCTGGAAGCCTGGCCAACAGGGCTAGGGTTTAATGAAATCCTATGACTCTCAAGATAAAACAAGCAACATTGTAAATAATGTTAAAGGAAAACAAGACCTGCATTTTTGCATGCAAATTGATAATGATATCAGTCTGTGGCCTGGAATTATAAGCAAGAACCCCTGAAACTGCAACTTAAAGTCTCATCCATGGAGCAGACACATTTCCCGGGACCTTTTCCCAACTGGGACTCCAGGTTGCTGTCATTGGGTACTTTCAGCACACTGTTTAAGTCTGGGTGTTGGTCAGCCCAATTTGGTGATGTATGTGCTGTTACTTTCTCTATTGTTTCTATTTCTCTTTTCTTTTTAAAAATTGTATATTGAAATTAAGTTAAATAATCCTCTATTAAATATTGACATTATTTGTTTGTGTGTAATGAGTAGTTTCTTTTCTTAACTAATCCTTCAAACCTGAAACAAAAGTTAAACCTTCAGCAAAACAAGGAGTAACTAGTCAATCTCATAATATAGCTTAGTTAAAGTATCTAATAGAGAATCATCAAGATCCTTGCTTCTCCTTTGTGGCTGATTAGGAGTATCCAGTGGTAATATTTGGCAAACCTCTGGAGCCAGATCACTCCATGGACTATCAGTACTTTCTCTTTACATCTAATCAGGTTAGAGAGCCAATTCCAGAGACCTCAGAAGCAATTCATAAAACTCATCCTTAAATTTCTGTTCCTCTAGTAGCATTCTTGGTACCAAAATCTGTATTACATTAGTCTCCAGAAACTATGAGATATAGGATACATGCACATACATGTGTACATACATCTCACATATTAGTGAAAGAGAGAGAAAGAATGAAAGATTATAAAGAACTGCCTCAAGTAATTTTGGAAGCCAAAGAGGCCCAAGATCTGTGGTTGACAGGTTCAGGACTCAAGAAAAGCCACCATTCCAGCCTGAGTCCAAAGACTAGGGGAAAAAATCAATGTTCTAACTCAAGTGGTAAGACAGGAGAACCCTGTTACTCAGTCTCTGTTCTATGCAGGTATTTCGGTCTTCAACTCTTTAGATGAGGGCCACCCACATTAAGAGGGGCAATCTTCTTCACTCAGTTTATTGATTCAAATGTTAACCTCATCTAAAAACATCCTGATGAACCCACTAGTAGGTTTGACTAAATATCTGGACACTGTATGGCCTGATTAAATTGACACATACAATTAGCCAATACATCATGTTAATATATATGCATCATAAGATTAAAGCTGCCTGGAGTGTTTAGCCAACATGCAGACTATACAAACAACCTCTAGTCATCCTTGGTTAGGTCTACTGTAATAAATGTTCAAGCTAATAACTGGTTATGGGAGTGAGGGATTTTAGTAGTATATGATTAATTGTAGCCTTATTAAATTAGTTAATTCAGTTGCCCAGGATGGTCACTCAAACCTTGAGTTATCTTTGCAAGAGTGAGACAGAAACTCTTGCTATTTTATGTTCCTGAGATTTAGGGAATATTTGTTTCAGTGGCAAAATGTAGCCCATTTTGATGGAGGTAGTCTCAATCTGTAAAACGTGGGGTTTTAACTAGATATCTTTAAAGTCACTTACAGAACTTACATTCTATGATTCTAGGTTTCCTGATTTCAAATAGGAAAACTCAATCATTTGAAAGCAAAACAACTCTACCAAAGCACTCAGTGTATTAAATGAAATTCTGTGGCCAGAATTGTGGTTTTCAAATTATCTACCCAGTAATCTGTTTCCATTACATTGCCTCATGCTCTCTTAAACTCAGCAATTGTTTAAAGGAAGCATTAAAATATATACCTTATTTAGGAATGATTTTTATCTAGGAATTAACTGATTATTATGGCACCTTTTGGAATGTACCATTTGAAAATGCCAGAGTAGCTCATCAGTAGTCAGTTTCACGCAAAAAATTCAACCTAAACTCATGTTATTTACTGACTTTGTACCTAGCCATTAGCAAGGGAGTATGGGAAATGCAGAAGTATATGATGTGATCCAAGTAATTTCGTTAATTTTATCTTAACCAGCATGGAATATAATCACACATAAATGACACATTTAATTTGTTTAGTATGAAGCTATTTATGCCTTGATTTCTTGTGGAGAACAACAGTCCTCTAGGGTAGGACTAACTATGATGTAATGTGAAATTATGAAAGGCATTTCTGAAAGCTAGCAAATCAGAGTCTAGCATCTAATGAGTGCTACTGCTGCTAAGTTGCTTCAGTTGTGTCCGACTCTGTGTGGCCCCATAGACTACAGCCCACCAGGCTCCCCCATCCCTGGGATTCTCCAGGCAAGAACACTGGAGTGGGTTGCCATTTCCTTCTCCAATGCAGGAAAGTGAAAAGTGAAAGTGAAATCGCTCAGCCGTGTCTGACTCCTAGCGACCCCATGGACTGCAGCCTACCAGGCTCCTCCGTCTATGGGATTTTCCAGGCAAGAGTACTGGAGTGGGGTGCCATTGCCCTCTCCGTCTAATGAGTGAAACTACCTTCAAATCTGTCACATTGAGAAATTGTGTGACTACACCTTGAGATACAGCAAGTGCCCCGAACATTCTTGGATTTCCTCTTCAGGGTACTTGAGGCATTTTTGTGACCATTTTGTCCATTGAATGTGCTATTGATTATTAAAAATGGTCATTCAAAGCCTTTGCATGTGAACTACATATATGATAGATCTGGACAATATTATATTTATTCAAACAGCAAGTTGAATTTCTTATTTTGTTTCTTTTGTGGTGTGTAAAAATAGCCTTGAAGGCAATTATCAAAAAGGGGTACCTTAGAAACATCAAAATCAAAGTTAGATTTCACTGATACATGTAGTTTTCAAATAGACAATACTGAGGCCAATCATCCAATGATTGATTTGTTTGTGAACGCATATGAGTATACACATTACTATGTTGTGTGCAAGTATGTGTGTATTTCTGAGAATGAGAGGTTCATTATTTTATACCTTATAACAAGTGTTATATCTATTTTTAAAGAATTCTGATGTAACTTGAGGATACACACACACACACACACACATATATGTTTATATGTATATATGTGAAGCAACATATAAGGGAACCTGAGCCACTGTACTGCAGGCACTGAACCAATATGATGTGACATGTTAAACAAGGAGATTTCTTTCTCTGGAGACTTTAAAGAAAATGATAGATGGATGTCCATGGAATTTTGGGGGCTGTGGTATCACCTGGAAGTAAAAAAAATTATCAATATTAATAAAGCTATTTCTACATCTCTAAAACTCTCTGAAAGGGGCAAAATGAAAGATATTATTATGGACTTGCCTTTGAGGACAAGTGAAAGGAAAAACAGAGCCACTCTGTCTGATAATTAGGTATATTTCTTCAAGAGTCAGTATCCTGTAGAAGGAATAAATGGGCTACCCCCTAAGAAAGTGATTGTGAGGATTTAAATGAGATCATGCATATTAAGTGCCCAGCACAGAAATTAACATATAAGTCATACTTCACAAATATTAGTTTGCTTTCTGTTGGTCATTTCACAACTTTTGCTGATTACTTGCTTATCTGTGGATATAAGAAGAAAATGAAATTTAGCACTGATGTGCAGTGTAATGAGAAAATAAATGGAGAAGAGATATGATCTAATCAAAATGAGACAGTGATAATCCCTTGTCTTTGAAAAATAATATAGTATAGTCATATTTATATCAATCTCTTAATTTTTCATATCTATAATTTTTCTTTTATTCCTTGAATAGCCCCAAAACTTGGTCAGACTGGTTATTAACATCATGAGCTTGAAGAGAAAATTAGTGGCTGTGACTTTCTGAAAGTGTAACTGTTTCGTACCAGATTCAAAATAGAGGTCTCATGATTGGAAGACTACATCTAAGATGGCACCCAATTATCCTTGCTTTTTGGTATTCATATAATCCTCTCCTCTTGGGTGAGCTGGATCTAGTGACTCACTCCTAATAAACAGATTATGGTGAAAGTGAAAGCTTCATTTCCAACATTAGGTTAAAGAGAGACTGTATCTTCCACCTGGACTGTCTCTTGTTCTCTTCTTTGCTGTCTCTGAGGAAACCTACAGCTAGTTGTGAGTAACTATAGAGAGACCCAAATGGGTCTCTGGCCAACATTCATCAAGAACTTTAAGCCCACCAATAGTCACTTGGATGGGCTTGAAACTTCTGAGACCTGCCAACCACAATGTGAGAGAGCTTAGAGGAGGATTCTTCCCAGTCATATTCTCAATTGAGACCAAGTAGACAACTTGATGGCACTGTTGTGTTAGATCCAAACCAGAGGGACTGGCTTGGAGTAAGAAATGGCAACCCACTTGAGTATTCTTGCCTGAAAAATTCGATGGACAGAGGAGCCTGGCAGGCTACAGTCCATGGCATCTCAGAAGAGTTGGACAGGATGGAGCATGTGCTGGCTAAAGGAGCTATGTGGATTCTAAGTTAATGATCAGATTTCTCAGATGTAAGTGGCAACGTTTTAATTGATAATAATATCAAGCAAATTCCAATCACAGAAGCAGAACTAATGAAAACATGTTTTACTTGAATATTTTCTTAGGTTTCTCCGGCTGGTCCTGTGATTGTTTCATGATTCACTTGAAGATATGGAGGGAAATATACACAATAACAGAGACACTGCCTAGGATTGTGTTCTATTTTGTCAACTCTGTCTATACTCTGTACTGAAGCAATTTGGATGGAAGTGGTATTGATTTGTGTATCTGCTTGGCAGTCATGAACTCCTCAAACTTTATCATTAGATTTACAACTTGGTATTAAGGCTTCCCAGGTGGCTCAGATAGTAAAGTCATCTGCCTGCAATGCGGGAGACCTGGGTTTGATCCCTGGGTTGGGAAGATCCCCTGGAGAAGGAAATGGCTACTCACTCCAGTATTCTTGCCTGTAGAATCCCATGGACAGAGGAGCCTGGAAGGCTACAGTCCATGGGGTCACAAAAAGTCAGACATGACTGAACAACTAGCCCTTTAACTTTCAGAGGAACCAACTAAGCCACTCCAGATTTCCTGACTCAGAGAAACCGTGACATAAAATACATTTCATTGATTTAGGCCACTAGGTTTTTGGGTGTCGTGTTATGCAGAAATAGGTATCTAATATGCATGATTTTCAACTCTCACATTTCAAACTCTATATAGTAGATCTACTCTATATAGCAGATCTCAGTTACTAATTAGCCATTGACACTTTGGAGTTAAAGTCTGCTACTTTGTGACTTTGGTCAAGCTGTACAAACTATGTAACTCAGATTTCTTTTCTATAAAATGAAAACATTAAAAGTAGAAGCTACTTATAGAAAGAAGAAAAAGTAAAATCTATGTAGTGCTTAGAAGTGTGCTGGCCCAGGGACAGTCCCCAACACATGTTATTATTATCATTCCTTTATTAAAGTGTGTGTGGTGTGTGTTAGTCGCCCATGTCATGTCTGACTCTTTGAAACCCAATGGACTGTAGCCCACCAGGCTCCTCTGTCCATGGAATTATCCAGGCAAGAATACTGGAGTGGGTGCCTTTGCCTTCTCCAGGGGATCCTTCTGACCCAGGGATTGAACCTGGGTCTCCTGCATTGAAGGTGTATTTTTTATCGTCTGAGGCACCAGGGCTCTTTTCATTAAAGTAAGCAGCACAACTAATATCACAAATAATAAAAGACAGAGAACTAAACAAGCATTCAAGTGTTTAGTTGAAAATATGAAACAAATATGAACCAGTGGTATTAATGATGTACACCAACATACACCAGCAGAAGACAAATGCACAGGATAATGGGGCAAAGAAAAGGACCAATCATGAACTAGAAGTTATAAGCCAGGGAGGTTCTGACATATTTCGATTTGTGCTGATTTCTCTTTGAGAAGATCATATTTTTCTATGTAATTGTACTACTTGCTAGCTGTCTTAATTTAGAAATCTTGCATGGGAGTTTACAGGTAATCTGTCACCTAATTATGTTGTTGTGTATTAGTCTCTCAGTTGTGTCTGACTCTTTGTGACCCTGTGGACTGTAGCCTGCTCCTCTGTCCATGGGATTCTTCAGGCAAGAATACTGGAGTGGGTTGCCATTCCTTTCTCCAGGGGATCTTCCTGACCCAGGTGTCGAACCCAGGTTTCTTGCACTGGAGGCAGATACTTTACTGTCTGAACCACTAGGGAAGTCCATCATCAAATTATATAAATATCAATATTTTAATAAAGCTCTTTTATTAAATTTATTATACTTAGAGACACACATACATGTTTACTTGTGACTATATTTAAGTAAGTCTGAATTTGGCAATAAGGAGTTCATGGTCTGAGCCACAGTCAGCTCCTGGTCTTGTTTTTGCTGACTGTATAGAGCTTCTCCATTTTTGGCTGCAAAGAATATAATCAATCTGATTTCGGTGTTGACCATCTGGTGATGTCCATGTATAGAGTCTTCTCTTGTGTTGTTGGAAGAGGGTGTTTGTTATGACCAGTGCATTTTCTTGGCAAAACTCTATTAGTCTTTGCCCTGCTTCATTCCGTATTCCAAGGCCAAATTTGCCTGTTACTCCA
>NW_011494708.1:8047528-8049895 GCF_000754665.1 Bison bison bison | reverse complement strand
ATTCCGTATTCCAAGGCCAAATTTGCCTGTTACTCCAGGTGTTTCTTGACTTCCTACTTTTGCATTCCAGTCCCCTATAATGAAAAGGACATCTTTTTTGGGTGTTAGTCCTAAAAGGTCTTGTAGGTCTTCATAGAACCATTCAACTTCAGCTTCTTCAGCATTACTGGTTGGGGCATAGACTTGGATTACTGTGATATTGAATGGTTTGCCTTGAAACCAAACAGAGATCATTCTGTCGTTTTTGAGATTGCATCCAAGTACTGCATTTTGGACTCTTTTGTTGACCATGATGGCCACTCCATTTCTTCTGAGGGATTGCTGCCCGCAGTAGTAGATATAATGGTCATCTGAGTTAAATTCACCCATTCTAGTCCATTTCAGTTCACTGATTCCTAGAATGTTGACATTCACTCTTGCCATCTCTTGTTTGACCACTTTCAATTTCCTTGAATCATGGACCTGACATTCCAGGTTCCTATGCAATATTGCTCTTTACAGCATTGGACCTTGCTTCTATCACCAGTCACATACACAGCTGGGTATTTTTTTTGCTTTGGCTCCATCCCTTCATTCTTTCTAGAGTTATTTCTCCACTGATCTCCAGTAGCATATTGGGCACCTACTGACCTGGGGAGTTTCTCTTTCAGTATCCTATCATTTTGCCTTTTCATACTGTTCATGGGGTTCTCAAGGCAAGAATACTGAAGTGGTTTGCCATTCCCTTCTCCAGTGAACCACATTCTGCCAAATCTCTCCACCATGACCTGCCCATCTTGGGTTGCCCCATGAGCATGGCTTAGTTTCACTGAGTTAGACAAGGCTGTGGTCCTGGTGTGGTTATATTGACTAGTTTTCTGTGAGTATGGTTTCAGTGTGTTTGCCCTCTGATGCCCTCTTGTAACACCTACCATCTTACTTGGGTTTCTCTTACCTTGGGCATGGGGTATCTCTTCAGGCTAAGGGCCTAGATCTGATAGATAGAGTGCCTGATGAACTATGGAATGAGGTTCGTGACATTGTACAGGAGACAGGGATCAAGATCATTCCCAAAGAAAAGAAATGCAAAAAAGCAAAATGGCTGTCTGGGGAGGCCTTACAAATAGCTGTGAAAAGAAGAGAAGCAAAAAGCAAAGGAGAAAAGGAAAGATATAAGCATCTGAATGCAGAGTTGCAAAGAATAGCAAGAAGAGATAAGAAAGCCTTCTTCAGCGATCAGTGCAAAGAAATAGAGGAAAACAACAGAATGGGAAAGACTAGGGATCTCTTCAAGAAAATCAGAGATACCAAAGGAATATTTCATGCAAAAATGAGCTCGATAAAGGACAGAAATAGTATGGACCTAACAGAAGCAGAAGATATTAAGAAGAGATGACAAGAATACACAGAAGAACTGTACAAAAAAGATCTTCACGACCCAGATAATCACCATGGTGTGATCACTGACCTAGAGCCAGACATCCTGGAATGTGAAGTCACGTGGGCCTTAGAAAGCATCACTACGAACAAAGCTAGTGGAGATGATGGAATTCCAGTTGAGCTATTTCAAATCCTGAAAGATGATGCTGTGAAAGTGCTGCACTCAATATGCCAGCAAATTAGGAAAACTCAGCAGTGGCCACAGGACTGGAAAAGGTCAGTTTTCATTCCAATCCCAAAGAAAGGCAATGCCAAAGAATGCTCAAACTACTGCACAATTGCACACATCTCACACGCTAGTAAACTAATGCTCAAAATTCTCCAAGCCAGGCTTCAGCAATATGTGAACCGTGAATTTCTTGATGTTCAAGCTGGTTTTAGAAAAGGGAGAGGAACCAGAGATCAAATTGCCAACCTCTGCTGGATCATAGAAAAAGCAAGACAGTTCCAGAAAAACATCTATTTCTGCTTTATTGACTATGCCAAAGCCTTTGACTGTGTGGGTCAGAATAAACTGTGGAAAATTCTGAAAGACATGGGAATAAAAGACCATTTGACCTGCCTCTTGAGAAATTTGTATGCAGGTCAGGAAGCAACAGTTAGAACTGGACATGGAACGACAGACTGGTTCCAAATAGGCAAAGGAGTTCGTCAAGGTTGTATATTGTCACCCTGTTTATTTAACTTATATGCAGAGTACATCATGAGAAACGCTGTGCTGGAAGAAACACAAGCTGGAATCAAGATTGCCAGGAGAAATATCGATAACCTCAGATATGCAGATGACACACCCTTATGGCAGAAAGTGAAGAGGAGCTAAAAAGCCTCTTGATGAAAGTGAAAGTGGAGAGTGAAAAAGTTGGCTTAAAGCTCAACATTCAGAAAACAAAGATCATGGCATCCGGTCCCACCACTTCATGGGAAATAGATGGGGAAACAGTGGAAACA
>NW_011494708.1:8043032-8047352 GCF_000754665.1 Bison bison bison | reverse complement strand
TCTTGAGAGTCCCTTGGACTGCAAGGAGATCCAACCAGTCCATTCTGAAGGAGATCAGCCCTGGGATTTCTTTGGAAGGAATGATGCTAAAGCTGAAACTCCAGTACTTTGGCCACCTCATGTGAAGAGTTGACTCATTGGAAAAAACTCTGATGCTGGGAGGGATTGGGGGCAGGCAGAGAAGGGGACAACAGAGGATGAAATGGCTGGATGGCATCACTGACTCGATGGATGTGAGTCTGAGTGAACTCCGGGAGTTGGTGATGGACCGGGAGGCCTGGCATGCCGCGATTCATGGCGTCGCAAAGAGTTGGACATGACTGAGCAACTGATCTGATCTGATATTTAAGTAAAAATGGAGACGTGTCAAAAGTATTAAATAGCATATATTTAGAGGAAATTACATCCAGATTTATGCTATCTTGAATAAGGAATGGAGTGGAAACAGTCAATGTTGCTCTTGGGCATCATCTGAGAGATACCACCAAGAACAGAAATGGCCCTTAATCACAGTACCAATAATCTGAAGACAGACAAGGAGTGCTTGGAGTAAAAGACAGACACAAGATAGACCTTAAAATATATAATGATGACTGGATTCAGAAACTAAAACACATATAAAAAAATTAGAGGAACACTAAATACTACCATTGCTGCTTTCATTTTTAGAACATTTGAATTTAATAAAGACTCTTTGGTAAATATGTAAATTAAAATACAGAGAATTGTAATATAATAAACAAATAGAATTTGCTAGAATTGCTTTTCAGCATCTTCTAGCCTGCATTAGACCTTTTGAGTCCAAATCAATCTGTGCATTTTAAAATCTGTAAGAACAACATTTTTTTTTATATATTAAGGGGAAAACTCCTGGGGACTTTTCTTGGAAAACCAGAATATAAAAATTATCTTCAACAAATTTACTAACACTGTATGTTGATATTTGTAAAGATGGCATTTATATTTATAAGAAAGAAAAGGTCTTCTTTGTTGTGCATAGTATCTAAATTCACTTTCCAGATAAAGATGGTTCTAAATCTTAACATTATAGTTACACAGTATGGTTTATACTCCAAATCTGCAAAAGCATGTTTTCTAGCTTGTTCCTTGTGGACATTATGTGTGTCTGTTGCTTTCATGAATAATAAGCCAACTGGTGGGTGGTATAGGGATGTTTAACAGACAATGACATTCTAAGCCTATCCCTTGTTTCTTTCCTTTACTGCCATGGCCATTTTTATGTAAAAAGACAGAATATTGCATGATTATTAAATACTACCTATAGTGATAAACTTATCTAATGGAATTGGGTTTTATGACCAGCTACCAAATTAGCTTCAGTGATGGTCCACTCTGATGGAATCCTCCAGACTGATTTTAAAACCAAATGCTCATGTTTCCTTTCCAGAAGGAAGCTTGATTGGAATTTGATGTCTCTGACACTACGAATGTCTCTCTTCAAGGGCAGTGAAAATGCAGAATGGCACTTGCCACAGAAAGCAGAAGTATTATTTGACAAGTATGAGCAGAGTAAAAATGAAAGATTTCCAATATGGTCAGGAAATCTTCCCACAGTGGAGAAATGAGACTGCCAAATGTTCACTTTTCCTCTTCCAAGGGTCCTCATGGACCCAAAGTTCTGATTTTACTTCTATTTCAGACTTACTTGTGATACTTCTATCATCTTCTTTTGCTGTTCTCTTTTCTTTTGTGCTCATATTCTGTTTCTCTTGGACATCTCTGAAATATATACTGGATTTTAAAAATCAGAAATGTAATACTTGCTTCTTGCAACAAGTCAAACAATACAAATGTACAAAGTGAAAAGTAATGATATTCCTTTCCTGAAAGGTGTCACCTTGAGGTTACAGATTCTAACACATTGGTGATATAGCTTTCTTCATTTTACTTAATTTCATACAAACATACAACTTGTGTTTGTATACACACACACACACACATATTTGTTGCTGTTGTTCAGTTGTTAAGTCATGTCCGACTCTTAGTGATCCCATGGACAGCAGCATGCCAGTCTCCCCTATCCTTCACTGTCTCTAGAGTTAGATCAGATTTATGTCCATGGAGTCGATGATTCTATCTAACCATCTCAGTCTTTGCCACCCCCTTTCTCCTTTTGCTTTCAATCTTTCCCCGTATCAGGGTCTTTTCCAATGAGTCAGCACTTTGCATCAGGTGGTCAAAGTATTGGAGCTTCAGCTTCAGAAGGACTTCAGCTTCAGTCCTTCCAATGAATATTCAGGGTTGATTTCCTTTAGGACTAACTGGTTTGATCTCCTTGTTGTCCAAAGGACTCTCAAGAGTCTTCTCCAGCACCACAATTTGAAAGCATCGATTCTTTGGTGCTTAGCTTTCTTCACGGTCCAACTTTCACATCCATACATGACTACTGGAAAAACCATAGCTTTGACTAGATGGACCTTTGTTAGCAAAGTAATGGCTCTGTATTTTAATATGCTGTCTAGATTTGTCACAGCTTTTCTTCCAAGAAGCAAGCATCTTTTGATTTCAAGGCTGAAGTCACCATCTGCAGTTATTTTGGAGCCCTCCAAAATAAAGTCTGTCAGTGATTCCATTGTTTCCCCATCTATTTGCATGAAGTGATGCAACGCATCACTATACAGACAGCACAGACTATACAGACCTTTGTGGGCAAAGTGACCCAGGGATCGAACCCAGGTATCCGACATTGCAGGCAGATTCTTTACCATCTGAGCCACAAGGGAAGCCCAAGAATACTAGAGTGGATAGCCTACCCCTTCTCCAGGGGATCTTCACAACCCAGGAATCGAAAAAGGGTCTCTTGCAGTGGAGGCGGATTCCTTACTAGCTGAGCTACCAGGAAAGCCCCAAGAGGCATCTATAGAATATCTATAAAATGCTACTTCCCTAGAAACAGCAGAATATTATCTTTCAAAGGCACTATGCAGAAAAAGAAAAAAAAAACAGCCAAGATAAATTTAAAAGGAATAAAATCAGATAAGTATGTTAGAAATCAGTAAGAAAAAAAAAAGGGAAATTACAAATGTGTAAAAATTATACAATTCTAAATGACCAATACATTGTGACCCAGGGATCTGGGTCAATACATTGTGATCTCAGCGATCAGTGCAAAGAAATAGAGGAAACAACAGAACGGGAAGACTAGAGATCTCTTCAAGAAAATCAGAGATACCAAGGGAACATTTCATGCAAAGATGGGCTTGATAAAGGACAGAAATGGTATGGACCTAACAGAAGCAGAAGATATTAAGAAGAGGTGGCAAGAATACACAGAAGAACTGTACAAAAAAGATCTTCATGACCCAGATAATTACCATGGTGTGATCACTGACCTAGAGCCAGACATCCTGGAATGTGAAGTCACGTGGGCCTTAGAAAGCATCACTATGAACAAAGCTAGTGGAGATGATGGAATTCCAGTTGAGCTATTTCAAATCTTGAAAGATGATGCTGTGAAAGTGCTGCACTCAATATGCCAGCAATTTTGCACAACTCAGCAGTGGCCACAGGACTGGAAAAGGTCAGTTTTTATTCTAATCCCAAAGAAAGGCAATGCCAAAGAATGCTCAAACTACTGCACAATTGCACTCATCTCACACGCTAGTAAACTAATGTTCAAAATTCTCCAAGCCAAGCTTCAGCAATATGTGAAGCATGAACTTCCATTCAAGCTGGTTTTATAAAAGGCAGAGGAACCAAAGACCAAATTGCCAACCTCTGCTGGATCATAGAAAAAGCAAGAGAGTTCCAGAAAAACATCTATTTTGCTTTATTGACTATGTCAAAGCCTTTGACTGTGTGGGTCACAATAAACTGTGGAAAATTCTGAAAGACATGGGAATAAAAGACCACTTGACCTGCCTCTTAAGAAACCTATATGCAGGTCAGGAAGCAATAGTTAGAACCGGACATGGAACAACAAACTGGTTCCAAATAGGAAAAGGAGTACGTCAAGGCTGTATATTGTTACTCTGCTTATTTAACTCATATGCAGAGTACATCATGAGAAACGCTGGACTGGAAGAAACACAAGCTGGAATCAAGTTTGCCGGGGTAAATATCAATAACCTCAGATATGCAGATGACACCACCCTTCTGCCAGAAAGTGAAGAGGAACTAAAAAGCCTCTTGATGAAAGTGAAAAAGGAGAGTGAAAAAGTTGGCTTAAAGCTCAACATTCAGAAAACTAAGATCATAACATCTGGTCCCATCACTTCATGGGAAATAAATGGGGAAACAGTGGAAACAGTGTCAGACTTTATTTTTGGGGGGCTTCAAAATCACTGCAGATGGTGATTG
>NW_011494708.1:8007586-8042932 GCF_000754665.1 Bison bison bison | reverse complement strand
TGGATGTGAGAGTTGGACCATAAGGAAGGCTGAGCACCAAAGAATTGATGCTTTTGAGCTGTGGTATTGGAGAAGATACTTGAGAGTCCACTGGACAACAAGGAGATCAAACCAGTCAATCTTAAAGGAAATCAGTCCTGAATATTCATTGGAAGGACTGATGCTGAACTTTGCTCAAGTTCTGGGAGTTGGTGAAGGACAGGGAAGCCTGGTGTGCTGCAGTCCCTGGGGTTGCAAAGAGTCAGACAGGGCTGAGCAACTGAAGAACAACAAAATCTCATTCATTAGGGCCCCATTTTCATGATGTAATCACCTTCCAAAGCTTCTGCCTCCTATTGTAATCATATTGAACATTAGGATTCAATATATGAATTTTGGGTTATTGATATCTCTCCTGGCAATCTTGATGTCAGCTTGGTCTTCATAGAACCATTCAACTTCAGCTTCTTCAGTGTTACTGGTTGAGCATACACTTGGATTATTGTAATATTGAATGGTTTGCCTTGGAAATGAACAGATATGATTCTGTGAATAATCAGACCATAGTAGAAATGTTATCTTAGAACCAGCTGTTATATTCAAGCTGATGGAGGAAGAAAACACATACTAGGCAGGCTCCTCCATCATGGGATTTTCCAGGCAAGAGTACTGGAGTGGGGTGCCATTGCCTTCTCCGCAAAAACATGAAAGAAGCCAACTAAACCTCCCTTAGCACATAACATCTTCCTGCCAGCAATGGATCCAGACTGTAGGAGGCGAGAAGCCTCAATTTTAAATCAGCTTCACAATTTTAATAATTACATGGGATCAGGAAGTCTAATTATTAAATTGATACTATGTTTTGTGACTAAAGGTTATAGAAGAAATTTCTTGGAGTAAAGAAAAGTCTCACATTCTCTAAATTTTCACAGGAGAGTCAGAAGAAAACTTGCCCCTTTGGGTGTATTTGAAAGACAGTGGGAGGCATAATTTAAATTGTTTGTAATTATATCCCACCAGTCATGCCTCTTCAAACTCCAAAATAAGAATAATAGTAGTATCCAATCCCTTCTTGACTGCTTAGCAAATAGAGTATTTTTAATTAATTTATTACCATCACTTTGCTTTATTGTTAACATAATTGTTAACACCTCTTTTAGAACAGTGGCAAACAGAATTTCTCCTGCAGATAGGAATGCTCTCTATATTGTCCAATTAAGTTAACCACTAGCTGTTGTGCACGTGAATGTGGCCAGCACAACTAAGGTATTTCATTTTTAATTAAAGTAAATGTAAATAGCTACATGTGACTATAATATTGGACAGCTCACATTCTAAAATATAACAAAGAAAAATGACATGGGTCAAAAAAGTTGATTGTAAATTCAGTCCTAAATTCAGCCTTTGGAAGACCTTTCCAAACCAAATTATTATTTCATTAGTGTAAGTGATGATGCCAGAAAAATCTCAGAATGAATCACAAGCAAGTAGAATTGTAATTTATGCACAAGTTAGAGTTGTGGGCAACAAGAATAACAAACATATACACAATGAACTTTGCCAATACTAAAATATATTCAAACTAACTTTTAGACATCTAGTTCAGTTCATTAGCATTGCTAATAAATTGCCTGTGGGATTTATACTAGCCACTTGCTAGTGATACAAATTGTTAAGCATAGTATCTTATTAAGAGAAGCTGCATCATCTTATTCTCTATGAATGTTAGACAGAAAAAGATACTGTCCATCTAATTTGAATAGTCCAGCATAAACCTGTGAAAGGTTTGGTGCAATTCCTCTAATAATAGGGGAGGTTACAAACAGGTAAATGGAAGAACATTGGCCTGCCTTTGGTAAATTTGCTGACCTACTCTTTTCTATGTCTTTAGTCAGCAAGGTATAAAGCAAGCACTGGAATAAGAAGGCAGAGTCAACAGGGCTTCATGTTGAAGTCTATAGACTGGGAGAAAATGCTAGAGAACATTTAAGATTATATGGAGTCAAACCAGTCAATCCTAAAGGAAATCAGCCCTGAATATTCACTGGAAGGACCGAAGCTGAAGCTGAAGCTCCGACACTTTGGCCACCTGATGCAAAGAGCCGACTCACTGGAAAAGTCCCTAATGCTGGAAAAGACTGAGGGAGGTAGAGAAGGGGGCGAGAGAGGATGAGATGGTTGGACTGGCATTATTGACTCAATGGACTTGAGTTTGAGCAAACTCCAGGAGACAGTGAAGGACAGGGAAGCCTGGCATGCTGCAGTCCATGGGGTCACAAAGAGTTGGACATGACTGAGCAACTGAACAACAATGTGTGATATGCAGGGAAACCATATCAAAAGTTAGATAATTCTGGCTGTGTAGAGCCAAACAGCTGTGTATTGTGATACTTACTCTTGTTGCCACATTAAAGATTTATTTCCAATGTGGCATCTTCCATATAATGGGTCTAAGTGCTTTGACTTCTTTAATTTTTATGAGTAGTATTTTAAAATCGCCATTGCTTTTCCCTCCATAAACACCCCTTCCATCCTCACCCCTAAATATGCAGTTTCTTATACAGAGTTCGCAGTTCAACCTCTGCTTGGGAATACGGCAGCTGAAGACATAATATTCTGGATGTATTCTAAGATAGAGACTGCCTTTTCACTGTATCTAGCTTGAACTGGACTGGATGCTGTGGCAGCAGGTCACGGAAACCAGAAATTCTGAAAGAAATGTGAGATCGGAACTGCTTAAGAAGGTAAATGATTGCTATGAATGTATTTATATTTTTCATGGCATATCTGGCATTTGTAAAGTGCTTATTGCATATGTGGCACTTTATACATGAATTGCTACTTATAAATATCCTTAAAAGTGATATTTTAGTCCCAAAATACAAGGAAAGAAACCAAGTCTTGCAAGAGACTAAGTAATAGCATGCTCAAGGGGACATAATTAATTATTGATAGAGGTCCTGAGCCATTTGTTAAGCACAATGCAATGTGGTCTCTTTGATACAGAATAGAATTCTCCCTATCAATCAAGGTAAGAGGTGGATGTCATCATCTCCCTGGGGTTGTAATGACCTACTGATACATGAAAACAGTGAGCAGCTTTCTATAAATAGAACTTGTATCTAACCTAAATGTTCTCATCTCTTTTTTATAATGAACATAGAAACAACTGAAAGAGAAGGGATGAGCTTGCTAATGTTGCAACTCTGTAAGGTCCTTACTGGAATATGACCCAGCAAACTAGGACCATCATTTGAATCCACTGAAACTCGAACTTTCTGAGTTTAAGCTCTTGAGATCAAACTTTCCTTCAATATGTATATATCCAGAAAATATTTTATATTTTCACTAAACCTGTACCCTTTAATACTGCAGTGCTTCAAAAGCTAGTTCTATAGTATCTCTTTAATGTTGAGGAGGTGTTAGCTTTTGGTTGTCGTCCGGGTATTTTGTTATTGTTTTTGTTTTCTGTAAACCACAGACTCTACTCTGGCTAGATCAAGCACACAAGAATATTTGTTGTTGTTTGTTTGTTAAAGATGAATGGCTGATTTTTACTATTATTATTGTCAGTTACACTTCAATAAGGCTCTCTCTCTCTCTCTTCTGGGTAATAACCACAGAGTTACTGATTAAGTAGGTCTGGGTTGGGACCTGACAACTTGCATTTGTTTATAAGTATAGGTTAGAGGCAGGTTAGAGGCTTCCCTGGGAACTCAGCTGGTAAAGAATCCACCTGTAATGCAGGAGACCCCGGTTCAGTTCAGGGGTTGGGAAGTTCTCCTGGAGAAGGGATAGGCTACCCACTCCAGTTATTCTTGAGCTTCTTCTGGTGGCTCAGATGGCAAAGAATCTGCCTGCCATGAGGGACACCTGGGTTTGATCCCTGGGTTGGGAAGATCCCCTGGAGGAGGGCATGGCAACCTACTCCAGTATTTTTGCCTGGAGAATCCCCATGGACAGTGGAGCCTGGTGGGCTACAGTCCATGGGGTTGCAAAGAGTTGGACACAACTGAACACACAGCACTAAACACACAGCACATATCAGGTTATAGGGCTTCCCCAGGTAAAGAATCTGCCTGCAATATAAGAGACAGAGGAGATGCAGGTTCAATCTCTGGACTGGGAAGATGCCCTGGAGAAGGAAATGTTAACCCACTCCAGTATTCTTGCCTGCAGAATCCCATGGACAGAGGAGACTGGTGGGCCACAGTCCATGGGGTTGCAAAGAGCTGGACATGACTGATGTGACTGAGCATGAGATTATCAGGTTAGAATTTCCTGGAGGACTGGAGCCAAGCTAGGAAGTTACTCTTCCATGACTTATGCCAAACTGCAGAAGGAAAAGGGGCTGGAGAAGTAAGACAAGTAGAGGTGGGGGGATTCATTAAGCAAAAATCTGCTGCTACTGCTGCTATATATCTCCAATAAAGTACTGATCATACAGGGCACTGCCTTTGTGGGAGATGGAGTCTGTGGGGCTTATGTGGCACCTTTCTTTCAAGTATTGTTCACTTGAAAATCCACATCACTATGGGTCCTTCTAATTGTCAGAAGTAGGTCATGTGTGTGCACCCAGCTGCAGAAGAGGCTGAAATGTGAATTTTCTGATTTGTACTTTGGAAAGATTTGGAGGATTTTTAATGTGAGAAAATGGACCAAGAGTAAAGAGGTAGGTTGTGAGTGATGTTGTTCAGCCACAATTAAGGGCATCCTCTACAGGTGAGATTAAAAATGTTGATATTGAATTCATCCTCTAGACTGAAGATTATTCTTAGAAGTGTCAATATTAAGTAAACAATAATGAAAATGGAAAACCTTCACAGACACAGTAAATGAACCTCAGGCTTTTCAAAGAGAAGATGGCTAAACAAAGTGTAAACTTTTCTTGATGACACAAAATTTTAAATACAGACCCCAATATTGTGAACATGATCACATAGGATGAGGGAACTGACTATTTGTTATCTGAATCTTGATGTTACCAGTCATAAAAGAACTGATCACGTATATATCTGATTTCATTTAGGGGACATTCTTCCATTTCTAGTTCTCAAGGGGGGATGAAATATCCTGGAATCAGATATATCTAGGTTCAACTTTTATCAGGAGAACTTTGGGTGTTTTAATAACCCTGGTGGCTCAATTGGTAAAGAATCTGCCTGCAATGGGGGAGACCTGGGTTCAATCCCTGGGTTGGGAAGATCTTTTGGAAAAGGGACTGGCTACCCACTCCAGTATTCTGGCCTGGAGAATCCCATGTACTGTATAGTCCATGGGGTTGCAAAGAGACACAGCTGAGCGACTCTCGCTCACTCACTGATAGTTATGTGAAATGATGAATGTGAAACATGGTTCATAGAGCTTGATACATTGTAAGGAGTCAGTAAATGAGAGCTGGTGTTATGCTTGCTTTCTTTCCCCTGATTTTTCTTCTAAATCTATTTAATGATACTTTCTCTGAGCATGCTTGCCTCTCACTCTGCTAGTTAGAGCTCTTCCACTAAGCTGTTTCTATTCTATTATGAGATTTTTTATTAAGACCATTTGGATAATAGCTTTTTAGGTTATTGATTATTCAATTCCATGGTCTGCATCTGCCCTGTGTCTCTTTATGGGAGTTTCCATAAAGGAACCCCACCCCCACCCAATCAGTTTGTATTGTTCCTGACATCTTTATTTCAAAACTTTATCATCGTCTCAATTTGGTGTTTCCAGAAAGACTAGCATGCCTTGCAGTGCTTTAGAGGTGGATTCTAATGTATAATTAAACATCTTTTTGGGCAAAGGTTAAAGAGAAAAGAAAAACAACAGCAAAAGGAATTTTTCTCTCCTCATTAGTGTGTAAGAAGGGATTTGGAGCCAGAGAAATCTTTGATTCCAAGCCAATTCATTTATTACTCAAGATATTTCAGCCAGACAGTTAACTTTTATGAAAGATTTTCCCAATGTGTAAAGCGGGAGTTCAACAGCTAACTTGCAGGGTTTCTATGTAGATCAGTGATGCACCAATGTCCCAGGGCAGGAACTAGCATGCAGTTTGTGTTCCTTTTCCTTGCAGGTGGGAGCAAGCTAACAGATAGCAGTAGACACCTGAGAGGTGGACTCCTGTCTAGCATGAGGTGGGAAAGATGCCCCAGAGGAAGTATTATCTGCTTCTGCTCAAGGTCAGATCTGTCAGCCTGCCAGGAGGCAAAGACCTTTAATTTCATGGTGTCATTTTCTCTTCCTAAAAGTACAGTCTGACATATATTTGCTTTTTAAATTGAACTGAACTAAAATTAATCTCATTATGAGGATCTGATAGTCCTTAAGGTACTTGGAGACACTGAGTTTCACAAAACTAGAATCAAAAACCCTGGCAATATGCCAGTGGGAAAAGCAAAGGTGGTTAAGTGGACGCCTGTGGGGCCAAGGGTGAGGGGGCAGGGGATACTTAAGTATAATTTGACTTTTTTTTTACATTTTGCCAAAATATTGTGGCTCAAATGGACACACTGATTACTTCTGAGAAATCCTTAAGATCTTCCTCTTTCTTAGCCAATAGTTTATATTTTTGAAAGTCATTTACATATTATTCAAATTTTATTTAAATATTCAGTAGAGGACCATTATTAAGCATTAATTTACATGCATACTTTGGAGAACCATGGATTCTAGAACTGTTTCTGGAGCTTCATGCATGCCTGTTCTATGTCAGAGGACAGGGCATACAAATATATATAACCTGGGGCTGCTGGGCTCTCCAGGTCAAAAAGTCTGTGCTTTTCCATAAGAGGAGGAATTAAGGAGCAGCTCCTGGGGATAAATTGGGGCTGAATCTTAGAATTCTTTTTATTTTGGATGAACTCTTCCAGTCCCAACATGATAGTTTCTCCTGGTCAGGCTCTCTATTGTCCCCTTGATTTCCTGGCTCTTTAATTCTCAACTGATGGTCTGCTGTCCACTCTCACATCCTGAATCTCTGTACCTTAAATCTATGAGTGCAAGACACTCTCTTCCTCCATACCTTGAGGGTTCTAGAGCTTCTTGACTCTTCAGGCAAGCTTTTAAGATTGCCTCTTGTCACTTGCTTTAAATATTTATGAAGCAATTTTGTTTAAATTTAAGCCTCTGTCTTAAGTTTAATCATTCCTATTTTCCAGATTTTAAGAGCCATTATACATCTATATGTGTCTCTGACCAAAGATAGAAACCATATCCTTCTTTTCTGGGATGGTTATGAACGTTCCCTGTCAGTGTTGCCTCTTTTGTCCAGGTTATTTTGTACTTCAGATTTGCCCCATGTCATTTTCTTAATAGAAATAGCACAATTCCCTATACATATCCATCTGTTCTTCTATCATATGTCAAACAGCATAATCATTAAAAGCATGGTTCCTGGGGTCAGATTTCCTAGATTTGTTCACTGTTTTTTAGTGGTATAATCTCTAACAAGTCATCCTTTGCCTTAACTTCCTCATCTGTAAACTTACTACCTCAAGAACATGCCTCCAAGACATTGTGACAATTAAATGCCATTTACAATAAAGATGGAACCTGACTTGGCCAGAGCAGAAGGAGAATGAGGTGGAAGGATCAGGAGATAATGATCTGTGCTGATTCCTTCCTATTTGAGAATATCTCCCTTCACAGTTAGAGATGGAGATATATGAGGACTTAGAGAGGACTTGATATACGCCAGGCACCAAGGAGAGTGCACTGGAATAAAAACCTGCATCTATTACTAGTTTGATGATCACAGATACTAACTTCTAGGTTAATTACCTAAGTACAAAGGTAGATATATAAATAGGGGTTTAGTAGTAGGCTTATTAATGTCTATATATTGTATTTACTATTGGTTGCTCTGGCAGACTAAGTCCCGACCCCATCTCCTAGAGCTGTTACATTGGGCCTCGCAATGGTCAGTGAGCTTTCTTTGGCTTAATATTGTTCTGTTTGCCCAGGGCAGGCTAGAAGTGATGAGGAATTAAAAAACCACCTGCCACCTCCTACAAGTCTTTATTCCATGACTGGCTCATGCTGGTCTATGAACATCCTAGGTCTATTGTGTGGGTTGTGTGGGTTAACTCCGAGACACACCATCCTTATTGAGTCTCAGAATTCCTCAGTGGAATTGAGTTCCAGTTACCCACTGGGCTAACTGAATTGATAATACACACTTACACACTTTTCTCCTCATGTTCCCTTGTCTATCTTACCAACCCACTCTACGTTTGGTTTTTCCTTAGGACCACCTTCCAAATAAAGTACTTGTATCCAAATCCGGCTTGCTGCAAGGTCTGCTTTGGGGGTAAAACCAGACTAAGATTAATGCCATGAGAATGTAACATTGTGAAAATGTCATAGAATGTCAGGTCCTGGCATGTGGCACATTTGTACATTTCTTTGTTATTTCATTCATTGATTCATTAGATGGTCAGTATATTATTACTTCAGAGATCTTCAGGGTCTCCAGCAACAGCCCACCAGGCTGGCTGAGAGGAGAGGAGCTCTGAATGTTATTAATACAAAGGTTGGCAAGAAAGGAAGCTTTCTGGTGGCCTCACTGGCTCTGGCTACCTGTTGCTATAGGTGCAGGAAGTACAAAGATTTTATAAAAAGTTATTTTTTAAAATAAAGGTCTTCTCAGACTTCACTGCACTTGTTTCCTTCCTCACATATTATTAAGAGTGACATCATGAAGTGGAGTAATTCTGTTCCCCAGAGGACATCGGGCAATGTCTACGTTTGACTGTCACACGTGGGAGAGGATGCTGTTAGCATTCAGTGAGTAGGGGCCACCAGTGTGGCTACTAAATGCCTTAAGATGCACAAGACAGCCCCCTCATAACATTCAAGCCAAAATGTCAATAGTGCTGAAGCAGAGAAGCCTTGCACAGGCAAAGAGGATTTGTCAACCTGAACTCTGATCTCTTTGAAAAAGACTGGTAATTATTTGGTTTTGAAATAAGCCCTGTTCCATCAGGTAAGAGAATAATAATTTCTGATGGAATAGTGCAGTCTATTGCAACAGTGTCTCAGGGGACTTTCTGCAGTAACAGAAATCTATATCTGTCTTGGCCAATGTGGTTGTCTCTAAATCCATGTCGCTACTGAGCATTTGAAATGTAACTAGTGAGGCTGAAGAACTGAATTTTAATTTTTACTGACTTTTAATTAATCTAAACTTAAATAGCCACAGGTGACTACTGAGGACCAAATTTGACAGTAGAAGTCTAGTGGTTGAGACATCAAAGGCTAGAGTTAGAGAGGCCTGAGTTCAAATCCTGACTTTGTCATTGACTTTGTAGCTATAAACCTTGAGCAAGATATTTTTTCTTCCCCAAGTTGGGTTACATCATATGCACAATCAGGATAAAAGTTGTACATCCCTCACTATAATATTGCAAGGATTAAAGAAAAAATATAAATAGCACAGCATTTGCAAATATATATGCTCAATGAATTATTATTAGTTGTATGTGAACCATTAGTCACTTAGTGAGGCTTCTTCTACATCTCAACCAGACTTAGGAACAGGAACTGGAAACAAGTTAAAATAGCATACTGCCTTCCCTGAACCCTGAACACTTAATCCAATTTACATATCTATCTACGGGTATAATTCTGAGTTTGTTTATGTAGATGTATATGTGTACGTGTGTGTGCACGTGTGTGTGTATATACAATCTACCATCACATGTTAATGACAAATTGTCTATCCCAAATCCATCCATATGCAACCCTCCCTTCTTGTTAATTTTGACTTTCTGTTTGAATCACACTGCCAGCTTGCACTTAGTTATGATTCTGCCTGAACTTGGCATGCATTTTGAGAACTTGGGTAAAGGTCTTACCTTTTCTTCCTCCTGACACCTTTCCCCATGAAACAAAACCATTTGTAAATATTTTCACCCAACTGACCCTGACATTTACAGATAGTGCTTTAGAAGGACTGTTGAAGTGTTTCATTTAAAGAGAGAACTTAAAACTTTGTCTAGAGTTTTTCAGCAATGCCTAATGTTACTTGAAAAAAAGGGGTCACCATAGTTGGTTTGAAATATACCTACTTTGCGTGGGTTTCATGTAGCTCATATAATGCTCCCATTATTCAGAAAGCAAAGGGAACAAATGATCATTCAGAAGACACCTTAAAAAAAGTATTTTATAGTATGGCATGGTTTAGCTTTATGTGTACATTTACTAGTTTGTCTGAGAATGAATATGCGAGACAGAAAGGAATAGATAGGAAAGGAATGTTTTCTTTTGCCTTCGTGTGTGTGTGTGTGTGTGAAGGAGCATAAACCAATATATTGAATAAGTATATTGGTTCATTTATTTCAACATCAATATCATCATGCCTTTGGCAGAATAGCGCATCTGTAAGAATGGTGTCTTGAATACATAGAGTCATTATAAAACAGCATGTCTTTGTGATACACACATATACACATTGTAACACATGAACACAGACACACTGAGACTCATATACACATGTACACGTATATTTGAATAAACAATGAGAGAGAAGAAAGAATACAGGATTTAAAGAGGCACAGACACTTTTATGTCAGCCCTAGATAGATTTCCACCATCATTTTAATATTTAAGACAAGTTATATATATTATTTTTAAAGTGTGAACACAAAAATTATGTTTTTCTTACTAATGACATCCTAAGGGATGCCTGGCCATGCTGGGACATTGTGGATGTCAACATGCTTAATAGTTGTTATAGGAAGAATAAAACATTTAGCATGTAATGCACAAAATCAAAGGTATTGAGTAAAATGCAACATTTGCTATTCTTTAGGAAAAATGGCAACATCAAAAATACATACTGTGCATAATTAAAACAAAGGAAATATGTTATTAGGCCCATCAAATTTGTTCAAGGAGCAAAGGAATAAGAATAGAATTAACTGCATTTATAAACTCTTTATTTCAAAATGAATACTGCAATTTAAAAAGACAGCCCTTTAGCCATTTTTTGCTTTTGAATCATTGCTGCTAATCAATTACCCAAACTGTGATCAAAACAAAACATTTTTATTACACTTATATAATAATGTGAGTATACCACTGTATATATATTTTGTAAGTTTGCATATTTCTATTTTTACTTTCTATCTTCTCTTTCTTGTAGCAGTAATTTACTGAGAAGTATTTAGTGTGCACTTTTACCAGTATGCACTAAAGAAGAAAAGGATAAGGAAATGGTGACCCACTCCAGTATTCTTGCCTGGAGAATCCCATGGACGGAGAAGCTTGGTAGGCTACAGTCCATGGGGTTGCAAAGAGTCAGACATGACTGAGCGACTTCACTTTCACTTTACCAGTACACCTAAACATAGGAAGGTGTATACCAAATGTATATGTGTTTTGAGTAGATTCTGAGGGAATTGAATTGAATGTGTTTGTATTTAAACATCGCAAGTCATTGGGTGGGATATGGTTTCTTTGCCAACAAAGGTCTGTCTAATCAAAGCTATGGTTTTTCCAGAAGTCACGTATGGATGTGAGAGTTGGACCATAAAGAAAGCTGAGCATCAAAGAATTGATGCTTTTGAACTGTAGTGTTGCACAAAACTCTTGAGAGTCCCTTGGACTGCAAGGAGATCAAACCAGTCAATCCTAAAGGAAATCAGTAGTGAATGTTCATTGGAAGGACTGATGCTGAAGCTGAAACTGCAATATTTTGGCCACCTGATGTGAAGAGCAGACTCACTGGAAAAGATGCTGGTGCTGGAAAAGATAGAGGGCAGGAGGGGAAGGGGATGATAGAGGATGAGGTGGTTGGATGGTATCACCGACTCATTTCGCATGATGTACTCTGCCTATAAGATAAATAAGCAGGGTAACAACATACAACCTTGACATACTCCTTTCCCAATTTGGAACCAGTCTGTTGTTCCATGTCAGTTCTAACTGTTGCTTCTTGACCTGCATACAGATTTCTCAGGCGGCAGGTAAGGTAGCCTGGTATTCTCATCACTTGAAGAATTGTCCACAGTTTGTTGTGATCTATAGTCAGAGACTTTGGCGTAGTCAATAAAGCAGAAGAAGATCCAACAATCTCCTGTCAATGGTTGTTCAGCAGTAAGATGTAATTTTGGAGCTCTCGTAGGAGAAGATAAGCGCACGTCCTTCTACTCCGTCATCTTGTGCTTCCCATGAGCCCAGAATTCAACCACTGCCCCCCACTTCTCTGACCCAGTCATTCTCCTCTGTGTCTCCTCACTGGCCAACCCACCCTCCCCGCCAAGCCCCTCCAACCCCCTTACCACCACCACCCCGACCCTCACCTAGCCCTGCCCAGTCCTCAGCCCAGAGTAATGCCCCGTGCTACAAAAAAAGTCTACACCCTCCCCCTGAACCCAGTGATGACATAATATGTTCATTAAGGGAAATGACTGGGGAACAGAATATTTTAATTCATTCAGTTTTCATGGAGAATGAGTATTTTTACATTACTAAGGAAACTGTTTCCAGAATGAGGGTGTGACATGGTTTGGTTGTTTAGAGATGTGCCTTTGAATTTTCTTGTACTTGTGGATGTACCTCAGTATTTTCGTTTTGTAAGCACATCATAAACTACAATGCAAATTCTTCTAAAATAAGTATTATATACCTCTATTTACAGCCATGGTGGTTTAAAGGAGTAAACTTAACCTCTTGATCATAACTAGAGAAACAGGACAAAATCCATGTAACTGCTATTTTCAGGGTTGTTCTTAAAAGAAGGGAAAAAAAAAAAATGAGGTGTTCTGTTATATGCTGATTTCTGCTTAATTGCACTTTTTCAAATACAATATGAGGGGGAGGAATCCCAAACTTCAGTGGATTCATGGAATTGAGTAGATGGTGATCAAAGTACAGGGAAGCTAAGGCCATTGCAAGTTGCAGGGCAGATTTCTAGAAAGAAGGGAGCCACATAACACATTGGTTGTTGCTGGGGCCAGGCATGGGGTGTTGATTGTTTGCTAAGGAGCACAAGAGAATGATTCCTGAACAATGGGATCTTTCAATATATTGATGGTGATTGCTGTTGTTGATGTTCAGTTGCTAAGTCATGTCCAACTCTTTGTGACCCTACTGACTGCAACATGACAATTTTCCCTGTCCTTTCCTATCTCCTGGAGTTTGCTCAAACTCATGTCCATTGAGTTGGTGATGCCATCCAACCATCTCATCCTGTCACCCCCTTCTCTTCCTGCCTTCAATCTTTCCTGGTCTCAGGGTCTTTTCCAATGAGTTACCTCTTTGCATTGGGTGGCCAAAGTATTTAGAGCTTCAGCATTAGTCCTTCCAGTGAATATTCAGGGTTGATTTCCTTCAGGATTGACTGGTTTAATCTCCTTGCAGTCTAAGGGACTCTCAAGAGTTTTCTTCAACACCACAGTTCAAAAGCATCAATTCTTTCATGCTCAGCCTTCTTTATAGTCCAACTCTCACCTCTGTACGTGACTACTGGAAACACCATAGCTTTGACTATATGAGCTTTATAGGCAAAGTGATATCTCTGCTTTTTGATATGCTGTCTAGATTTGCCATAGTTTTCTTTCCAGGGATCTTTTAATTTCATGGCTACAGTCACCATCTGCAGTGATTTTGGAGCCCAAGAAAACAAAATCTGTCACTGTTTCCACTTTCTCTCCATCTATTTGCCACAGACAGATGGGACCAGATGTCATGATCTTAGTTTTGAATGTTGAGTTTTAAGCCAGATTTTTCACTCTCCTCTTTCACCCTCATCAAGAGGCTCTTTAGTTCCTCTCCGCTCTCTGCTATTGGAGTGGTACTGCATGTCTGAGATGTTGATATTTCTCCTGGCAATCTTGATTCTAGCTTGATGGTGATTACATGGGTATATGGGCTTCCGCAGTGGCTAAGAATTTACCTACAATGCAGGAGACACAGGAGATGCGGGTTTGATCCCTGGTTCAGGAATGTACCCTAGAAAAGGAAATGGCAACCCACTTCAGCATTCTTGCTTGTAAAATCCTATGGACAGAGGAGCCTGGTGGGTTACAGTCCATGGGGTTGCTAAGGGTCATTCACAACTGAGCAACTGAGCATACATGGGTATATACAATTTCAAAACCCATCAAAATATACAATTAAAATTGATGCAGTTTTTTTGTCTATATATCATACCATGATAAATTTGATTTTTAAAAGAACTCAGAAGTGGCAAGCAACAATTGGAAAAGGAAAGTATTTAATTTTAGACTCTGAAAAGATGTAAAGCAAATATAGAAAAGCCCACAAATATCTAAATTGTAAAGAATGACGAGAGTTTTAATAAAAATCTACATTTACTGAGTGCTTACTGTCTTATAAGCTTTGCTTTAAATACTGGATATGCACAAACTTAATCTTTAAAGGAAACCAATGAGGTATGGAATATTATGATTCCTATTCTGTAAATGAGGAAACTAAGCATAGGAAGGAAGCATAGAAAACTATTCAGATTTCACTGACATTAAGTGGTAGAGTCAGCATTCATTCCTACATAATGTGTCTGTTCTCCTAACCACTGTATGAGTGCCTACATTGTCTATCTTAATAGGGACTGGGCATAAAATATTGAGCAGAACAGTATGGTGGAGTCAGAAATTAATTGAAGAGTGAATATATATATATATATATATATACACACACACACACATACACACACACACACATACGTAGGGAAATGTCATCTAGGTAAGTAATAAAATCCATTCAAAAGCAAATTTAAGATATTATTTTGTAAATATGGAATTACAGTTAATGATGGCAATAAAATTTTGGCCACAATTACCGTGTTAATCACTGCCAATGACATTCTTAATCAGCAGATTTTTTTTTTCTCCAGTGAGTATTTTGGAATGTGTATTACAATTTGAATTGATAAATCCATGTATAACCAGTTATTCCATTGTAGGAACATTATCCTAACAAAATATCAACTGGGAGAAAAAAAACTCTAAGAATAAAGTGTTAATTATGGTTTTCCTGTGACAGAAGAGTGATAACTATTATTTCACCCTGCCTAGAAAGGTAAATATCCATTAAATCATTTCCATTACCATCATAGTTATAAAGGTTATATGGACATGAGAACAGGCATGAATTAGTCACTGATGCAATGAAGATATTATCACATGTCAGTGATATTGTTATATGTTGTTATGGATTGAACTGTGTCCCTCCTCAATTCATATGTTAAAGTCTAACCCTTTAGTACATCAGAATGTGATGGTATTTGCAGATTTACAGAGGTAACCAAGTTAAAATAAGTTCATAATTAGTGTAGGTCCTAATTCAATATGGCTGGTATCCTTATAGTATATAATCCAGTATGATATGAAGAGAAGATTATGTAAAGAGACACAGGGAGATGATGATCATCCTTAAGTCAGGGAAAGAGAGCTGGAAAGATTCTCCCCTAATATCCCTCAGAAGGGAACCAACCCTAATGACACCTTTATTTTGGGCTTTTAGGCTACAGAGTTGTGAGACAGTAAATTTCTGTTTAAGCCACTCAATCTGTGGTAGTTTGCTATGACCGTGCTAGGAATCTAGTCCACATAATTACAGAGACTGATTGTGGCTATTGACTGCTATTAGTGTTATTCACCAGAGAAGGCAATGGCAACCCACTCCAGTACTCTTGCCTGGAAAATCCCATGGATGGAGGAGCCTGGTAGGCTGCAGTCCATGGGGTCTCAAAGAGTCGGACACGACCAAGTGACTTCACTTTCACTTTTCATTTTCACGCATTGGAGAAGGAAATGGCAACCCAGTCCAGTGTTCTTGCCTGGAGAATCCCAGGGACGGCAGAGCCTGGTGGGATGCTGTCTATGGGGTCGCACAGATTCGGACACAACTGAAGCAACTTAGCAGCAGCAGCAGCAGTGCTATTCACCAAATATTCTCTCTCTACTTCTGGCATTTACAAGAGTCAGCTTCTTTCCTCTCGATGATAGGGATGGTCATGTGCTTTCTTTGGCAATGAAAGGTGAGCAGACATAACATGTCATTTTAGGGAGATGTTTTAGGAGGCATCCTATACTTCATCATGCTTTTTCTTTTCCTCTGCCTAGGCAGCTGGTCATTCTAGAGATGATGGCTGCTTTGTTAGTCAAAAGTGCATGGAGAAGAGCCTCCAGCTGCTCCATTGAGTATGTGTGGTGTGAAGATGATATAAACCTGTTGGTGTTGAATGGCAGAAACCAACACAATTTTAAAACACAATTTCAATTCTAAAAATTAAAAACAAATAAACAAAAACCCAAAAACCTGTGTTGACTTAATCCACTGATATTTGAGAGGTTGAGAGGTGTTTGTTAACTTAAGCCAAACCTAACTCATTCCAAGTAAAAAGACTGGTAGTGCATGGGCTTTGCTTACAAGGACTTTAAAGTCCTTGTGAGAGCCGTAGAAATAATTAAATGATTATAATTGAATATGGAAAATTATCTGACAAAAATATGCAAAGAATTTTGTGAGTACACATAAAAGAGTCACTTAAACTGGATGAGGAAAATTTCCTGAAGGGAAATGTCACATCAGTTTAGTCTTGAAAGGCAAATAGGAGTTAGCAGAAGAAAATGAAGTCAGATAGACGACATGTGGGCAAAGGTGAGAAATGCAAATTTTACATTATGCTGAAATGTAATATATGAGGGTCAAATGAGTAGAAGTGATGTTTGGGGAGGATAAGTTGACAGGATCCAGGTCTCGGTAACTTTTTAAACTACACTTTGAAGGTTGTATATTACTTTCTCATGTACCTTCCCTAGGCAATGAAAAGTTCACAGAAGAATGAAATAATCAGTTATAGTTACAGTTTCAAAACTGGAAAAAAGAGAAAGCATTATATACTTGTGACTGCAGTCATGTAATAGATAAACATGGAGGATTGCAAAGTAATATGCAAAATGGTTATGTGAGAACAGTATGAATATAAGTAAATAGTGTTGCCTATTTAAAATGTTATTATACAGTGTGTTCAATTAAAAGGAAAGTTAATATAATGGTCTGACCAAGTAAGCAGAATAAAACTAAAAATATATTTCCCCCAATTTTAAAAACCTATGGGAAATGAAAATACATGCTTTCAAAATGCAGTTAAAGATCTGATGGGAAAGAACTTATTAAGATAAGCAACACAAATGAGATGAAGTGAGTTTTCTGTTACCCTCTTGCTAGGAAAATTACTTAATATCAAAGGCAAAATAAATAATTTAAAAGACTGTATTTCCAAATTGGAAATTCAGAGAGGGAAAGTAAAGAAAAATGAAAAAGAAAGTCTAGTAAACAGAAATCAAAGATATGTCCTTTCTGTTCTCTGGTTATCTAATCAAACACTAATCCAGGTACTGCTGTGAAGGGAGTTTTCAGACTGAACTAAGGTCACTAATCAACTAACCTTAAAATAGGAAGATTACTCTAAATTATCAAGGTGGATCCAAGGTAATCACTTGAGCCCTTAAAACCTAAAGAGAAGGCCAGAAAAGAGAGGTGTGGAGATTTCAGAAAAGGAAGTAGAGGAGAGATCTTAAGCGTGAAAAAGACTCAATTCTTGATTACTTGATTACTTTGAAGATGGAGGGGATAGGAGGCATGACCAGGGAACATAGGCACCCTCCAGAAGCTAAGCACAACTACTGGCCAGAAGGTAAAGAAAAACCTTAGTCCTATAACTACATGAAACAATTCTGACAACAATCTGAGTAAATGTGGAAATGAGTTTATCCCTAGAGCCTTCAGAAAGACATGCAGCCCTGTCTTGACGTCAGTCTTGTAAAACCTGAAGAAGATGGTACAACTGTATCCACTGGATTTCTGAACTAAGCAACTATGAGATAAATTTTGTGTTGTTTTAAGCCACTAAGTTTGTGGCAGTTGGTTATAGCAGCAATATAGAACTGTGCTGTGCTTAGTCGCTCAGTCATGTCTGATTCTTCAACCCTATGGACTATAGCCCCGCAGGCTCCTCTGTCCATGGGGACTCTCCAAGCAAAAATACTGAAGTGGGTTGCCATGCCCTCCTCCAGGGGATCTTCTCAACCCAAAAATCTAATCCAGGTCTCCCTCACTGCAGGTGGATCTCTACCATCTGAACCACCAGGGTAGCCCAATGTATTACTGTAGTGGGTAGTCTATTCCTTCTCCAGGGGATCTTCCTGACCCAGGAATGGAACCAGGGTCTCGTGCATTGCAGACGGATTCTTTACCAGCTGAACTACCAGGGAAGCCCAATGTTTCTCTAACCCCTGTCTAAGCTTTAGTACATCTGACAAATATTTATTGCTCTCAATATTCTAGAAAGTATCACTTACTGAAAGTAAACAAATGTTTTCTTCTTAAAATATTCTTTTCTTTTCCAAATCATAAGGGTAAACTGAACATATCATTTTAAAAAGGAACTTTTTAAGGAAAAAGAACACAGTAATTCAGTGGAAATGAGGAAAATAAATAAGCTTATGTTGGCAATTGATTTTATAGCACAAACTCCCTGAAACAGAGCTGAAACTGCGGCTTTAATAAAAGGTTCCTACAATTCTTTTGACCAAGATATTTTCATTAATTGCCTTCAAGTGGGCACTTGAAGAAGAGCTGACTCATTGGGAAAAAACCCTGGTACTGGGAAAAATTGAAGGTAAAAGGAGAAGGGGGCGGCAGAGGATGAGATGCTTAGATAGCATCACTGACTCAATGAACATGAGTTGGAGTGAATTCTGGGAGATAGTGGAGGACAGAGGAACCTGGTGTACTGCAGTCCATGGGGTGACAGAGAGTTGGACAAGACTAAGAGACTGAACAACAACAAGTGCCCCAAAGTGCCCTGATTTGAGGAAAGCCAAACCACTTATTTGGGTATAATTGTATCAAGCAACAAAAGTGATATGATGAAGAGTTCTCATCCAGGTACGTAACATAAACTTCTCAGATCTTCAGGAAGCCGACACTGTCAAGTCATATAATTGATACGACACTGCACTTTCTTGATACAGAACTAATCAGTTGTAAAAGAAAATGTGAAATAAGATAGTAGGGAGATGGTAAAATACATGCTTCATTCTTTAATCTATAAGTTGAAATATTATACTGTGGTGATCAAGGCTATAGATTCTGGAGTCAGATGGCCTGGGATCAAATTCTAATTTCATCACTACTTGGACAAGTCTCTGTCTCTCACTTTCCTCATCTGTATAATGGGGATAATAGTTCTTACGAGGGATTATTAAATTATTATATGTAAGGTTTTTAGGATAGTGTCTAGCATGTGGAAACTTCTGTGTAAATGTTAACTAGAGTTACTTAATTTGAAAGGGTTAAACTTTGACCCATGTGTTGGCAAGTTCATAGCCTGTTTTGTATGGGCAGAGAGCTAAAAGGTTTTTTGTTTGTTTGTTTTTAAAAAATGTTTTCAGAACCATAGGTTAAGTTTACCTATTGAAAGACATTTCAGGTTGGATAAATAAAAATTTAACTGCTTACAAAAAACACATCTAAAACAAAATGATACAGAATTGTTGAAAATAAAGAATGGGAAAAAATAACCAGAGATATCTAAAAAAGAAAGTAACTGAAGCAATGACATTAGATATAAAAGATAACTAATAGTAACATTATTAAAATGGATAAAGAAGTATTTAAAATATAAACTTTTTAAAACACAATTTTGGTTGTTGAATAAAACTCTACCTAGTAGACTACCAGATTTTTTTTTTTCTATTGTTGAACAAAGTGGTTCTAATTTTTTTTGCTATTTTAGATAAGGCTACAGTGGACATCTTTGTATATAAAGCTTTTACCATTTCATTGGATTCTTTCACTAGGATACATTTCCATTTGTATATTATTAGATCTGACAGTATATTCATTCTAAGATTTCTGATACTATTTCCAAATTGTCAAAACAATTGTACTAATTAGTACTCCAATCACATAAGTTTATCCTAAACTTTGATTTTTTTTTGAAATGATTCTGTTAATGGCAAAAACAGAAAAGTTGTTATGAGATTAGTATGTATTTTCACTTCCTCTTCATGTTTCAGAGAAGTGCTTCTCAAACTTCAGTATGCATACAAATTATCCCTGGAGCATGTTACAGCATAGAACCTAGTGCAGTTCATTTAGAGGGGAACCTAAGTTTTCTGAGAAGCTATCAAATTGTTCTAAGGCCCTTGGTCTGATTATCCTGTGAGTACAAAGGTTTGAGACTTAAGCTGACATGGAGAAGGAAGTAGGAAAGCTTTTTCTGAGTTTTAAAAATGAAGCAAGTTTGAAAAATCCCACTTTAAAAAGCATGTTCCAAGCACAGTAATCTCCCCAAATTATCTAAATTAGATCAAAGATACAGAAAATAATACAATAATCAGGAAGGGTTTGTTAGTAAATCCCTCCCACCATGGAGTACATATAAACATCTATTTACATATATAAGATATATTTTACGTTTTTATCATTTTCTTAATAGTCTCATAGTAATCCTATTATAGCATACTTTTTAAGTTTAAAAATTCATTGTTAGCATGACATTCCTTGAACCAAGTATTTTTATAAAACATTCTTTCCAATATTAGTAGAGTATTCTAGTTCATGAATATGTGAAGATTTATTTAATTAGTTGCATTTTTTATATATTGACTGTTTCCAATTTTACCCATATCATTCCCCAGTAGCCACTTTTGTGTATACATATTATGTGTATATTTATTTTATTTTTATCTGGGACTAAGCTTCCACTCCAGTACTCTTGCCTAGAAAATCCCATGGATGGAGGAGCCTGGTAGGCTGCAGTCCATGGGGTCGCTAGGAGTCGGTCGCGACTGAGCGACTTCACTTTCACTTTTCACTTTCACACAATGGAGAAGGAAATGGCAACCCACTCCAGTGTTCTTGCCTGGAGAATCCCAGGGACGGCAGAGCCTGGTGGGCTGCCGTCTATGGGGTCGCACAGAGTCAGACACAACTGAAGCGACTTAGCAGCAGCAGCAGCAGCAAGCTTCTAACTTAAAGTTTCCATTGTAGCATTCATTTCTGAATCATTAATATTCTGATATGTGTTACAAACCTGGTGTTACACATTCATTTCACTGACACTGGGTATAGGATTACGTCCAAAAGGATATCAATTTGAATATAATTACCTCATCATTGCAATTTTACTTTTTTTAATGAATCAAACAAGATATTAAATAAGTCAAGAAATATATGTGAAGGGTCATCAAACTATTTTAGCCAAATGGCTTATTTGTTAAGTTTTGGAATTGCTAAAATACGAGAGGGCTTCCCTGGTGACTCAGTGGTAAAGAATTACGTTCAGTATATAGGAAATGAGGATTCTTTCCTGGGTTGAGAAGATCCTCTGTAGAAGGGAATGGCAACAGACTCCAGTGTTCTTGCCTGGGAAATCCCATGGACAGAGGAGCCTGGCGGGCTACAGTCATGGGTTCACAAAGACTGAGACATGACTTAGTGACTAAACAGCAGCAAAATACCAGAGGTGCTGATGATCTAGGTACAGGAGATATTTGTTATGGTACAAACTCCTCTTTTAGGGAGATCTTCAACTAAGATGGAAATCGAAAGATCCCTATGTTTTAGATTTAGAGCTGCATGTCTTTGCAATGTTTTAGTAAATCTTTCTACAGTGGCTTCAGAATATATTCCTTTCCTTTTGGGTGCATAGTTTCACTTAAGCTTATTGGAGTGAGTCAGGTTCTGAGTATCAGCTTCTAATTTGGCCAACTTCTGATCATAGAGATACTTAAAAAAAAAAAAAAATCCTTTTGAATTACCTTGTCACGTTTCAGTCAGGACAAACAACAAATATTCTTGGTAGTACTGAACAACCCCATGCACACAAGAAAGGTTCCCAACAGGGTGCAAAAGATATTATTCTCCCAGGATTCAGAGCCACTCCCAAAGACAACCAAGAGAGGAAAAAAAAAGACTTAAGATACTACTCCTGAAGCTTACAGCAGTCAATAGGCCCCTACCTGCAAAATGGTGGACAACCCACATTTTTGTCCAGCCATAGTTTTGAGGGCCCTTCACACTAACAGCGGCCAAGCCAAATTGTCAGACAAACAAGATTGGTAACCATGTTTGCTTCCTGCCAATTTGAACTTGGAAAGAAAGAGCCAGTGTGAAATTCTACCTTTCTCTCTTGATCAGACACTACAGATAGAGGTTTGGGAGCACTAACTTTGGTAAGAATTCTTACCCTTTGCCAGTTTTGACAGGATGCCATCTGCAGGCTTCAGAGTCAGTGGGATGTCTCAGTGTGTCTCATTCTGGCCACCAGAGACTGCAGAGAAAGAAAAATAATTTTCCTTTTACCTTCTAGAGTAAGTGCCTGGCTGAGCCCTCTTTCTCCCTAGGGCATCTCATAAATGGATAAACTTATCTTGTTACTGGATAGAAGAGTAGCAGAGGACCCTTCCTCTTGAGCCTTGGTTCTTGGTAAGGACACAAAGAAGAATCTGAGGTCTTACCCCTGGCAAAAAGAAGTTTATTGAAGAAAGAACAGAAAGAACACCTCAAGGGAGTGCTGGGCCAAGCCAAGAGAGGCACTGGCACCAGAACGATGAGATATGAGGTTTTTAAGACAAGGCTTTTACATATTCATCTAGGTGGGCATGGACTGATAGTTTCGATTAACAGTTGCAAGTTACATAACAGCCTCTATTGCACATGTCTTTCCGATAATTCAGACTGTTTGATTCATACATAATCAAATGTATGTACCTATGTACAGAATGTTTATGAACCCTTAAGGGACTCCCTCCTGGCTGTCTAACTAAGGTCACTGGAGGACACAGCTGTGCATCAAGAGTGCATATGCCAGAGGTGGAAAAGTCTCTGTGATTAATTTTGTATTAATAGCATATCTATGAGCTCTCCTGGGCTGCACTGGGATTTAGAGAAGCTGATATCTTTTTCACTAGGCCATCCCTCAGTTGCTCATGCCTAACTTCCTATTCAACAATTTCAGAGGTTAAAAGTTCTCTACTGTGTCCACTGTAATTTACTTTTATCTTTGGTAAGGTTAACCTCTGTAGAACCAAAACTAAAATGGAATCACTTACACTGGGGACAAAGTGGAGGTGGCCAACACAGGAGCAGTTAAGAAAATAAAACTTCACCTACCAGAAGTTGCAGAAATTTGCAGTTCTTAGAAATCAGCAGAGGACGCCAGCAAATCTCCAAACGCCAATTCAGTTTAAGCCGTCTCTGGACTGTTTTGAACCTTGACTCAGCTATCCTTAAAATAGGGGAAAAGACCACCAGGCCTCCTATCCACTGAAAAAAGCAGATAACCTTCATAGTTAACCAATAAAAAGCCACGGGTCTATGAGCAACCAAGAACACGTTGCTTTCCTAGCCGTAAATTTGACGGCTTGAAGCTCAGAACCTTTGCAATAAACTCATCGTTTTTGCATGCCTTACTCAGTGCAGAGTTTGGCTTCTGACGCCTATTCAGGCTTAAAACAAAATTTTGTTCACCTGGGCTTCACAGTGGATCTAGTATGGTTCCTCAGTCGGATCGGGTCAGATCGTGGACCCCCTCCGATTCTGGCTGGTTTCCGGACCGAACCCGGAAAAAGAAATGAGTCGAAAGAATTCTGAAATCTCCGAACTAAAAGGATCCAGGATCCGATAGGGATTTACCCACCGCTCCAGAGAGGCTCCAGGCTCAAAGGTACCTACACCTGCTCAATCATTGTTCCTGGGGGACTGTCAGGGCTCCCCCTAGTTTCCCTCTTTTTATACCAGAACTGTTCAAGGAAAACATGTTAAAGAGTTTGAGCAAAAACCATTTCTGGTAGAGCAGCGCTAAGCCACAAGTCATCAGGCAGGCCCCCGATTATGATTTTTTTTGGTCCTGTATTTACTATTGGTAAGGTTATGTGTTTTCCCTACTACTGCTACTACTCAGCCCCTTATACCACTAATTAAATCATGTGTTATATTTTGTGTGAGGATATTTTCCTCTTTATGTTATTTGCTTTTTCTTGTTGATTTGTGAGAGTTTACTTTATAGTAATGATATTAGGTTTCTGTCGTACAAGTGCAAGGGTTTTTTCACGAGTGATGATTTTTTTTTTCTTTGTTTCTGAGAATGTTTGACTTAAAATATTTCACATTTCCCAGATATTAAAATCCATCTTACATTATAGCTTCTCCCTTTGCGTTTATGGTTAGGTACACTTTTCTTCTTCTTCAAAGCAAACAGATATAAAATCTATTCTTTCAGTGATGAAGTAATTTTACTGTTTACCATTTCACATTGTATACAAAGACTGATACTATTACTCTTCAAAACCAGTTATCTTGGCATCTTTTCTGTTTGAAAGTGCATCCTTTCCCTATTGATTTAAAAATTCTCTATCTTAACTGAAATAAAACACTGGATTTGAAACATTTTCTCTAATTCAACCAAAAATATGTGAAATACTTTGTTTTTAATTAAAGGGCAGACATTGAAATTTCTTAATTTCTGCAAAGTATTATGAAATATCTCTGACATATTAGTAACAGTTTCTCCATCATTTTGAAAATTCAACAGGATCTTGAATACACGATCATTTTGCCATTGGTTATAAAAATCTAACTTCCTGAGTTATATTTTATATCCTAACTCCTGTCCTTACTTGAATTTTTGTTGTCTTAAAACAAAAATACAATCTTCTCAGTTTTCAGATAAAGTTCATGTGCAATGTCAATAATTTTTTTGTTTCCTATAATATTCACTTTTAAAATATCTACTTAATTTTTACAGCAAAATATATTTCAATTAAAATGTAATAAAATAATATATAGCAAATATTGCAATACAGAGGACAATAGTATTTTTAGTTATGGAAAATATGATTTGTCTTTAAAAATCAGGTTTCAGAGATGAATGTAGATATATATACATATATAGAGATATCCATATAATCCATTTTCTAATAAAAACAAAGTTTCCTTTTTTACTATTCCCTCATCATCCCAGAGTAATACATCTGAATTTGATACATTGATTGGTTCATTGAAATTGAGCTCTTCAGTAGATGATATTTAAATATCAATCACCTTATGAATATTTAAATTCAAGAAATGTCAAATTAAAGGTTTGCTCATCTTATTTACTTTTAAGAGTTCTTCAGAAATATCAGATAAAATGAGATCATACTTGGTGGCAGTTTAAAACTCTTAAAAGGCTGATCTTTGCATAGTAATACTCCAAAATATTCAAGGGGAACCTATTCAAATATAATGTAACCTTTGGGTTTATTAAAAGAAAGTTGCTTCAATCTCAGAAAAAACTGTTATATTTACCTTTAACAACATTTTCCAATTAACTCTTGATTTAATATACTGGATTTAATTCTAAGCTGATGCATTGGAATGAAAAATCAATTGTATTAAGCAGTTTTATTTGTGTGATTTAAGTATCTATCAATATAGTGGTAATTTTTGTTACATTCTGTTCCTGACTGATTACATTTAACTTTTAGAGAATCCCAAAGGTACTTTTTCATATATTTTCCACTTCTTTTCAGACAAATATTTAATAATTTGAATTTTGAAACACTAAATGAAATCTGTAATCTAAATAATGTCCATATACAATTTAGCTTAACAGATAAAATTTTATTTCGTAAATATATTCTTCTTAAAAAGAAATCTAGCATGTTCTTTGGAAAAGCAATTTATTTGTCTTTAAATGTTATTTAGTTCACTAACATGTCATATATATATGTGTGTGTGTATATATGTGTGTATATATACATATATATATATGAAGTTATTTACAGAGTTTATCCATTGACTATAAGAATATCAATGTTCACTGAATAGTGTATATGTATCCTTTCTACTTTCTGAGCATAGATTGAGGGATGGATACATATAAGAGAACAAAATAATTGCCATAAAGGATCTTATTGTAAGTTCATATCTGTAGCATATTTATATATATATCAGACACACATTTATTTGTAGTATATCAGGTATGATACATACATACCTGATAAATGCCATGTATATATACATATGTATCGCTTCCCAAGTGGCTCAATGGCTAAAGGATCTGCCTGCAGTGCAGAAGAGGCGGGCTCAATCCCTGAGTTGGGAACATCCCCTGGCGGAGGGCATGGCAACTCATCCCAGTATTCTTGCCTGGAGAATCCCATGGACTGAGGAGCCTGGCAAGGATACATACCACAGGGTTGCAGAGTCAGATGCGACTGAAGCCACTGAGCACCCTTGAACATCTCTCTCTCTCTCTCTTTTTCTATCTCTGCATTTGAAAGGGGTCAGAAGCAGCCTGACCAAACTCAGAGAAAAATTTAGGGTCACAGTGTTTTCAAGAGGCAGTTTGATTTTCTTTATGAAGTATGGGTGGAGAGTTAACTTCTTTAGGGGCAGTTTAGCAGTCTAGGACAGTTCATCTATCCAAATTCACATCTATATGTTCTCTACCTACTATTCCCCTTTCCTTCTCCCACAGTCTGGAATTAGCTTCAGCTTTTGACTCTGTTTCTCTGTTTGACTCTGGTTTCTAATCTTGCATATCATCTCCTTGACATTCACAGATAATTTGACTTATTTTGCCATAGGTCTTTGATCCTAGACTTCATAAAGGATATTCATGTCATCCGTCTTGCTTGATTTTTTCTGCCTCTCACCTTTACAAATCAAAATCCATCTTTCAAGTTAACCCAGCACTTTAATTTTCACCATAACTATAATTAGCCCCTATGGATTTTTTGACAATAAAAGAGATAGTCATAATAAATTAATCTTCACTAAATTAGGCTGTATTTCCTCTCTTCATGTGATTTTCTCAGCAATTGTCAGATTCCTAAAGTTTGAATTTCTTAAATCTCTTCTTAAAGGACTCATTTTTGTTCTACCTTTTTTCCCCCTCTTTTAAATAAAAAGTACAAAGCATGCTGGAAAATACCTGTGTATCATTTTCGTAGAAATTAACATGTTAGAATATTGTTACTGTCAATTTTTGTTCAAGAATAAGCCATTTTATATGAAGTTGAAATCCACTATGAAAGTTATTCCTGGCCCATTCCATTCTCTCCTAGGTATATTATCTATACTCAGTGTTCCCATTCATGTCTTTTGTTCACTCTTAAAATTACTCTTGTTAGATTTTTGCCCCCATCACTTCACATAACTGTTCTTTTCAAGGTCACAATAACTTCTACATTGCTAAGCCAGTGGGCAAGTTTCAGTTTCTTTTTAAGTAATCTGGCAGCATCATTTGATCCATTGATCATATCTGCCTCCTTGAACACATCAATTTCTTAGCTTTCAGCATATCACACACTATTAGTTTTCTTCCTATAAACTAGATCTTGCTTCCTTCATTTACTTCTCCTGGATCTTTTAAAATTGGAGTTAACCTTGTCATTTTTTATAATTAAACTCACACCTTTGGTGATTCATTCAGTCTAATGGTTTTAAATAAAATTATAGACTCAAACTATTATTTTTTTAAATTCCTCCTTCTTTCCCCCAAACTGGACATCTACACATGGATATCTAATTGCCATCTCAAACTTGTGTACTAAGTGGACTCCTAATCTTCTCCCTAAGCCTGTTGTATCCACAAGCTTCCCCATTTCAGTTGATGACAACTTCCAGTTGCAAATTAGAAGTCAGATCTTAAATCTCTCTTTGACTTTTGTTTCTCTCACAACCCATATCAAACCCTCTCAAACAACTTGTTGCTCATCTCCAATATCCTTCTGACCGTGTCTTGGTACCTCCATCTCTGTTACTCTAGTCTAAAGCATCACTTTCTCATTTTGATAGCAATATCCGAACTTATCTCCCTACTAACACCATTTGTTTATTTCATCTAGTCACAGCAACTACTGTGATTCTTTTAAAATAAAAGTTAGGTCGCATTACTTTGTGCTCAAAATTCTCCCTTTACTCTAAAAGCCAAAGTCATTACAATAGCCTACAAAGCCCTATAAAATTGGGTTCCTTCTCCATCTCTGCACTTGACAACTTTCCAGCTTGCACGCTTCTCTCTATTCACCCTGGCCTCCATGCAATTTCGTGGACATGCCAGACATATTTCCACTTTTTGTACAGGCTGTTCATTATGCCTGGAATTTCTCTGCAGATGTTTGCATTGCTCTCTCCCTATGGCGGATCGTTATGGTTGCCAAACATCCCCTGCTTTAAAAAGATGGTTTTTGTTATCCCATTGGGATGTATGACTGATCTAGCTAATGAAATGATCAGAGTGATATATGCCTCTCCCAAAAAATAGAAGCTGTAAGAGCTGTTGTAGGCTCTCTCCTCTCTGCTATGAGATCTGCATGATCCAGATAGGGGCTGCTGCTCCTTTAGCATAGACCCTGCTATGAATCAATGGAGAGCAGAAACATAGCTGACTCATGAGATGCTTGTAACACAAGAGAGAAATAAATATTTGTTTTTGGAAATTGCTGAAAATTGGGATTTTTGTTACTGTATCAAACTTAATGAAAGTGAACATAAAAATCATTACCAAAAATTGGAGTTTTGATTAAACAAACACAGTAACCCTTCACATTAACTTTCCTTTTGATGGCACCCAGTGAACTGCTATTGGAGTCTCAACAAATGATTACAGTGTTATACAGGGGTGAATAAGAAGGAGAATATTGCTAGTCTGCCTTGGTCGGTATTGACTGCTTTGGTCAGGCACTACAAGAAAGACATAAAATTAGAAAATATTTGGCTACCATGTAAGCAAAAATAAATGGGAATATAGACAGCTCAGAAATTCCCAAAGCCTCCAGGTATGGAAACTGGCACTGCTTCTCATTTCCAACAGATAAAATGTAAAACTGAGGTAGTCTTTGAAAACAAACGCCAATTTAAGCTCAATCGCTTATGAAAGTATTAAACTAGAATCACGGTCATGAAACCCTTTGTTAAAATCTCCAAATTGATTAAGGTGGTGCCTGATGAAACCTTGTCTTTGTGCTCAGTCACGTCCAACTCTTTGTGGCTATAGTCCACCAGGCTCCTTTCTCCATGGAGTTTTCCAGGCAAACTAGAGTAGATTGCCATTTCCTCCTCCAGGAGATCTTCCACACCCAGGGATCAAACCCCCGTCTCCTGTGGCTCCTGCATTGGCAGGCAGATTCTTTACCACTACCGCCACCTGGGAAGCCTGGTGAAAACCTTGTTAGACAAATTGCTCAAGGCAAAAAGAATAAAGGCTTGTCTTTCCCAGTATCTGCAATTAAGTATGCAATAAAAGATAATCTATGGGTAAGCTACTAATGTATGATTTGGGTAACAGAAGAAAAGCAAACTGTTTTTGAAAGAGTTGTACTGCCAAAGGAATCATTAGTCTAGATTTAAAATACACTGTGAATCCCTGAGACTTGGAGCCCCCACCTTCCACAGACAGAAAGATAAGTAAGCTGTGTAGAGCTCAAAATATTCTCTTCGGTATTCTTTTCAGATGAGAATTTAGGAGACGTAATGGAAAAGGAAAGATCTCTCAGAGAGGGAAACCCTTACCAAAAGAACAATGGACTAGGATTTACTTCAGGGGAAGGGAAAGAGGGCCTAAGGAACATTTTCTTCCTTCAGGGTGGGGGCCCTTTGCAATTTCTCCCTGGGGAGGTTTCAGTGTTGCTACATATTAGTAACGATGTTTGTTTTCCATTCTCATTCTGTTTTAAGGGAAATATTCCTTGTGGTCAGTCTGTATCCCACCACTGTGTGTGGTGTGTTGTTGGACAGATAACTTGACTTTTCACTTCTTGGATCTTTGGATCAATAAAAAGCCATATTTGGCCCTGACCTAAAGACTACCATATCATGGACTTTGAATACGATGGCATGATTGGGTTGTTCCCTTTTGTGTGGGTGAGGAAAGTATATTTTATGTGAGGAGAGGGAAATAAGATGGTATTATTGCTTCTAATTATTCCTGACACTCCTGTGAGATGAGTACTCCTAATCCATAGCTATCAGGTTTGACCAAGTGATGCAATTTGGACAATTACAAAAGAAGTGGTTGAAATGTCCTCAAGAAGAGCGGGGATAACTCAGTCAAGGCCGATGGTGAATGGATTATCTTGATTTTGTTATTCTTTTTCCTTTCATTAAAAATTGTGTTCATTTTTACACTTTATAATAAGGATATACCTTTTGAAAAAACAAATAAAAGTGACTAGGAGTGACAGGTCATTCCAAAAAGAATGACATTTAAGGGCATTTTGTTGTTCCTCGTTTGTTTTCTGTTTCTCTGACATGGGAATGGCATGCTCCAGATGGAGGCTGCTTCTCTGTTTCCTGGATTTGAAACAACTTGAAGCAGTACCACAGCTAATCCATAAAGGTCATCACATGAACCTGGGGAATACACACTAGTTTCCTAAACTGTGATAACTTGGGGGTGGATACCATAGCTAAGGGCTTCCCAAGAGACGCACAGGTAAAGAATCCATCTGCTAATGCTGGAGTTGCAAGAGATGTGGGTTTGATCCTTGGGTTGGGAAGATCCCCTGGAGAACAGAATGGCTACCCACTCCAGTATTCTTGCCTGGAGAATTCCATGAATAGAGGAACCTAGATAGATGTTTTTGGTTATACACACACACACACACACACGTGTGCGCACATGTGTATGTGTGTGTGTGTGTGTGTGTATAGCATATTTCAATTGATAGAAATATTTCCCATGTAATGAACTTTTCTAAATCTAATCTCTTGTTTTCTAATTTTTCTATGAATTGGATGAACTAAACTTTAATTTCTCTATATGTATTTAACTTTTATTTTTTTTGCAGTTTCACTAAGCCTCTGCATAAAATGCTTTTTCCATATTTAGGTTTATTTCTTTGGTCTAAATGTATGACCATCTTACAGTCACTTTGAATGCAGTTTGTCTGATTACTTTCCAAAGGTATTGTGAAAATTCACCATGTCACAAACAATATATATCAATCAAACAATTGGAATTTCATAATTCTCTTTAAATTTCCTTTGGCCTGAGTAGATAATTTTTATATTAAGTGTCATGGATTAATTATATCCCCCCAAGAATGCTATCTTGAAGTCCTAATTTCCAGGACCTCAGAATGGGACATTATTTGGAAATAGAATTGTTGCAAAATATTGAATAATTGGTCAAAATGAGATCATACGAAGTAGAATGAATCCTAATCCAATGGGATTGATGTTCTTATAAGAAGACAGCCATGTGCAGATATACAAACACACACACAGGCGTGGAGAATATCATGTGATGACAAAGGCAGAGATCAGAATTATGAAACTGTAAACCCAGATAAGCCAAAGATTGCTGGCAAACTGGCAGAAGCTAAGAAGATGCAAGGGAGGATTTTCCCCTATCAATTTCAGAGGTTCTGTGCTTTGTCTTTTTCTGCATTTTCTCCCCTTTCTGTTTCTACTCAACTGAGGGAAATTGTTTTGATAACTCAAACAGATATGATCTCCCCCACTCTTTCCCTCATTCAGAATTTAATTGGTTATTTGTCTCTTTGTTTACTATATAATCTCTTGATATTGTCAGGATTTTTTTATTTCAATGTTGTATTTGTTTTTTTGGCTTGTTTTATTTTGTATCACAGTGCCATTATTTTTGCTGGTTTGCAAGACTTAGGAAGGCTGAGACTCTTTCACTTACCTTTATTTTCCTGAAGTGCTGGTGGAATATATAACAGCTCACTATATGTTGATTGAATTAAATAGGTTCAGTTCAGTTCAGTCGTTTAGTTGTGTCCGACTCTGTGATCCAATGAATTGCACCACACCAGGCCTCCCTGTCCATCACCAACTCCCGGAGTTCACCCAAACTCATGTCCATCAAGTCGGTGATGCCATCCAGCCATCTCATCCTCTGTTGTCCCCTTCTCCTCCTGCCCCCAATCCCTCCCAGCATCAGGGTCTTTTCCAATGAGTCAACTCTTTGCATGAGGTGGCCGAAGTATTGGAGTTTCAGCTTCAGCATCAGTCCTTCCAATGAACACCCAGGACTGATATCCTTTAGGATGGACTGGTTGGATCTCCTTGCAGTCCAAGGGACTCTCAAGAGTCTTCTCCAACACCACAGTTCAAAAGCATCAATTCTTCGGCGTTCAGCTTTCTTCACAGTCCAACTCTCACATCCATACATGACCACTGGAAAAACCATAACCTTGAATAGACGGACCTTTGTTGGCAAAGCAATGTCTCTGTTTTTCAATATACTATCTAGGTTGGTCATAACTTTCCTTCCAAGGAGTAAGCGTCTTTTAATTTCATGGCTGCAGTCACCATCTGCAGTGATTTTGGAGCTCCCAAAACTAAAGTCTGACACTGTTTCCACTGTTTCCCCATCTATTTGCCATGAAATGATGGGACCGGATGCCATGATCTTCGTTTTCTGACTGTTGAGCTTTAAGCCAACTTTTTCACTCTCCTCTTTCACTTTCATCAAGAGGCTCTTTGGTTTGTCTTCACTTTCTGCCATAAGGGTGATGTCATCTGCATATCTGAGGTTATTGATATTTCTCCCAGCAATCTTGATTCTATCTTGTGCTTCTTTCAGCCCAGCGTTTCTCATGATGTACTCTGCATATAAGTTAAATAAGCAGGGTGACAATATATAGCCTTGACGTACTTCTTTCCTATTTGGAACCAGTCTGTTGTTCCATGTCCAGTTCTAACTGTTGCTTCCTGACCTGCATACAGGTTTCTCAAGAGGCAGGTCAGGTGATCTGGTATTCCCATCTTTTTCAGAATTTTCCACAGTTTATTGTGATCCACACAGTCAAATGTGGTTAAATATTATTAAATGAGTAAAAGCAATATATTTATGCCAACAACTATTTGTTATTAATAAGGAAAGAAATCTGACATTCCTTGTGTGACTCTTGTATGGAGTTGCATGATAATGTAATAGAAGTTATTAACTAAAATTGCCTATTTAAGTAAATTGACAGGACAGAATTTGCATTTTTTTAGTTTTTCTTGGGGGAGCAGAATATATCATACTCTCCTTGTCATAACCAAACCTCATTAATGCAGATTGCATCACCATGGTGTCTGTAATAATTTTACAAGTTGTAACTTAGTTTGCTGTTGCATATATGTCTTTCATTTTTCTATAGATTTGTATAATATTAATAGCCCCCTATTTTCGATAGAATCCCTATTTATAGAGAATCTTTAACACACACAAAAAATTGTTGAACATTCCTTAATGATGATGATGATGACAATAAGAATTCATCTACCCATAGTGTGAACAAAAAGTAATTTCTTGCTTGATAGTGGTGTCTATGCTGAAGATTTAATATTTGTAAACATTAAAATAGTTAATATTTAATTTATAATTACTGAATGATACATAGGTAGCTTGCTTTTAATTTTAATAAAGGTAGCAAAGTTATATTTTTAAAAGGAATATTATAATTCAGATTTTGTTAATTTGGGTTAATCAGCATCAGTCAAAATTAGTGAGATAATGTAAGTATAATGCATTTCTTTGAATGAAATCTTAGAATGAGGCAGATACTGGATGCTCTTCTTATGAATTTCTCTCCTCCTCTCTCTCCCTCTATATATGCACGCATGTACATATTACACAAAGCACACACACATATATATGCTGTGCTTAGTCACTCAGTTACGTCCGACTCTTTGCAACCCCATGGACTGTAGCCCAGCGCACCAGACTCCTCTGTCCATGAGGATTCTCCACACAAGAATACTGGAGTGGGTTGCCATGCCCTCCTCCAGAGGATCTTCCCAAGCCAGGGATCGGGCAGATTCTTTACCATCTGAGCCACTAGGGAAGCCCAAGAATACTGGAGTTGATAGCCTATCCTATCCCTTCTTCAGAGGAACTTCTCAACCCAGGAATCGAACTGGGGTCTCCTTCATTGCACGCAGAGTCTCTACCAGCTGAGCTACCAGGAACGCCCATATATGTGTATGCACATATATGCATATGTGTGTGTATGTAGAAATTTATTTGGGAGGTTATAATCCAACAGAAGTAATTAAAAGAATTCACAAAGTATTTTTCACATAAGCTATTTATGTATAATAAATACATATCTGTGAACTATACACAGAGTATGTTAAAATGCAATAGCCAAAGTACAAATTCTACTGCTGTTGCTTTTGAATACTACTGCAAATTCTATCAGAACTAACCAATGTTTATTGGACACTTTTCTATGTATCTGGGACTGTTCTAAACTTGTTACCTCTATCATATGTTTAACCCTCACAACATGATGGGGAAGGTATCATCATAGTCTTCATTGCACAGATGAAAAAAACTGAGTTAGGATATTCAAATGACCAAGTTCATACAACCACTAAGTGACTGTGGTAGAATTTGAACTCATGCTATAAGATGCTGTTATGATTTGTCCTTGTCTTTCCTGCGAGATATAAGATATTAAAATATTGTCTTAGAAGCTCATTTGACCTCCAGATTTACTAGCATCTCTAATGCCTCCCATAAGAGATTGAAACAAATGCCCTTGAAAATCCAAGAAGAGCCTAGCATGTGCTAGCCACTTAATTATTATTTAGTAAAGTGAAAGTGAAAGTGAAGTCGTGTCTGACTCTTTGCACCCCCACGGACTGTAGTATGCCAGGCTCCTCTGTCTGCGGGATTTTCCAACCAAGAGTACTGGAGTGAGTTGCCATTTAGTAAACAAAGAAGTAAATGAATGGGGTTCTGAACCAGTTGTATTAGTCTGAGAACCACAGGATTTAATATTTTTAATACCTTAATAAGTATCTTAAGAAATAATTGAATTCAAAATATTTATTACATATGCCCTTCAACTTGTTGTCAGTTAATATGTTCCACTGCTAAGTATTTTATAAGTCTGTAGATTTTGCTTGCAATAGCTTCCTTGTAGAAATTGGGCTATATTAGAAATAAACCTTTGCAAAGAGCAACATAGTACAGAAAAATGTTCATTTTATGGAGAACAACCTGACAAGTTAGAGGTCTTTCTCTAGACATTGGGGTTCATTAAATCAAGAGTAATCATACAATCTAATGCTTGACAATTTGCATCTTTAATATTTAATTTGAAATTTTCTGCACCATCTATTCCTACTTGTATATAGTTATCTGATTTTCTATTAAATGAAAAGTGCGAGCTTTTAGTCCCAAGTTCAAACGATCAGGCATTATGTTTTTTTCTAACACCAGTCTTGAGGTGTCAACATTTTTCAGGCTGATTAAGTCTCTTGTCACACAACTAAGTAGTAAAACATAGCCTGGTTGTATGACTTGAGTTACTTACAGCATGTTTGCAGTGAAATACCTCTAAGGGAGGGGAAAAAAAAATGTACATTTTTACAGAAAACAGGCTTAAT